>NW_012267346.1:2275073-2287557 GCF_000151885.1 Dipodomys ordii
CCAGACGCGCTCTCTCTCTCCAGAGGAGAAATTCAGACGCGGGCAACTTCAGAACACACCCCCCCCCGCCTTGAAAAACAAACACCTCCGATCTGCTCCGGGAGGGTGCTGGACAGCCCACCCCCGGCCTCCACCCTGGTGTCCGGACGGCGCCACCCGAGGTTGGAGGGATGCGCGGGTTAGGGAGAGCGATTCTGCTGCCAGTCACTTACAACGCCCCCCCACCCCACACACACATCCCCCCCCCCAAATAAACCTACCATGTTTTTTCTCTGTGTGTGGTTTTAAATGCAGACATCCCCACTGCTCACCCTGAGGTGGCCAGGACGTTCGATTGGCCTGGGAGGGGTGCGTTCAAGCTGCCCACGACCCTCCGAGTCTCTCTCTCCAGTGCCTACGGGCACCTGCCACCTGTCAGGGCCCTGAGTCCAGCCAGAAGCGGTGGATTACACATCCAGGTTTCGGGTCCTGAGCATGCTCAGAGTCTCCTTTCGCTTCGGGGAGACCTAGTTCTGAAGCTGGAATTCCAGGAAGGTGCAAGTGCGTGGATGTGTTCAAAGAAGAGAGTTCCGATGGAGATGGCAGAAAGGCAGAGGTGATTGAATAACAAAGATGATGCTGGGAAGGGATCCGGGGAAACAGCCACGGTGACCGGGCAGAGCTGGGAGTGGCCCAAATCCCCTCCCAAATCCCATGTGGAAGGTGAATCACTGACGGGTACTGTACTTCGTCATTCATTCACCTGTGAATATACTGTGTATTTATAGGGTAGGTTCGAGGCCTTTTACGTTTATAATCGGCCATGTTATAGCCTAAAGGCTGATGGGAATTAATTTCTTAACCAGTTTATTGCAGAGCCCGGGAAAAAAATAAAAATACCTATTGAGATTCTTTATGAATCCATTGTCCTTTGTTTTCCCGAATTTATCAAACCAGCTTCAAACGGGAGCACTTTTTTTAAAAAAGAAAAAAAATGGTACTGTCAGATTTCTCTGTGTGTGTGTCTTTTTAAAAATGTATTTTCTGGTCGGTTGTGGGGCTTTGAACTGAGAGCCTAGGTGCTGTCCCTGAGATTTTTCTCACAAGCCCGAGCACAGGACCAGTTTGAGGGACAGCCCTACTTACCGTTTTCTGGTGATTAATTGGCCTTAAGAGTCTCACGGACTTTCCTGCCTGGGGTTGGCTTCTAACAGCAACCCTAAGATCTCAGCCTCTTGAGTAGCTAGGATTATAGGCATCCAATATCCAGATTACCAGCATCCAGCTCAGATTTCTTTATTGGTCAGAAAGTAGATATTGGAAAATAAATCAGATAATTACTGGAACAAGGTGCTGGGGATAGAAGAGCTACCAAGAGGGGTGGTGTCCCTGTCCTAGTGACTCTAAGTAAGGGGTAAATGAGTGAAAAGGCTGTTTCTATGGTTGGTCTAGTGGAGGGTACCCTCAAAGAGGGCAGTATACATGAGATTTAAAGGGTGAGGGTAATTTGACCTTGGAGCAAGAGTAGAAGGAAAAAGCTTTACAGTAAAGCAGAATGACACAGAGAAACCTAAAAGCCAGATAGAGTTTGGCAATTCAAACAATCTAAGGAAGTTCATTATGGCTAGGGTTGGTCTTGGGAGTGGGAGTAGGATTGGTTGGGAAGAATGGAGACACAGACTAGAAAGGACCCCAAAACTAGTGTTTTCTAGGCCATATTTTAAAAATTATACTTTATAGCCCAGTGCTGGTGGCTCACCTTGGTAATTCTAGCTTCTTAGGTGACTGAGATCTAGAGGATGGAGGTTTGAAGCCAGCCCTGGCAGAAAAGTCTGAGAGATTCCATCTCCAAAATAACCAACAAAAAGTGGGGCTGGAGGCATTACTTAAGTAGTAGAACACTAGCTACACAAGCAAGCCCAGCAAGCTTGCGGCACTGAGGTCAATCCCCAGTAATGAACAACAACAAAAACTGTTGATCTATAAGTGAATACTGAAACAAACCAAAGAGAACAGGATACATGGGAGTCATTTTGATATATATAGTTGTTCTTCAGTCTCAGTGGAATACTGGTCTAGAATATCAAAATGTATAGATGCTGGAGCCCTGTACATAAAATGGCATGGCATTCATGTATGGCCTACATATATCTTCCCCTACATTTTTAATCCTGATATTTTTATGAATCTAAGACTATGTAAATAGTCGGTTTGTATTTTTTAGGAAAAAATAGCAAGGACAAAAGTCTGTGTATGTTCAGTACAGATGCAATCATTACAGACAAAAGCACTTTTTGATCCCTGATTGGTTGAATCTCTGAATGCAGAGAAGAGCCAACTTCAAGTTGAACTGTAATTCAAAGAGCCAGAGACCTGATGCTGAGATTTCAAGTCTGAGATCCAAGGGTGGGGGGAGGCAATCAATGTCCCAGCTTAAGTCTTCAGAGAGCAGATTCAACCAGGCCCCCAAATGACTGGATAATACCCATCTAGACTGGTGAGAGCTATTTGCCTCACTTAATCCCTCAACTGAAATACTAATCTCTTCTGGAAATACCCTCACAAGCTTACTCAGGAGTAATGCTTTATCTGTTATCTATACACAGAATGAACCACCATATTCCCTTTTATCTTCACCTTTCATCTTTATTTTTTCTCCCTCTCTCTACAGACAAGTGCATCACCAATTAACACAGCAGAAAATATGACTATAGAGTTTCTAATCTTATACATTGCACATCTAATGACTAAGTGGAATCCATATTTCTCTCAATTTCAAATTCCCAAGGAAGAAACTAATTGGTCTTACTGAGGTCAGAATCATGTAAAAACATGCCTTTAAAAACTCTTCATCTAACTGCATGAAGGGTGTACATAGCATCACAATAAAGATGGAAGGTAGTATGGTTTGGATAAGGGTCCCCTAACATCCTATGTATTGAATGTCTAGTCACCAGCCTGTGGCATCCTTGGGAAGTGGTAGTGTCTTTAGGAAATTGTGCCACTGGCAGTGAGCCCTTGAAGGGGATACTGGGACCCTGGCTGCTTCCACTCTTTTTGCTTTCTGGCCTCATCCTTGCTAACCTGGCAAACTACCACCCAGCCACGCCTGCAACTCTGTTTTTAATGGGCTCTTTTGGGGATAGGGTCCAGCTTCCTGTCTAAGCATGCACCTGAGCTGTGGCATACCTACTTTAGGTTTCCCATTGTTGCTGAGATCTCAGGCCTGCTACCACATTCGGCTCCTCTCTCTGCAGAGAATCTTGTGAATTTTTCCACCTGGGCTGGCCAGGAACCAGGATCCTTCCTATCTCCGCCTCCCACGTATCCTCGGATGACAAGTGTGCTCCACTGAGCCAGCTCTGGCTTCCAAAGGGCATCTCACAGACTTTTCTCCCCAGGCTGGACTGGAAGCATAATCTTCTTATCCTCAGACTCCCAGGTAGCTAGGATAACAAGTATGAGCCACAGCAACCAGGTTTCTCAATTTTTTTTCAACCCAAGTTGCTTGTGGATAGTTACTCTCACTTAAACCTTCTCTAGCTCCTTTGAATAAAGAATAAATTATAAGAAAAAAATATTTTATTTATAAAAGTATAAATTTGCCTGGCACCGGTGGCTCACACCTGTAATCCTAGCTACTAAAGAGGCTGAGACCTGAGGATTGGGATTCAAAGTCAGCCCAGTCAAAAAAAATTCTGTGAGACTCTTATCTAAAAAAAAAAAAAAAAAGCTGGAAGTGGACCTGTGGTAGAGTGCTAGTCTTCAGCCAAAAAAGCTCAAGGACAGCACACAGACCCTGAGTTCAAGGCCCAGGACTGGCAAAAAAAGAAAAAAAAAAAGAAAAGTACAGAGCCTACCTAGCAAGTACAATGCTCTGAATTCAGAGCTTTTCCAAGAAATAAAGTAAAACTTCAAATTAGCCACCAGGAAGATGTAAATCAAAACTACATTGAGGGCTGGGAAGGTGGCTCAGTGGCAGAGTGCTTGCCTTGCATGCACGAGGCCCTGGATTCGATTCCTTAGCACTATATAAGCAGAAAGAGCTGGAAGTGGCACTACGGCTCAAGCGGTAGAGTGCTAGCTTTGAGCTGAAGAGCTGAGGGACAGTGCCCAGGCCCAGAATTCAGGCCCCATTGAGATTTTACCTCAACACAGTCAAAATGGCTTATCATCAAGAAAATAATAAATGATGCTAAGGATGAGGGGAAAAAAATGAAACCTTTCCACACAGATGATGGGAACGGAAATCAGTACAACCAATATGGAAATCAGTGTGGTGGTTCCTCAGAAAACTGAAAATGGTGCTACTGTATCATCCGGCTATATCACTCCTGGATATATTCTCCTGAGAGAATGCAAATCAACACACCACAGAGATAAATCAGCATTCACAAAAGCCAAGTTAGGGAATCAGCCCAGAGGCTGAACATCAAGTAAATGGATAAAGAAAATGTAGTCCACATATACATTGGAGTTTTATTCAGACACCAAGAACAAACTTGTGGCAATTGCAGGAAAATGTGTGAAACTGGAGATCATGTTAGGCAAAACAAGCCAGACTGAAAAAGCAAAATATCCAGTGTTTTCTTTCATAGCAGAATCTAGAAATAAAAAGACAAGAAAATAGGAGGAGAACTATTTGGGAAGAGGAACAGGACCATCAGGAAGGATAGGGAGGATAAAATAATGGTAGGGAGAAATATGACTAAAGGGCGTTATATACATATATGAAGATATCATAATGAAATCTACTATTTTATGCAATTGAAAATAAGGTTTATAGGACTCTCTTAGGTTTAGACTATCTTTAGATAGTCCTATCATTTGAGAATATTCAGCTAACATATAGTAGAAAAAAATTCTTAATCTGATGTTATGATTTGGCCCAATAAATGGCCTAACAATAAATGTAAGGTTAGCATTGAATGTTAGTCTGCAAGCAGGAAATACAAGATGATCTTTTGTTACAGCAAACAAAGAAAAGTTACAATGGCCCTATGGATCTTTTCTTTTTATTATTTTTTTTTGGTCCAATCGTGGGGCCTGAACTCTGGGCCTGGGCACTGTCCCTCAGCTCTTCAGCTCAAGGTTAGTGCTCTTCCACTTGAGCCACAGCATCACTTCTGGCTTTTTTCTGCTTATGTGGTACTGAGGAATCGAACCCAGGGCCTCATGCATAAGGCAAGCGCTCTACGACTGATCCACCTTCCCAGCCCCTCTATGGATCTTTTCTTTGGCTTCATTCCATCTGATAAAATATGATATGCACATCTGATAAAATATGCTAATGAAATGAAGCCAGGAGTATTGGCACAAAC
This sequence comes from Dipodomys ordii, assembly GCF_000151885.1. Classification (NCBI taxonomy): domain Eukaryota; kingdom Metazoa; phylum Chordata; class Mammalia; order Rodentia; family Heteromyidae; genus Dipodomys; species Dipodomys ordii. Next base: position 2,280,374 of record NW_012267346.1, read on the forward strand.
ATGTAATCTTAGGAATAGAGAAGCTAAGGCAGGAGGATTGCAAGTTCGAGGCCAGCCTGGATGTAACAGGTGCTTAAAATCTGCTTTTGCTGAAAGGCACTCACTATGTACTTGGGACCACAAACTAAAAGTTGGATAAAAGGTAACTGTTCCAGCCTTCATTCTGCATCAGGATCCTTTGTCCTGTGTCATTCTCTCCTTCGGTCACTCTATGGCCATCATGGAATCTGGAAAAGAGACTGGACCATCTGGTAAGGCATCAGTGACTCAGTGTAACAAGGCCTCACCTGATCAATCTTGAGACAATGGACTGTCAGACTACCTCTAATGCCACCTCTAACCACCTGAATGCACCTGTTGCACAGAGCTCTTTCCCTTTTTGTCTATTTAAACAAATATTTATTCTGTCCCCTGAAAATGTGCTGAAGTGCTGTCTTCTGATGGCATGTAGGTGCCACATAAGTTTTTCTTTCTTGGCTCTTCATTAGGTCTCTTTAATTGCATATAGGAGTAAGTAGACCTGATATGCAGGATGCCAAGAGTTTGGGCCTGGGGTCTAAAACTCCAGTTTCATGGATGCATAGTGAAAGATAGATAAATAAATAAACATTAATGAAATGTGCTATAAATGATTCTTACTTAGAGTAAAATTAATTCCTAGGAGCAAAAGTGTTTGTTCTTTAAGATTTTTAAGTCTCAGTAACATTTCCCTTGCTTACTGTGAGCAAGCTTCTATGCTCATTGTCAAGTTAGAACATCCAATTTATCATGTACCAACTGGATACTGTTTCACTCAGACAGTCTCAAACCTAATCTTGAATTACTAAATTGTATGCTTTGGCTCACTCTTTCGACCAAAATAGAGTATGATATCTTGTTTTTAGAAGTACCAGTGTGTCACTATATCTATATTTATGATTAGGTTTAAAAAAGAATGTGATTATCAGCTTATTTGAAATATGTTAATTAAGTCATAATTGCTGGACAGTCTTTAAATAGCGTCCAGACAGTAGAACATGCCACTGTCTAAGAATTAACATGAGGTGTGCTTCAATTAAACAAATATTTTTAAAGTATTCACTAGGTACCAGGCACTATGCCAAGCCTTGGGAGACAATAATAAAAGCACAGACATGGTCTCTGCTTATAGTCTGGGAGAAATAGATACTTGATATAAGAGCTAGATATGTGTAAGAGAAATAGGTCCATGTAATGGATGTAAAAACTTCTCAGAGACAAAATTAGAAAACAAATTAGGAACCTGGGTTTTTAATAATTTTCCAATTAAAGCCAACAGCTATTCCGGCACATCCTCTGTTTACCCAGAGGTACCTGATAGGGTTGCATTAGTCCCTTCTTTGGCAGGGGAGTAACACCTACCAAGTTATTCCCCAAATGCCCCATACTGATATTAAGTCCTTTGCAGTTCAGTAGTGCCCTATGACTGAACTGGCTACTGACCACTGCACAGACTTACAGAAGAGCAAATGCCATGAGTTCTCTTCCTGCTTTTCCCCCTCTCACTTTGAACATGAAAGATTGTGTTCTGAGTATAGTGTCTCAAGATCAAAGTAGCCTAAAGCAATAGGTACATCCTCATAAATGGACTCCCTGGAGCTCTTCCTGAACTAACCAGAGTTCTTTATACCATAAAAATAGACATTTACTATCAGGCCACTGAAATAGCCTGTTGTAATCCTGTCTAATATATCTTTTCATCGTATATTTTTAAAAAACCTGGATCTTCATAAGAGTTTATTATAAAATAGTTAAGTGCCTACTTATTGACTATCTACTCTGGGTTAGGCACAGCATTGGGTGTGAGAATACAGGAATGAATGATGCAAAAGATGTCTGCAGACTCAGAGCTACATTTTAGAGGGGAAGACTGAGAAAAAAAAAATCCTAAACAGGCGCCAATGGAAAACACTTACAATCCTAGGTACTCAAAGGAGTTGAGATCTAAGGCTGGCAGTTCAAAGCCAGCCTGCGTAGAAACAACAGTGAGATATTGTCTCTATTAGCCAGCAAAAAGCCAGGAGTGGGATGGTAGAGTGGTTCAAGTGGTAGAGTACTAGCTTTGGGAGAAAAAAACAAGTGAGATTGTGATCCCCTAAATTCAAATCTCAGTAACAGCATAAAGAGAAAAAAATCCTGCCCCTTTCTCACTGAACCACTGTCTCTTGTTCTTATTCTGAACAAGAACTTCCTTACCCTTCTCTTCTTTCCCCCACTTCCCTGGCCAAATTCCAGCCTGGTTAAAGACATTTTGTCTGGTTAGTTTTTGCCTTTCTTTCCTTTCTTCCTTTCCGTATTCTCCCACTCCTCATCTTGGTATCTACTGCCAGTAGCTGAATATTCTTGGCCAAATAACAATAATGTTGACTAGTCTTGTTGACGCATGGGCACTAAACTCCATGGGTCCTTGCAATTTCCTAGCCACCTTCTCTCCTTTCCTAATCCAGTCATCTCCCAATCTCCTATGGGACCAGTTCACAATTCCTCTTCCTGGAAGCTGTCGGTAGTCTTTTCCTAGATTCATTCACCATCAGTAGTTTTGCTCCCAAGACTACTGATTAAGAACTTCTAAAACTTCCACTATATCTGACAATACCTACTTCCAGTCTGTAAACATATCATCTGTCCTATTAGTCTGTTGCTATGTTTTGAATTGGTACCTCAAATTTCACTTGTCGAAAACATAATCTCCAGTTGGGCACCAATGACTCACACCTGTAATCCTAGCTACGCAGGAGGCTGAGATCTGAGGATCATGGTTCAAAGCCAGCCCAGGCAGGAAAGGCCATGACACTCTTATCTCCAATAAAGCACTGTGGCTCAAGTGGTAGAATGCTCACTTTGAGCTGAAGAGTTCAGGGACAGCACCCAAGCCCAGAGTTCAAGCCCCATGACCAACCAAAAAAAAAGAAAGAAAGAAAAAGAAAACATAATCTTTTTCATATGTTGATGGCATTTAGAGATACAGCCTTTGGTAAATGTTAGGTTATTACCATTAGGTAAGTAGAAAGGACAGGGTCTTATGCTGGCTGCCAGTGGCTCATGCTCATCACCCTAGCTACTCAGGAGGCAGAGATCAGATGGTGGTTCAAAACCAGCCAGGGAAGAAATTTTGAGAGATCCTATCTCCAAAATAAGTAGTAGAAAGCCAGATAGGAGGTGTGGCTCAAGTGGTATAGCAATAGCCAATCAAACCAAGCTTAACAAGCACAAGGCCCTGAGTTTAAACTCCAGGATCAAACCCCCACCAAAAAAAATATATATGCATATATATATATACATACATATATGTACACATATGTGTATATAATGGATAGATATGCATACATATATAAGTTTTATACTGCCATTAGTGGTTTTATAGAAAGAGAGATTCAACCTAGTATACCTAGTATACACTGAATGCCATGTTCATTGTTGTGTACTAATGTCTTCCCAAGTTGCTGAACCATGAGTTAAACAAATACATAGTAGTCTAGGACACATTCCCCAGGTGTGGATATGTGCAAGAGCCCTTTGGATATTTATAACATCATTCATGGGCTATACAAAATTACCCACATAGACAGATAGGCCACAAGAAGCCAACAAGAAGCATAGGTGTCTGGCATATAGTGTACCAAATGATATCATAGGCTGTGATCAGGTTACTCTGAAGAGCAGTACTCAGTTCAAAGATCCTGACAGGACTGGCTAAAGTTTTGTCAGATCACCTTCACAGTTTGACCTCTTTCTCTGCCCAATCTTGCTTTCTCCTACTTCCTTTCAGATGTCTGGACCCCTACTAAACATTTGTGCTACAAGTTTTATTTCAGAATCTGCTTACAGAGAATTTCTCCTGACATAGACACTTTAGGTTGGCTCCAGTCACTGTCCCCTCCTTGTATCATTAATTCCATTCACATCATATAAATATGCCTACAATTCTAGCTACTCAGAAGCCTGAAATCGGTTTGAAGCTAGTCCTAGGAGACAAATCTGTGAGACTTTTATCTCCAATTAACCAGGCAAATGCCAAAAGTGGAGGTATGACTCAAGTGGTAGGATACCAGAACAAAAAAGCTAAGCAAGAGTAAGAGGCCCAGAGTTCAAGCCTCCGTTCCAGCACAAATGTGTGCATGCACAGGCACACAGACACAGACACAGACACACATGCACACAGACACACATTTCATCTCCTTGCTTCCCAATATAGTAAAAGTCCTAGAAAGTGTCTGAATTCATTCCTGCCTACCTAGCTCTCTATATCCCTGTCCAGGCACCTTCATACCCTCAAACCCACAAAATCAGCTCTTGTTGTTTCCAGATAAGATGACATTGTTGTATCCAATGGTCAATTTGCAGTTCGTATCTCATCTGACCTTTTAGCAGCATCTGACTCCGTTGATCATACTTGTCCTTAGAAGACACTTTTACCCTTGGCATCTAGGACACAGCTTTCATTCACTGCTCATCCCACATCACTGGCTACAGTTGTTCTTTCTCTTCTTTGCTGATGCGCTTTCCTCTCCTAGACCTGTAAACACTGAAGCATTCAGAGGCATTCTCTCTCATTACTCTCTATATTCACTGTTAGTGATCTCATCCAGTTTCATGACCTTAACTACCAGCTTCATGTTGACAACTACTAAATTGGTATCTTATTTGTCCCTTGAATACTAGACTCCCAGATACAAGTGGCTAATCTGAATTTCCATTTTGATACTCATAGGAATCTCAAATCTGACAAAACAAAACAATTGGTTTCCACCTCCCAAATGCCCCTCCCTGACCAAAAAAGAAGCCCCAATCGTTTCAACCTCTGAAGTCTTTTTCTGTTCTTCAGAGTTCTCTGAACCAAAAACCTAGACATCATTTCATCCCCTACATCTAATGCTTTAGATAATTCTTTATAGTCTCTTTCCATTGCTCTCACTTTTAACTTTCTTAATCATCAAATTTATAAAAGCAAATTCATCCCATCTTACTAGTAATTGTTATCTCCTTTAACTTGCTAAGTCACTACTTCATACAATATATGCCATGCTTATTGAGTCTCAACTAGAGTGTAAGCTTCAAGGTGGCCAACAGTTATTCCTGCCTCAGCTTCCAGTGAAGGAAGATAGATGCTCAATATTTTTGAATGAAGGGAAGGATGACATGAAGAGCAGTGTTGAAGGAGAAGTGGGGGAGGAGCAGCACTTGAACAGAGCAAAGTAAAATGAAGGAGTAAGTGATTTTATGACTCATGGGGAAGAACTGTAAAGCTTCAAAGTGGGAATAACTTGGCCTAATCCAGGAACACCAGAAGAAGTCTTGTGTGTCTGCCCTGTCTGAGTGATACCAGAGAATCTCAGCAGTATGGCTGAGTATATAAATTTTATATGTATCCTATATATACACAATATATCATCTATATGGCTTATGTAGGGCTTTATAAATCATGATAAAGATTGTAGGTTTCATTCCAAATATGATGAAGAGCCACTGGAGATTCTAAGGAAACAGGTACTCCATTAGGGCAACTTTTTTCCTTTAAAGATCACCTTAGCTGCTGAATGAGAGGAGGTATCGGGTAGCAAGATGGAGGCTGACCAGTAACAATCCAAAGCAGAGATGACATAGGATTCAAGGCATATCAGTAGAGTGGGGAATGATCTAAAATTTGAGAGTGGAAATGTTGGGTAGAAGAATAAAAGGAAAAGGAAGGATTAAAAGAAAATGTGTAATTTTTGCCCTGCAACCTGAAGTCTATTCAAGTATCGGGAAGAAATCATATTTCCACTATGTGGCATTGAGTAAAAGAATTCTTGGAGTACTTAGTCGTTCAGGAGTCGAAGGGGTGGGAAACGAAGAAAATTACATGTAGAGGGGGAGAATCACGTTGGATCTTTGAAGTGTGGTTTAAAAGGTATCTGCAGACGATAAGTTCTTGATCAGAGGGTCTGGAATGTATAAAGGCCTTATTTCTTTATTTCTTCTATAAGAAAGAGAGGTGGGAAGGGGAGAGAGAGACAGACAGACAGACAGAGCGCGCGATGCATTTACATTGTCAGGCATGTGACTGTCTCTGGTCGGGAGAAGCCTTAATAGTGGTCTTTTTCCTTATGGTGCACTTTACAGGCGGGTGGGGAGGGGTCCCCAGAACTAGAGCACACGAGGGGTGACATCCTGCAGAATGAGCCGTAGATCAACTCATTTAGTATCCTCTCCCGTCTCGGTGAGATACTCAGGACAGCGAATGCACTTGACCTCTAACGCTGCCTCCCTCTGCACCCAGCATGGCACATCAGGAGACAATATACTCGCAGGCCCTCTAGCGCCCTTCCTCCGTCAGCTCCCGCGAGCTGTCCAAAACGCAGCTTGATACTTATCCCAGCTGGAGCACCGGTCAGCGTCGGGGGCCAGGCGAGCTGGAGCTGGGCAGGGCCGCGCGCCCGCCCCCCCTAGGCAGGGAAGAACCCCGGGTCGCCACCCAGGCTCCGCCCTCCCTCCCAGGCTCCTCCCACTCAGGCGCAGGCCACGCCCACCCGCCAAAACCTAGGCCTTACCTTTCAGCTCAGACCCAGCCTCCACCCCGCCCCTGACTCAGCTCCGGCCCTTCCACCTTTCCAAACATTCCAGACCCCGCCCCTTTCCTAGGCCCCGCCCAGCACGCTACGCCTCCACTAGCTCAGTCCCCCTCCCGCCCAGGCCTAGGCCCCGTCCTCCCGTGCAGGCCCCGCCTCCCACCCGGGTCCAGAGCTCCCGCCCTGGGCTCAGACCCCGCCCACCACCCAGGCCTACGTCCCGCCCTCCAGTCTAGGCCTCCTGCGGGTGCCCGCCGCCTCTTACTCTGGGTCCAGGCCCCGCCCCCCCGGAGCTCAGGTCCCGCCCTCCCATCCGCCCGTGTTTTCCCGCGAAGACGCGGGCCGCCCCGCCTCCTCACCGGGCGCCCGCCAACTCCCAGCTCACGGCCCGGATTGGCCGCTGCCTTCCCGCTTTCCTTCCCGAACCGCCATTTTGAAAATCTTGTTGATTCAGGGGATCCGAGCGCGCGGCGCGAGCGTCACACGGATCCCGCAACCCGTGCGCGCCTTCGCCTCGGCTCGGCCTCCGTGAGCCGCGCGCAGCCTCCTCGTGCTCTTCAGCTTCCAGGCTCGCGGCGGCCAGGACTCCGCGGTGAGGACCGCGGCCGGGGAGGACTC
>NW_012267346.1:2287738-2373944 GCF_000151885.1 Dipodomys ordii
GGTTCCCCACGGCGGCCGCCCAGTCCTGCCCGCCGGAGCCACAACCCCGAGCGCGGCGTCCGGCTTCCTCCGCAGGTCCCCAGCATGTCCTCCTCGGCGCCAGCTGCGGAGGGAGAGGAGACCCCCGTGGCCCCCGCGTCCGAGAAAGAACCCGACATGCCGGGTCCCCGGGAGGAGAGCGAAGAGGAGGAGGAGGAGGACGACGACGACGACGACGAGGAGGAGGAGGAAGAGAAAGGTGGGGAGGAAGGCGCACCCCCTGGGCGCCAGGTGGTTTCATTGCCGCAGATTCAGTTGCTGCTCTCTTAGGTCTTGTTGGCGCCCCAAAGGCGTTCAACGATCCACAGTGATTGTGTTGTTTGTTTGTTTGTTTTTAAAGCAAGAATGCATGCAACATCTTTAAAAAACGGTGGCTGTTGGGCGATCGTGAGTCCCGGCTGCCTCGGGCGGCCGGACTTGCTGCCTGCCCGCCTCCCCGGGCGTTCAGCGTCCTGGGCTGGTTGACAGCCAGTCCGTGTCCGTCGCAGGTTGGTGCGAGTTGTTGGGCTTTTTTCGGTTGAAGCCCGGCTTGGGAGTCTCCTGGACGAGCCGCTGGGTGGACGTTTTCCGTTCTGCTGATTTCACGATGCATCCCCGTGCCTTTGGAAGTGACCGTAGTCTCGTTTCGTGTCGTACGCCAAGACTGAACTCAGGAATGTTAGCCCCGGAAGTGGGTTTTTTTTTTCTCTTTCTGAAACCGTATTCGCTGCCTTTCAGCAGAGGTGGTTCTCTTCAAAGGAGAGTTTTCGCTGGGACACACCAGTGAAAGTAGCGGCTCTTCGAGAAAGTCGTTAAAAATGAGAAGAGGAACTGTGAAAATAAGTTAAGCGTGAAGGCGCAGCTGTCTCGGCTTTAGAGTGAAATCTGCCCTGAAAGAATGTCATTATTAACCCTTGTTTGACCGGGAGGCACAGCTAGGCTGCTTTGTGTTTTTGCACCAGATGAACGGTCCTCTTTGAGGTACACCCACTGCCTGAGTCTCCAGTCTTAGCATTCTTTGCTGATAGTCCAGTCTAGTTTTATTTATTTTGGGTGTGGCTGTAACTCAGCTCGTCGTGGGATGAGTTTGATAAATCTTTCCCAAACTTTTTTTAATGTCAGTACTAGGACTTGAACTCGGGGCCTGGTCGCCCTTAGTTTTTTTTTTTTTGCTCAAGGCTGGCACTTTGCCACTTGAGCCACAGCTCCACCTCCGGCTTTGGTGGTTAATAGGAGATAACAGACTCACAGACTTTCCTGGCCTCAACCACTCAGATCTTAGCCTCCTGAGTAGAGAAGATTACAGGTGTGAGCCACTGGCACCAGGCTTAATTTTTTTTTTAAGTCTACATAAGTGTTGAAATCAGTATAATACAATCTGGGTGAAGATTTACAAGGTATGACTTTTGCTTAAAGTTATATGTGCCCCCAAGGCCCAGGAGTATGTTCATATTTGAATACAGCATTGCTTTTAAATTTTAATATAAATTGTTTGATATAAATTATTTTTAGGTTACTTAGGATATAACAACTGAGAGTTGGCTTGTAGTATCCCCCTACTAGCCAAGAATTTCTCAGCAAATTTTTCCTCCAGATTTCAATTCTTCAGTCTTTCTAAAAGGGCAGGCTTCAAGGCTTTCCTTGGTCAGGAAAACTTAAGAGATCTGTAAATGGAGAGCTTGCAGTCAGTGGCCAAGAAGCCAGATTAGTTAATTTTTAAAAATTACTAAAAAAAGTAAACTTACAGCAGGTTTATAATTGCTCTGATTCATTATTACTCCTTTTACTCATTTGAGATGTGAGGCTAGAATTGCAAAAGTTTTTCTTCTGTTAGTCAAGAATATTTTACTTTCATTTGGAATTGGCAATTATTGGGGGAAAGGGAAATTGTTAGTATAAAGATGACTAGTAGCTTTTTGACTTTGGCATCTAGTTGAACGGTTTTGTTTTCTGGAAAGTTTGCAGAGATGTGCAGGTTAGGAGCTGATTATAACTTTGGTTTTGGATATATTGAGTTTCTTTAGATGCCTTAGGACATGGAGTGAAGCTGTCCAGATGGCAGCCAAGCATTTATTTGTTGGTCCAACTCCCAGGGGGAAAAAAAATCTCTGGCCTGGAACTAGATTGTGAAGTTTATTAGATGATCAGAAGGAAGTGGGTAGTTTAAATCACTAAGGGAGAGGAAATTGAGTGATAAGATTCCTCTATTACGCTTCTCTGTTCTTGTTGGCTATTGTCACAATATACCTGCATTTTATGTGAATTTTATGTGAAGATCCTTACATCCCTTACCTGTCCTTCAAAGCTCTAGTCCAAAAATAACTGTTGAATTCACAGAACTTCTTTTCAGGTCTTCCCGCCACTAGTGTTGGGTTTAAACCTAGGACCTGGGGCTTCTAAGAGTTCTAGGCAAGCATTTTACTATTGAGCTATGCTATATCTCCTGTCCTTACTTGTGTTCTCCCTCCTTAATGTTTTATCTTTCTTTTTTCTGGTCCTGGGGGCTTGAATGCAGGGGCTGGGCACTGTCCCTGAACTTCTTTTGCTCAAGGCTAGCACTCTACCACTTGAGCCACAACACCACTTCTGGCATTTTCTGTTCATGTGGTACTGAGGCAAGCATTCTACACCTAAGCCCTAGATGATTTTTCACAGGAAATGGCTTTTCACTTTTTTGTCTGCTGGTGGTAAATGGCACAGTTCTCAAAACCATGCTCAGAAAAAGAATAAAGTGTTAGATTTAGTAATCTTTTTTTTCCTACGTGTTAACAATAAAGTTAATTCCTTTACCTTTTTTTAATGTAAGAAATATTTAATTTCTAGAAAAGAGTCTCATCGTAGAAGGCAAGAGGGAAAAGAAAAAAGTAGAGAGGTTGACTATGCAAGTGTCTTCATTACAGAGAGAACCATTTACTATTGCGCAAGGTAAGTTTATATTACTTTCATTTTACAGTAAAAATCCCCAGATAGCCTAATGATGTTTAGTGGTGCTTAGCAGGGTGTTTAGTGTTGAAGAAATAATGTTCTTTTGGCATAATTTTGTTTTATTTGCCCCACTTGGTCAAAGTTACATAGAAATAATGATGTAAACACAATTCACATTAAATTGTTATTAAATTTTGTAAGTGTACTAATAGCAGCGGGTATTTGATTATGTCTTTTAACAGGAAAAGGGCAGAAACTCTGTGAAATTGAAAGGATACATTTCTTTTTGAGTAAGAAGAAAACAGATGAACTTCGAAATCTGCATAAACTGCTTTACAACAGACCAGGCACAGTAAGTCTTTATGCCTTTAATCTGAATGCTTGTTTATATGTTCAAATATTTTAGAATAAAACCCTAATGTTAATCCAGTAAGATGTTAATGATCAACTAGCATAATTTCTATACCACACCGGTGAGTGAGTGACAAAAACTAAATGACATTACAGGTTCCGTAGCTGAGTCTCAGCAATTAGGACTATAGTTTCAGCTCTTACAGCTCAGTTTGTTTGCTTGTTTCCTTGAAGTTCATTTTATTTAGTGTGGTTATTTTTACTCCAGTTTGGGGCTTAGTGATAGTGTGCTTGTCCAAAAAATGTGTATAAAGCACTGGAGCCCAGCACTGCCATAAAAAATGGCAATGTAATTTATTTGTACTTAAATTTCAAATTATAAAATCTGTACTATGATGATTTTAATGCCCTTTAAGTTTGGAATTATTGGAATACTTTCTTGTTTTTGGGGTGTCAATCCTGGAGCTTGAATTTGCCACCTGGTTGCTATCCTTAAGATTTGTTTTGCTCAAGGCTGGCACTCTACCACTTAGAGCTTTTTTAGTAGTTTATTGGAGATAAGAGTCACAGAGATTTTCCTTCCTGAGCTGGCTTCAAACCATGATCTTCAAATCTCAACCTCCTAAGTAGCTAGGATTGAAGGTGTGAGCAACCAGTGCCCAACTTACTGGAAGAATTGTTAAGTGATTTAACATAATTGTATCTCATTTTGAACAAATACCTGATATAATTTTTATTTTATTTTTTGGTCGGTCATGGGCTTGAACTCAGAGAGCCTGGGCACTGTCTCTGAGCTTCTGCCCAAGGCTAGTGCTCTACCACTTGAGCCACAGCACCACTTCCAGTTTTCTGGTAGCTAAGTTAAGAACCTCATAGACTTTCCTGCCCAGGCAGGGTTCTAATCGCAATCCTCAGATCTCAGCCTTCTGAGTAGCTAGGATTATAGGCATGAGCCACTAGCACCCAACTTATTTCATATAATTAAGGAAGCTTTTCTTGGGCTATGTGTTGGCAAGGTAAAGGTGGATGTTGTTAGAATATTTGTGGCATACTATAATCTATGGATTAATTTCAGTCCTCACAATACTTTCTACAAACATCCTAACTCGTTAATGGTATTGGCCTTTTGGAATACTGACTATTCTTTTTACTTTTTAAAAAGTAAAGTTGCTCCTGATTTGAAAAAGAAACATTACTAGAGTTTGTTGTTTATGGGAAAGAAGTTTTTGTAGTTACTTTGCGCATCGAGTATTGTCAGATAACACTTATGGTAAGTATTCCCAGATGGAAATTCATTCAAATTCAAACTTATTTTTTGTGGTACTAGGGATTGAAACTAGCACCTCAAGCATTCTAGGCAATTTCTTTACTACTTGTTATGCTCCTGGCCATTTTATTTTTTGTGATGAGATTGAATAATGGCTAACTTGGTGGTTTTGAGATCCTCCTGCATCCACCTCCTGATTACTTGATAGGCATGTGATAGGCATGTGTCACCACATCCAGCTTCAAATTGTTATTTTCTTTTCCTTTTTTGATCAGTTGTGGGGCTTGAACACTGGGCCTGGGCACTGTCCCTGAGCTCTTCAGCTCAAAGCAAGTGCTCTACCACTTGAGCAACAGTGCCACTTCCAGTTTTCTGGTGGGTTAATTATATATAAGAGTTTCACAGATTTTCCTGCCCGGACTAGCTTTGAACAGTGATGGAGTTCCTCAGATCTCAGCCTCCTGAGTAGCTAGGATTACTGGCATGAGCCACCTGTGCCCAGCTCAAATTGTTACATGATTTTTTTCTTAGTAACGAATATATTTCCAATTTGGAACAACAAATGCTGAATAAATTGTTGTAACTTAGAGATATATGAGATAATGATGTTGGCTTTAAGGATTCTTATTGTACTTTTCTGGGTAGTATTAATGATGAGAAAAATATTTTCAGGTAACCTCATTAAAGAAGAATGTAGGTCAGTTCAGTGGTTTTCCATTTGAAAAAGGAAGTGTCCAGTATAAAAAGAAGGAAGAAATGTTAAAAAAGTAAGTTGTTTTGTAAATAATCATGTTTTGATAAGTGTTTTATTTACTTTTTAATATTTAAAAATAATTTCTCATTTTCAGTGGACTGTGGATTCTGTGCTCTTTCGGTACCAAGATTTGATTACATTAACTCAGGATGTTAATTACTTTCCAAAAAATAATGGCCATCAAGATTACTGAAAGTACTTAGTTTTTTATTTCCTAAAAGAGTGTTTCACACAGGTTAATCATTTGCAGAGTTCAAAATTCAGACGAGCTAAAAGGAATGTAGTAAAGAATCTGACATTTCTATTGTCATTTACTATGTTCCTTTTTTTTTTTTTCTGCACCAATACTTGGGCTAGAACCCAAAGTCTAGGCACTGGCCTTCAGTTGTGTTTTTTTGTTTCCCCTCAACACCTGAACTTTATCACTTGAGCCACAGCTCTGCTTCCAGCTTATTGGTGACTAATTGGAGATACGTCTTACTCATTTTCCTTCAGATCTTTCACTTTCCATGATTCTCAGATCTCAGCCTCCTAAGTAATCATGATAAATTATAGACATGAATCACCAGGGCCTGGCTACTGTTCCTTTTTAAACTATGTAAACTACTTTGGTGATAACTTGATAGAAATGGTCCTACATCATAGTTCAATCAAGGTGATACACTCTTTTTTTAAATATTTATTTTTTATTGTGAAAATACTGTACAGAGGGGTTGCAATTACATGGGCAAGATAATGAGTACATTTCTTATCAAGCATTGTAGCCTCCTCCTTTGTTTCCCCTTCCCATCCTCCCCCCACCCCCACCCCCCCACCCAATCCTCCCCGTCCCCCCCACCAAAGTTGTAAAGTTTGTTTTCGACATAACAACTTGTACTTCTCATTGTTGCAACGGGTCCACCTGTATCCTTATTTAAACGACTTGTTTTTTCCCTTCCCCACCACAAATTATACCGACATCAAATACAGTGAAAGCAGGGGTTATACTGTGGGGGAGGGACATACAAAGCAACAAAGAAATAATCTTATAAATGTGTTAGAAACAACATGAAAGAGATGATACACTCTTAAGAGTTTTCCTTTATTAAATGACTATCATTTAAGAATTTAAATAATAAAAATGACCTAGTATTCATTCAGACATTTTAGTCCAAATGCTGAGGGAAAATTAATTCATCAATTAGCTGTAAGAATTGTTGCATCTATGAATTTGCAACTTTTTATGTAATTTCTCCATGAGTTTAGTTAAAATTAGTTTATTCTTATGCTGTATTTAAAAATTAATTGGTATGCTGGGTATCATGGCTTATGCCTATAATCCTATCTGCTTAGGAGGCTGAGATCTGAGAATTGTAGTTCAGAGCCATCCCTGGCAGGAAAAGTCCATAAGACACTATTGCCGAAAAGCTCGAAGTGGAACTGTATTCAACTGGTAGAGGCTAACCTTGAACAAAAAAGTTCAGGGACAGTGCCCAGGGCCCTGGGTTCAAGCCCCAGGACCTACATATACACACAGACACACAAAAGCCAACTTAATTTGGTAATACTTACCTACTAACCATAATTAGTTTTTGAGTAGAAAGTTTATTAAGATATGTGAAAACATGACTGCTTTTTCATGTATGTACATAAACTGCCTATTTTGTTGATTATTGCCTTTGTTGTGGGGAATGGTTATAAGCTCTATAATTACCTTGTTTTTTTCTTTTTCAGATTCAGAAATGCCATGTTAAAGAGCATCTGTGAGGTTCTTGATTTGGAAAGATCAGGAGTAAATAGTGAGCTTGTAAAGAGGATTTTGAATTTCTTAATGCATCCAAAGCCTTCTGGCAAAGTGAGGTTCTTTTTGGTGGGGGTGCAGGTGGGGGTGGTACTCAGGTTTAAACTCAAGCTTGCTAGACTGATGCTGTACCACTTGAGATTTTGTGTTGTTTTGGAGATGGGCTTTTCATGGTATGAAATTCTCCAACTGTCATTTCCATTTGAAGTTGTAAAATTTGCTGGTAATGAATACTGTCAATTTTCCTGGAGGTCAAGGGGACAGAACAAGAGTTTGCCTTCAGGGTCTTGCTTGCTGGGCTAGGGCCATACTACTAAACCACACCTCCAGTACTGGTTATTTTTAAGATAGGTTCTCTGATTTTCACCCAGGCAGGAACCTGAGTTGTGATTTGCCTACTTTTGGCTTCCTGTCATTGCTGGGATCACAAGTGAGCAACGCACCACTGCATCCAGCTTCTCTCTGTAGAGACAGTTTTACAAACTTCTGTCCAGTTTGGCTTAGAACCTTGATATTCCAATTCTCAATCTTACAAATAGCTCGAGTTACAATCATAAGGCACCAGCAAGCACCTTGCTTACCTGTTCTTTTTGTTTTTTTTTTAGAACATTTCTTTTAAACACCTAAATCTGAAATACTATTTCAGTGGTAGAGCACTTACCAGTCAGTATGCATGAGAATATGGGTTCAGTCCCCTTAAAAAATGTTTATGAAAGTATTAGCTAGCTTAATTCAAACTATTGCACAAATGTTTTCGTGAGGAAACCATTTAAAATCAATATGTAGCCACGTATGTGTGTCTCCTGTTTTGTCGTAGTTAATATACAGATCTGTGCCTCAAGGATTGAGTTGATAGAATTAATATTTATTGTTTCATCAAGGACATTTTTAAGTGAAGTATTGTTTTTTATTTGTTGCTAATAGGTATTTATGATGAATATAATGGCTATTAGTACACTTTGCTGCTGCCTTGATTCCAATATGCCTTGATTAGTGCTTAGGCATCAGTAGTTTTGCCATGTTTACAGTTAGTAGAGATTTCAACACACTGAAAAGAACAAATACATTATCATTACTACAAAAATACTTTGTAGATTCTTCAAGGCTCATGGTACTGTATATTCCATGAACAATACTTGGAAAATTAATGTTCTGTCCTTTCTTTTAGAAACTCTTAGAGTAATTCATATGTAACCCTGTGATGATTGATACCTCCTTAATATGATGGTGTCAAGCTTATGCTATTTTGTACTTCTGGTCATTATGAAAAATGCTGTGAAGTCATTACTACATTTTTCTGTATAGTAATTTAAGAACTATTAAATAGCAGCCTTTGGTTTCACTGTCTTACTGTATTGTCTTGATTATTTGTTAATCAGATTTTATTTCCAAAAAGAATAATGGCTGGGTACAGATGGCTTACACTTATCTTCCTAACTACTTGGGAGGCTGAGATCTGAGCATCAAGATTCAGAGCCACTTTGGGCAGACAATTCCAAGAGACTCTTAATCTCAGTTAACCAGCAAAAGCCAGAAGTGGAGGTGTGGTTCAAGTGTAAACTGCCAGCCATGAGGGAAAAAGCTGAGAGACAGTAAAAGGTTGCGAGTGCTTTGATCATGGATTCAGCTTTTAGAACCAGTGTAGGAAGGCTTTAAAGCTATATATTATTACTTCCTGATTTTTGCTTTTACATTTTCTCATTTATTTGAGGAATTACATTTTCCTGATTGATTATTGAATCCTAACATTCTTACACTCTCACATAGATTTACTCAAGCAGTCTTCTAGTCATTCTCATTCTGTATTCATATTAAATCCTCAATACCTGCATTTGGTTCCTGAGCTATTGAGAGAAACCACATTTTTCCAACACATTTGAGATCTGGAATTCATATAGTGAATATTAAGTGTTTGGATAGTGAGATTTTCTTAAAGATTCCTACAAAGGATTTACTCAGATTAAATTCATTATAATAGTTGTCTTTTGTGGAGATTGCTCTATGGGAAAATGTCTTTCTAGTCCACTAACAAAATTTCTGGGGTGACTTATTGTTTCCAAGTTGGCCTTTAGAAGAGTGGATGTTTGCACAAGTTAGAAACTGTCCTGTGGTTTATTCTGTTCATAGTTAGCCTGAAAACACAAAGCAGGCACCTAATTTTTGTGTGACAGATACTCTGGAAGAAAAAGTCTTGTGGTCTTGCTAGTTACATGAAAAGTATTGCTTAAAATTACTACGAACTATAGTTGAGTATCCATTGACTACCCATATTCAAAATGCTTAGAACCAGTTTCAGAACCTGGTTTTGTGTATATATAAGGTACTGGTGTCTGAACTTGGTGACCTTGTGTTTAATAGGCAGGTATTTTACCACTTGAGCCAAGCCTTTACCTGTTAATGCTTTCCATTAAGTGTGTGTGTGTGTGTGTGTGTGTACATATATATATATATATATATATATATATATGATCTTCTTGCCTAGGATGTCCTGGACTGAAATCCTCATATTTATACTTCTGCTGTAGTTGGGTTGACAGGCACATACTACCACACAGCTTATTGGCTGAGATGAGGTCTATAGTACTCTTGGTTTCCAGTCCCATGTCAGAAATATACTCAGCCTTTGCAGTTAGTCTTGAGGTATTTAGGACCAAAGTGGAAGAATATTGGTAATGAAATTTTAGGTTAACTTAATTTGTGAAGCTGCTAATCTTGTAAATATTTCTAGGTAGAAATGGAGAATTAAGAGTTAATTGGCTTAGAAATATTATATCTTATTGGTGTTACTGTTTAAAATTTTTTTTTATGCAGCCATTGCCAAAATCTAAAAAAAATTCTAGCAAAGGCAGTAAAAAGGAACGGAACAGTTCTGGATCTGCAAGAAAAGCAAAACAATCCAAATGTCCTGAAATTCTATCAGATGAATCTAGTAGTGATGAAGAAGAAAAGAAAAATAAGGAAGAGTCTTCAGATGATGAAGACAAAGAAAGTGAAGAGGAGGTAAAATGTCCTGTTTCATTATATTTCCCATAGGGAGAGTTTAATATTCTTGGTGTGTAAGTCCACCCACCAGTTTCATTCATATTGGTGAAAATGCAAAAATGATTAAGAAACTTTTTTTTTTCTTGCCAGTCCTGGGGATTGAACTCAAGGCCTGGGCACTGTCCCTGAGCTGCTTCTGCTGAAGGCTAACGCTCTACCCCTTGAGCCACAGTGCCATGCCACTTCCAGCCTTTTTGAGTACTTTATTAGAGATGAGAGTCTCACAGACTTACCTGCACAGGTGTGCTAGATTGACCCACAGTCCTTAGATCTCAGCTTCCAGAGTAGCTAGGATTACAAGCGTAAGCCACCAGCACCTGGCTCCATTTCTTTTCTTTTAAAAAGCACTTTGTTTTCCATGCAATAGTATGAAAGTTGAAAATATTCAAGGATAGTGTGGCTTGCAGGTGAAGTGTTCCTTAAGCTAGACCAGGCTAGAATGGTAAATGTTACAAGAAGCAGGAGGTATTCATAGTCTGAACACACAGAAACAGATTCTTTGAGAGTATATTAATCATTTATAATGGACTTGAACTCTGTATCATGTGTAAAAAGCAAGGGTTTAAGGACCATCATTTTTGCCTCAACCTGTTGTAGATTATTTAATAGGAATTAAAAGTATTTGAAGTTTATTTGATCAGTGTGTGAAGTTTTATTTTGTTTAGGAGTGCTTGACATTTTCTATTTGGAAATATTTTATAAAATATTAAGAATGTTAAGCTTCCAAAAGGTTTAACTGTTGATCTAGTAGATGGAAAGAGAGCAAAAATAGGTAAGTTCTTGTTAATGATGTTTCAGTAGACAGTATTTTTTTCCTCTAGAGGTCATAACTTGCTTTATTGTGAAATCTCACATCTTTTCGGAACTAAATACTGGCTTGATATTTTATGCTAGATGAGTCCCTTGTAGTGGGGGACATCTCCAATCTCCAGGTGTGATAACCAAAACAAAACATTTCTTCAGACACTGTCACATATTCCCCAGGAAAAGGTCACCACAGAATTAGATTAAAGGTGTAGAAAGCATACATGTGCTTGTGTGTATATTTACTGTTTATACTTTAAAAAGTAACAATTCTTTTTTTAGTTCTTCAACATTTTTATCTTTAAATAATTTGTACAAAGAAAATTCTTTTAATGTCAAATTTTATAAGGACTTCCATAAAACGAAGTATGAAGTGCTTTACAATTATAGAAAGAGAGAAAGAGATTACAAGCTTGCAGGTGCTTCATAAATATTTTTATTTTTGGTGTGTGAAGATGACAGATCTGAGCACTGAAATTTTATTGTATTAGACATGAGTGAGAAAACTTTCACATGTACATTTGCAGTTGTGAAAATTTCTAAATATATTCCTCATTTAAATATTTGGTCATCTACTATATGCAATTCACTATTTCCTAAGCTATTTTTAAAGCCGGGTTAAAGCATGTATATAAATATTGAATTTCTTCTTGAGACAAAGATATGCTTCAGAAATTTATTTTCATTCAAATCCCAGCTCTCTCTTGAATTATCATTTCATGGTCTTGGGCAAGTTATTTAAACTACCTGTTTCCCATTAATAAACCGGGGCAATAATGGTACCTACTCATAGCTTTCTGATTGCTTTCAAAAGGTAAGTTTTGATAAGAACAATACTACTTCTGTGGCAACTTTTTTTTCTTTTATAAAGGCTCAATTGTCCATTATAGAGGCTCCAAAATGAAAATATGAAGAACTGCATATTAATAGGACAAACTGGATGTGATGGCTCAAGCTTATAATCCTAGAGACTTGGGAAGTAGAGCTAAGGGGGGACAGTAAGCTCCCCTGGCCCTGAAAAAAGTTTGAGGTTTCATCTCAACTAGTGATTGAGCACAGTGGTGAACATCTGTTATCCTATCATCCTATCGATACAGAGAAGCACAAATAGGATTATAGTCCAGGCTGGGATAACAAAGCAAGATCCTATCTCAAAGTAACTGACACAAAAGGGCTGAAAAAGTGGCTCAAGTGGCACAGTACTTGCCTAGCAAGTGTGAACCTGAGGTCAAACCTAGTACAACCAAAAAGAGATAAAACCCAAAGAACAGCAAAAATCAACCATTTACAGAAAATGACCAGCAATAAACTTTTTAAGAACATTCCTAAGCCAGGTACTGGTGGCCCACACCTGTAATCAGCTCTTCAGGAGGCTGAGATTTGAGGATTGCAGGTCAAAACCAGCACAGGCAGTAAAGTCAGTGAGACTCTAATCTTCAACCAACCACCAGAAAGCCAAAAATAGCACTGTGGCTCAAAATAGTAAAGCACTGGCCTTGAACAAAAGAGCTCATGGACAGCACCCAGGCCCTGAGTGAGTTTGTGTGCTAGTCCTTAGCCTTTAACTGGGCCTGGCCCTGAGTTTGCTCAAGGCTAGTGTTCTCCCATTTGAATGAAATAGCTAAGAGACAGGGCTCAGTACTGGTAGCAAAAAAAGAAAAAGAACTAGAAAAAGCAAACAGTGCTCATTGGGGCAGGAGGTGAAGACCTCTTTGAGTCTTTTAGCCTGTTAAAAATATTTGCTGTATGTTTATGTTGTATGTATGTACATGTGTATGTACATACCAGTCCTGGGACCTGAACTTTGGACCTGAGCACTTTAACTGTGCATTTGTTCTTAAGACTAGTACTCTACCACTTAAGGCACAGATCCACTTCTGGTTTTTTGGTCGTTAATTGGAGAAGAGTCTATGAACTTTCCTGCCTTTGCGGAACCAAAATACCGAACTACTGACCAAAGGCAGAACTACCACCCTGTGATCATTCGGTTAAATGCCGAATGATCACAGGGTGGTAGTTCTGCCTTTGGTCAGTAGTTCCAAGTTCAGGAAAGGAAGAGCTTTTCAAGGATTTCTAGAGATGTTTAATGTTTTCCTCTTAAAACAATTTTTTTTTTAACCAGAGATTTCCATGTACCTGGCACTAGCTACCACTTTGTCACCTGGCTGTCTGGCTGTAAGGGAAGCTGTGGGAAACAAGTTTATGAATTCTTGTTTTCATAGAAATATGGCAAATCAAGAGTATGTGTTAGTAAACTTTATTTAGACCATTTGAGGGTAGTGATAAGAGTGTGAACATGAATGTTTTGGCAGCCCTTAATTATATTTTGAAAAGTAAAAAGTATTATAAATTGATCAGGGAGGAATTATTAAAAGAATAAACCAAACCTTTTGTTGGAAGGCAAAGTTGATAATTTCTTCTTAATAAAGTCCATGTAGACTTGCTGTCGTCTTTTGTGAAATATAGATTTTCACATTCTTTTTCTCTTGGCATTCTGAGTTTTCTCAGCCAAGGTATTAAAAGAATAGTGTGTTTTAAGCTAATTTTTTATTTTCATCTATTCACCCAGTACAGCCTTTCTGCTTTGAGGACAGAATTCTGGCTCTGTGACAGGCGTCTTTTTTGCCATCCCTCCTTCAAGAGCCCTGCTGCCTATAAAGATATAGGTAAGCTTTATTCTCCCAAGATGTTTTTTTGGTTTTTTGGTTTTTTTTGCCTTCCTACAAACATTGCTTGTGTCATTCCTCTGATTTTGTACCTTCATGGTTGTCAGACATGGCGAGTCCTTTTCCAATTTTTGAAGATTTGTACTACTGGTTTTCTAAAACTTAAAAAATATTGCCAAAATTGAAGGTAGTCCTAAGTTTTTGTATACCTCTTTAGTGTAGCAGAAATCCTTAAAATAGTTGATTTTCTTGGTAGCATATTTAGGAATAGCAAACCAGTCTTTAACAATGAGTTCCATAGTAGTTTGGAAACTAGCTTTTTTTTTTTCTTTCAAACTTGTTATCTTGGGAAGGGGAATGTGATGAACAGAGAGTTTGAAGAAATGCCAGTGTGGTTGAAATACCCTGTGTATTCACAAATAACGGAGCTTGTTGAGATTTTTGGGAAGGGGCAGGGTGGTGATGATGGAGTGGGGGGTTTTGAGAGACAGAAGCTAAGTGCTTTCTCTGCGTAATTCTAAAGTTTCTAGTTCATGTTTTAGCCATAATTCTCTTAAACCAAAAATTTATTATCATCTGATTTTAAGCAGTAAATTAGAGAACTTGATGAATAGACATCTACTTCTGCTCATGAAAACTGAAGGCTATAAGCAAAAACTATAACTTGAAGAATTAATCATGTTTATCTGGTTAATTCATAATGTCTTAGAATCAGCAAACTGGTTATACATAGAATCCAGTCTGCATCCTGGTTTTTGTTATTTTTTTTTTAAGTCAGTCATGGGGCTTGAACTCTTGAGCCATAACACCACTTCTGGTTTTCTGAAGTCTCACGGACTTTCCTGCCCCAGCTACCTTTGAACAGCGATCCTCACATCTCAGCCTCCTAAATAGCTAGGATTACAGGTGTGAGCTACCAGTGCCCGGCTGCATCATGTTTTGATTTTTGCAAGTGTTAGGATTTGAACTGGGGCCTGTGATTCCTTGGCTAGTTCTTTTCTCCTTGAACCATGCTTCTAACCTTGCTTTTTGTTAATTTGGAAGATGGGGTCCTTCAGACTTTTCTTCTTGGACTGGTTTCAAACTGTGACCGTCTGTATGTCAGTTTCCTGAGTAGGTTACAGGTGTGAGCCAGTGGCACCCATATTGCAGTTTTTTTGTTTTTGTTTTTGGTGGTTCTTGTTTTCATTGGTTGTGGGGCCTGAACTCTGGGCCTGGGCGCTGTCCCTCAGCTCTTCAGCTCAGGGCTAGCGCTCTACCACTTGAGCCACAGCACCACTTACGGCCTTTTCTGCGCATGTGATGCTGAGGAATCAAACCCAGGGCCTCATGCGTGTGAAGCAAGCGTTCTACCACTGAGCCACCTTCCCAGCCTCAGTTTTGGTTTTGTACAGTCCACAACCTGAAAATATTTTTTTCTATTTTAAAAATGATTGTTTTGGCTTCTTTTAAAACTAAAGAATATGAAACATTGTATGTGGCCAGTAAAGCTTAAAATATTTATTTCTGGCACTTAACAGAAAAAGTTTGGTGATAGATGCTTAGTAAAAATGTATTTCCCATTTTATACAGTATTTTGAATTCATGGAGGCTTCAATAAAATGAGTAGGAACCAAGGACTATCTTTGATCTAATGGTCTGTGGATTTTTTTCCTTCCTTTCTGTTATGTACAGTCTACAGAAAACAGTGATAATAAAGATCAAGTTTTGGGTGCTGTTAATTCAAAATAATAGCAAACAATGATTTAAATGAAATAGAACTTTAGGATTCAAAGAGCTTTTTAAAGGTTTACTTCCCATTTCAGTTTTAGTAATAATTGCATAGTAGTTTCCAAGTGCTGGTTCTAAGCTTTGTACTAGGGATCAAGAAATCATTGGCAAGGTTTTTATCTTCATAAATTTCCTTTTAGTAGGTGGGATGGAAGGTCAAAGAAGAGGAAAACTACAGTAGAGTACTGAAAACAAGACAATCCAGGATCCAAGTGTGAAGTTTGGAGGGAGGGTAGTAGTCCTAGTCCTGTAACCCTGATATATTTCAGTTTTTGTGCCATCACATATTTTCTGCCAACTTTTAAAAATTCTTTTAATATTTTTTTAAATTTATTTTTTTGTCAGTTGTGGGGCCTGGGCACTGTCCTGAGTACTGTCCCTCAGCTCTTCAGCTCAAGCCTAGCACTCTACCACTTGAGCCGCAGTGCCACTTCTGACTTTTTCTGCCTATGTAGTGCTGAGGAATTGAACCCCAGGGCCTCATGCATGCAAGGCAAGCACTCTACCACTGAGCCACCTTCCCAGCCCTCTTTGAATATTTTTATGTCATAAAAGATCTAAATTTATAATGCATAGGTTTTGATACTGCTTAGCTTCTTATTGTTAGTTTTATAGTTTTAAACCTTCACTTCGTATATAGTTTTAATGCACAGAGTCATTCCTTTCAAGTAATTGATACAGTAGGAGTCACACTGGAGCTAACCAAAGGTCTTTGCTTCAGACTAATTGGTAGAAGTTTGCTTACAGAACTTTACATTCCCTTATTCTGCTTTTAAAAATTTTTAATGCTGGCAACTAAGACTTGAAGTCAGGTCTTAAGGCTGTCCCTTAGCTTATTCATTCAAGGATAGCACTCTACCACATAAACCACAACTCCACTTCCAGCTTTTTTGTGGTTAATGGGAGAAAAGGGACTTTTCCTAAAGACTGGCTTTGAACTATAATCTTCAGATCTATACTTCCCAAGTAGATAGGCATACAGACATGAGCCCTGTGTGCCCCACTTATACCTTTATTTTTAATGTGAAGTTATTTGTTCTTGTTTTTTTTGTGCATGTGAAAGAGTGCGTTTTTCTTTTCTTACTCAAAAGTTTCTCTTCCTGCTGGTTCAGAGTACAGATAAACTAGATGATACAAATAGAGATGAGCAAAAGAAATTTCTGTGGCTAATAGAGCTAATAATTAGGACAGTCACTCTTCTCATGGAAATTATATCTTGAGTAGCAGACTTGTAAGTATTTACTGTTTAATAAACATAGCTAATAAATGTTTTTTCTGCCTTTTGTGTATTAACTCATTTCACCTTCAACTGGGTACATTTAAACTTGCAATACCTATAAGGCTTCTTTTTTTTTCTTCAAATTTTTTATTGTGATTAAGTGGTTACATAATTTCCCAAGTTTCACAGTATTGTGGGATAGTGATGATTAGTTAAAGTCACAAACATTCTAACTTTCATGGGGCAAATTGTCTGTCGTGGTCTATAACATTCATGAGTTCTATGAGCTTTGCAATACAGTTATTTCTTCCACATTGGGTGATATGCACATTTCTTTTGTTTTGCATAGCATCAGCTGTTCCCTCTTTCCCACTTGTTCCCTCCCTCCCATCGCTGCCATTGAGTTGCTTAGTTCATTTTGGTCAATTGTCCTGTGCAGCTAATGGGTCCCGCTGTTGTATGTTTTTCCCTGATTCCCTCTAGTTCTGTGTCATCCTCCTGGTTTCCTTCTGGTGTGCACATATATACCATATATGTGATCAGCAGCATGGGGATATTAATTTAGTAGTGATTCGACCAGATGAGTGCAAGTCCTTTGTTTCTTAAGTCTTGTTAATTTTGTGATACCACCTTACATTTTGGATTTAACAACCACTTATCAGGGAGACCATGTGCCATTTGTCTCTTTGTACCTTGCTCAACATGATTTCTTCTAGCTCCATCCATTTCCGTACAAATGCCATTATTTTGTCCTTTCTAATCGCTGCATAATATTCCATTGTGTATAGATACCACAATTTTTGGATCCATTCATCTGTGGTGGGACATCTGGGTTGTTTCCATATCCTGGCTATTGTGAACAGTGCTGCAATAAACATGAAGGTGCATGTGTCCTTGTATACTGGTTCCTGTTGTTCAGGATAGATGTCTAGCAGTGGTATGACTGGGTCATAAGGGAGGTCAATATTTAGTTTTCTGAAGACCCTCCAGACTGCTTTCCACAGTGGTTGTATAAGTGTACATTCCCACCAGCAGTGTAATAGGGTTCCTCTGTCTCTGCATCCCCTCCAGCATTTGTCGTTGGCTGACTTGAGGATGTGGGACATTCTGACTGGGGTAAGGTGGTATCTCAGGGGTGTCTTGATTTGCATTTCCTTCACAACTAGGGATGGTGAACATTTCCTCATGTGTTTCTTTGCCGTTTTTATCTCTTCTTCTGAGAAGTCTCTCTTTAGTTCTCTTGCCCATTTAGTAATTGGTTTGTTATGTTTGGGAGGGATTAGTTTCTTGAGTTCCCTGTATATACTGGATATTAACCCCTTGTCTGATATATTGCTGGTAAATATTTTTTCCCAGTTGGTTGTCTTTCTAGGTTGGTTGCTATGTCTTTAGCTGTGCAGAAACTTTTTATTTTAAGGTAGTCCCATTTTTCAAGTCTCTCCAATTTGTTGTGACCCTGGGACTCTATTCAGGAAGTTCCTGCCTGTGCCTATAAGTTCAAGTGTCTTTCCTACTCTGTCCTGCAGTAGTTTTCAGAGATTCAGTTTTGATGTTAAGGTCTTTAATCCATTTTGAGTTGATGTTGTTAGTGCATGGTGATAGGCTGGGGTCCACTTTTAGTTTTCTGCATGTGGCCTCCCAGTTTTCCCAGCACCAGTGGTTGAAGAGGCTGTGTTTCTTCCATTGTATGTCTTTGGCTCCTTTGTCAAATATCAGCTGACTGTAGGCATGTGGTTTTATTTCTGGATCTTCTATTGCATTGGTCTGCGGGGTCTGTTTTTGTGCAAGTACCATGCTGTCTTTGTTATTATGGCTCTATAGTAGAGTTTGAAGTCCGACATCAAGATCCCTCCCATGTTGTCTTTTTTGCCTAGAATTATTTTGGCTATTCTAGGTCTTTTGTTTTTCTATATGAATTTTTGAACTGCTTTCTGTATTTCAGAAATGTATGTCATTGGGATTTTAATAGGAATTGCATTGAATTTGTATATTAATTTTGGCAGTATTGCTATTTTCACTGTATTAAGTCTGCCTATCCAAAAGCATGGAAGGTCTTTGCATTTCCTAGTGTCTTCTGTAATTTCTTTAAGTTTCTATAGTTTTCGTTAAATAGTTTTTTTACATCTTTGGTTAATTCCTAAATATTTTATTTTTGAGGGGGTTATTGTGAATGGGGTTGCTTCCTTTATTTCCCTTTCTGCTTGTACATTGTCAGTGTACAGGAAGGCTACTGATTTTTGTGGGTTGATTTTGTACCCTGCTACTTTGCCAAAATGGTTTATAGTTTCTAAGAGTTTGGGATGGAGTTTTGGGGATCATGAAGGTATAGTGTCATATCATCTGCAAAAAGGGATAGTTTCAACTTCTTCTTTCCCTATGTGGATCCTTTTAATGTCTTTTTCATGTTTTATTGCCCGGGCTAAGGGTTCCAGGACTATATTAAAGAGGAGTGGAGAAAGTGGGCATCCTTTCCTTGTTCCTGATTTTAGGAGAATTGTAGTTTTTCCCATTAAGTATAATATTGGCTATTGGTCTGTCATATATGATTTTATTGTTTTAAGGAATGTTCCTTCTATTCCTATTTTCTCCTGAGCTTTTAACATGAATGAATGTTGTATTTTATCAAAAGCCTTTTCTGCATCTGTGGAGATAGTCATGTGATTCTTGACCTTGGCTCTGTTGATGTGTTGGATTACATTTATTGATTTACGTATGTTAAACCATCCCTGCATCTCTGGGATGAAGCCTACCTGGTCGTAGTGTATGCTTTTTTTAATGTGTTTCTGGATTCTGTAGCTAGTATTTTGTTAAGGATCTTTGCGTCTGTGTTCATCAAGGAGATTGATCTGTACTCTTGTTTGGTTGGGACTTTGCCTGATTTGGGGATGAGTATGGTATTGGCATTGTAGAATGAGTTTGGGATAGCTCCCTCCTCTGCTTCTCTGAAGAGCTTGAGGAATATGGGAATTAGTTCTTTAAACGTCTTATAGAATTCTGTTGTGAATCCATCTGGTCCTGGGCTTTTCCTTGTTGGAAGACTTCTGATTGCTTCCTGTATCTCGTTGTAAGATATTGGCTTATTTAATTTCTTTGCTCAGTTTGGGCAACTTGTATTTCTCTAAAAATACATCCATTTCTGCTAGGTTTTCTTTCTTTAGAGAGTATAATTTTTGAAAATAGTCCTTTGTAATTGTTTGGATACCTTGGGTACTTACGATTTTTTCCTGTGGCATCCCTGATCTTGTTAATTTGGGTTTCCTCTCTTAATTAATCTTGTCAAAGGTATATCAATTTTACTTATTTTTTCAAAGAACCAGCTTTTTTATTAATTTTATTTATAATTTTCCTATTTTCTATCATTCTGCTCCTAATTTGATTATCTGGCTTCGCCTAGTAACTTTAGGTTTCGTGTTTTCATGTTTTTCTGGCTGCTTTAATTGCAACGTGAGATTATTTACTTGGTCTGTCTCTATTTTCTTGATGTGGGCACTGAGGGTGATAAATTTGTCTCTCAGGACTGCTTTTGCTGTGTCCCACAAGTTTCTTTATGATGTGTCCTCATTTTCATTGAATTGTAGGAACTTTTTAATTTCTTCTGTTACTCAGGTGTTGCTTAGAAGTGTGCCGTTCAATTTCCATGTATTTGAGTAATTTCTGCAGTATGAGAAGTAGCTTGATTCCACTGTGGTCAGATAGGACATGGGATTACGTCAATCCCCTTGTATTTGCTTAAGTTCCTTGCATGAACTATGATATGGTCTATTTTGGAGAAAGGTCCATGAGCTCTGAGAAGAATGTGTACTGTGTTTAGGGTGAAATACTCAGTACATGTCAGTTAGTTCCACTTGAAGTAAGGCCTCACTTAATTCGATAGCTTCTTTGCCAATCCTCTGGTTGGTAGACCTGTCCTTTGGAGAGTGTTAAAGTCTCCTAGTATTATCGTATTGGGATCTATTTTATTCTGTAGGTTTGAGCGTATTTCCTTAACATATTTGGGTGCTCCAATGTTTGGGGAGTATAAGTTGATAACGGTAATGTCCTCCTCTTGGATTGTTCGCTGTGTTAATAATGTAGTGTCCTTCCTTGTCTTTTTGTATTGATTTTAATGAAAAGTTTATTTTGTCAGATACCAGGATAGCTACACCTGCTTTCTTACTGGGGGCATTTGATTGGCAGATCCTTTTCCACCCCTTCACTCTGAGTTTGTTTGTATGTTTGGCTGAGAGGTGGGTCTCCTGAAGGCAACAGATGGATGGAGCATGTTTTCTGATCCAGTCTGCAGTTCTTTTTCTTTTGATTGGTGAATTAAGACCATTAATATTTAAGGATCTTATAGAGAGATGCATTGTGGTCTCTGTCATTCCCTGTTTTCCTAAGTTTTTCTTCTTTCCTTTCCTCCTATGCTTATTACTAAGTTAGATTTCTATTAATACCTGTCTGGTGCAGTCCCTGTTCCTGGTTACTTTCTTCAGGTTGTGTTCCCCCTCTTAGTATTCTTTGTAATGCTGGCTATTGTTTATGAATTCATTTAGTTTTTCTGTACTATTAAAAATTTTCAATTCTCCAGTATTTTCACAATAAAAAAAAACTTTTGATTGGGATTGTAGTGAAAATAAAGGTCAGTCTTTTTAGAATTGAAAAAATAATTTTCAATTCTCCATCAAATGTGAACACTAGCTTTGCTGTGTATATCAGTCTGGCCTGGCAGTTATTGGTTCTCAGGACTCGGATGGTATTTTCCCAGGCCTTTCTTGCATTCAGTGTCTGTGTGGAGATCTGCAGTGATGCTAATTTTTTTCCCATTGTAGTATAGCTCATTTTTGCTGCATGCAAGATTGTTTCCTTATTATTCACATCTATTATTTTTACTATGTGTCTAGAAGTGTTTCTCCTGGGATCCTGCTTCTTATGTGTTCTGTATGTTTCTGTTAGAGAGGTAAGATTTTTTTTTAAGATGGGAGAAATATACATTGATAATCTTGAATAGGTGTTGCATTCCCTTGCTTTGATATTCCTCACCTTCGTCCACTCCAATTACACCAAGGTTAAATTTCTTGGCACTATCCACTTGCTCTTGGATTTCCCTTTGGAATAATTTAAGTGATTTTTCCATACCTGTGATTTTTTTTTTTTTGGTCCAGTTGGTGTATTCTGTCTTCTGTATCTGACATTCTAAATTCCATTTCGTTCACTCTGTTAACTGTGGCTTCCATTGTGGTTTGCATGGAGGAAATGGACTCATTTATGGATTCAATGTTGGTTCTCAAAGTACTAATCTCACCTTTTAGTGAGGTATGTACTGCCTTTATTTTTGTACTAATCTCACCTCTTAGTGAGATGTGTACTGCCTCTATTTTTGCATGCACCTCCTGTTTGACACCCTGCATCTCTTTGGATAGTTCGTCCCTGTGTTCTTTTTAAATTTCTGGTTTCTCACTTTAATTCTTGAGTCATTGCCTCCAGCATCTCTTCGATGTAGCTTTTGTCCTCCATTCCTGCTTTGCTCCCACTGGGGCTCTCCCCTGGGTGGCTGCTGGCTTTTGGGGGTAGCTTGCTATCCTGGGTGTTGATAAACCTTGTAATTTTTCTCTGATTTTTGCATGGGGATTCAGGGATTATTGGAGACTAATCTGAAATTTTGTTTTGGTCAATAAGTGTCTGTCTCTGCTTGATTGCTGTTTCTGGGCCGGTGGAGTGAGTCTGTACCTGGTCTCGGTTCTGTTGGGGGTCAACCTCCAGCTGCTGGTCTGACCCACATAGGGCTCTCGGCTCTCTGCTGTAGATCACTGGCCGTTCCCGCCTTTAGAAGGACTGCTCCTGTTTACTCCTACAGGTGCTTTTGGCGAGATCGAGTGTGCTGGATGTATTCTCCCAGTTGCTGGAGTCTGCTATGGGCTCCTGATGGGTTTTTTTGGTTTTTGTTTTTTTGGCCAGTTGTGGACCTGAACTTTGGGCCTGGGTGCTGTTCCTCAGCTCTTCAGCTCAAGGCTAGCGCCCTACTATTTGAGCCACAGCGCCACTTCTGGCCCGTTCTGCTTATGTGGTGCTGAGGAATCAGATCCAGGGCCTCAAGCACACAAGGCAAGCACTACCGCTGAGCCACTTACCAGCCTGAACTCCTGACTATTACCAGGTGCAGGTGGCCCGAGTTGTCCAATTCCCGGCCTGGAATATAGGTCGGGTTCTGGTGGGGTTTGGGTTTCTAGGTCTCTTGCCCTGGACACCCAGATCTTTTGCTGTCATGGGTGTGTTTCATAGGGGGTGCAGTTCCCTGTTTTCCCCCCCTCTGCTCAGCTTCAGGAGTTGATTGTGTTGCTCAGGCACCAGATCCCCAGGCCTGGTTCTGGCTTCCCAGTCCCCAGCCTGGGGCACACCAGCTGGACTTGTGCTGCTGTGTATCCCGTAAGGCATTTTTTACATAAATAATAAAATGTGCCTTAATGCCAGAGAGATGTAAATAATAGAGGAGAGTATTCAGAGAGATGCCATTGTTACCCCCAGATTTAGAGCAAGAAGCTGGCAAGGAGAAGGCTGTATGATATGCTTGAAAATGCAGAATTAGTGAGGTGTTGGGTTCTGATCACTTGTTTGTGAAGCCCACGTGTATTTTTACTGCATGACAATCTCTTCCACAAAATGGTGAACCATGGAGTATGGAGTCATCAAGTTGGTATTGTAAAAGCTTTAGAAGTGATTTTGGAGCTTGGTTTAGGATCACAAGCAATATTTTCATCAACAGAAGAAATGAAACTGGGTATGGTTTAACTTGCCTTTTCTGTTACCTACTACAACTGATGGCCCATGTCTGCCTTTACTAATACATGTCTCGTACCTAAGTACTTACATCTTTGAGATGCCTCAGTTTCCAAAGTTGCCTATACTTAAGAATCACATTTCACGGAGATTATGATTCTTAATAGCTGCAGAAGAACCACAGTGTAAGATGTGAGTTCAGTTATCTTCTGCTTAGATGATACTCTTTTCAGTGACAGTTTGTTTTTTCTGTTCAATTTACATTATTTCCCAAGTCATCACTAATCAATTGAAACCAATACCTTAAGTTTGTCACAAAAATTTAACTATTGCATTAGTTTTTTTTTTTTTTTTTTGTCAGTCATGGGGCTTGAACTCGGCCTGTGCTTCAGCTCTTCAGCTCAAGGCTAGTGCTCTACCACTTGAGCCACAGCTCCACTAACACTTGTGGTGGGTTAATTGGAAATACAAGTCTCACAAGACTTTCCTGTCCAGGCTGGCTTTGAACTGTGATCCTTAGATCTCAGCCTACCGAGTAGTTAGAGTTACAGATGTGAGCCATTGGCACCCACTGTTAACTTGTTCTTATAGCGATCCATATATCTGTAGGTTAAGGTCATATTTAACATAATGTAATGAGTAAGCATGATGTATCATGGTTAGTGAATGTAGGATCTCGTGTATGTCCTGCTTTTTAAAGAATATTTTCAAACTTCAAATTACTAGGGTGAAGTTAACATTTGAGTAGTAAAATGGGGTTTTTTTTTTTCACTACAAAAGGAAGCACCAACAGAAACAATAGCTAATATTGAATGTGTGCAATGTGCAGGGCATTAGTAAAAGCATTTCCACTCACTAGTTCATTTCCTTTCCATTAGAACTATGCTTCTGTGCCCCTTATTTCACAAATCAGGAAAATACAGCCTAGAGATGTACTGAGGCTGGATATTGAAAGTGGACAGCTGGCCTCCATAAACTGTGATACATCCTATTCTGTAATGTTTGTGCTGTATATTGGCAGTGTTTTAGAAATTTTGTTACTAGATAACACGTTAGTTGTCCATTTTAAGAGATTCTGAGCTCATCTAATTTTTAGAAAAAATGAGTCTATGTTTCAGTCTAAAGGACTTGTACTTAAAAAATAAAGTGTTAGTGGCTCACACTTGTAATTCTAGCACCTCAGGAGGCTAAGATCTGAGGATCGCAGTTGAAAGCCAGCCCTGTCAGGAAAGTCCAAGAGACTCTAATCTCCACTTAACCACAAAAAGCTGAAATTAGAGGTATGGCTCAAATGGTAGAGTACTACTCTTCAACAAAAGAGCTCGGGGACAGTGCCCAGGCCTAGAGTGCAAGCCCAGTACTGGCACATACACACAAAAGTTAAGGTGGGTGTGGTGGTGTTACGTGCCTGTAATGCCATCTCTAGAGGCTGAGGCAGGAGGGTTGCAAATTCAGTATTCAATTTCCCTAATATTGAGAGGCATAGAAGTAGATAAATAAAAATACATCTCATCAATCCTTTCTTTTTCAGCAGCCACCAAAAAAGACCTCTAAAAGAGAAAAACCTAAACCAAAAGCTACATCTAAAAGTAAAAAGTCTGTGAAAAGTGCTAATGTTAAGAAGGCAGATAGCAGCACTACTAAGAAGAATCAAAACAGTTCGAAGAAAGGTATGTTAGTTGTGATACTTGCTGGGCTGGAGTGAGACTCAGTTTGCTTAGCAAACATAAGGGCCTGAGTTCCAATACCAGTATTGCGAAAAATACATCAGCAGTTTAAGATATATATATATATATATATATATATATGTTTAAATACGTGCGGAAGCAGTGAATTTCAAGAACATTGAATGGAAGCATGCCAGATTTTAAAAATCCTTCGAAGTAATCTATTTTTCAATGCATGTTTTGGGAAATTTGTTTTTAAAGTTATTTTAAATAGTGATTTATAATGGGGAGTAGTATCTTAATATTCACTTGAGAATAAGAGTTTATGTTCTTAGTTTTTGCTATGTAAGAAAAATTTTTATTCACATTTAATACCTTTTAGAAAGTGAATCTGAGGATAGTTCAGATGATGAACCTTTAATTAAAAAATTGAAGAAACCACCTACAGATGAAGAGCTAAAGGAAACAGTCAAGAAATTATTGGCCAATGCTAACTTGGAAGAAGTCACAATGAAGCAAATTTGTAAAGAGGTAATTAAATGTTTAGATAGTATTATTTTGCCTTGGAAGTTTTTCACCCATTCTTTCATATGACACTACATTTTGTGTATTCATTAAATATTTGCTGAACTACTACATGTCAAGTCACTCTTACAGTTGCTAGTCTCAACTTAATGGAATTCTTTTATGAACATTAGATTTAATAAAGTCGGGATGAACATAATTTAAACTCATGTATTTCAAACTCCATAGGAATCTTTTTTTTTTAGATCTGGAAACTTGTTCTTGCACAACAGACAGGTACTCTTCATAGCCCAACTTCTGCATTTTGCTGGTTAACTGGGGATAAGAATCTCATGGACTCTCCTGCCTGGGCAGGCTTTGGACTATCCTCAGATCTCAACCTCCTGATTAGATTACAGGCATGAGCTACTAGTATCTAGCTCTTCACATTTTTTTTCTACAGATAGGATCTTGCTTACTGTCCAAGCATGCATCTGGGCAAGAGCCAGTTACTTTAGGCCTTTTTAGGGGGGTGGTAGGGCTTGAACTCAGCCAGGGCACTGTCCCTGAGCTCTTTTGGCTCAAGGCTCACCACAGCTCCATTTCTGGTTTATTGGTGATTACTTGGAGAGAAGAATATCAGACTTTCCTGCCCAGGTAGGCTCTGAACTGGGATCTTCAGATCTCAGCCTCCCAAATAGCCATCAGTGTCTGGCTACTTTGGCTTCGTGATAACTAGGTAACAGATGAAAAAGTGTCTTGGCTGGCCTGAAACTGATCCAAACAACCTTTAGCCTCTTGGGTAGTTAAGACTGCAAGCTCAAGCCATGGGTACCTGGTCTAATCTGAAAAGTTGTTGATGCATCCTTAGATTATATATATATAGAGAGAGAGAGAGCACCTTTCCTCTTGGTAATAGGGTAGCTGTTATTCAGGAAGTTCTTAATTGATGCTTTTGTAAAGGCCTTCTAATTGATTACAGAATATTTTTTTAACTCTTGAATATGATTTTTAAATGAATTTTTAATATTTCTTCTACTATAGGTATATGAAAATTATCCTGCTTATGATTTAACTGAGAGAAAAGACTTCATTAAAACAACTGTAAAAGAGGTATTTGTTTTCCTAGCATATTTATTTTGGATGTAGAAAACAAAAATAATGCATCTTAACTATATTTTCAAAGTACTATATCTGATCCTAAGATTTTGTTAATATTAAACGTGGAGATACATTTAGTAAAGCTCAGAGTCAGTGACAGAAACTGAGCGCAGATTAGATTGGGTACCTGGTGAGTTGGTATCTCCTTAGGCAGGCAACAGCTTGAGGGCCACTTCCTGACCAGCAGTAGCTATAGTTCTGTGTAATCCCAGCTGATTTCCCAAGGCCAGTAGTAAGATGTAAAGAAAGGGAATAAGCTTTTAGGGTTTATGTGTACTTGATAGTATTTGCTGTATATGGTAAAATGCTGTATATGGTAAAATAGTGTTTCTTTTTCGTTACAGCTAATTTCTTGAGGACAGCTGACTTGTTCCTTTAGATTTGAAGATCTGATTTATATACTATTATACCAGCAAAGAGAATGTATCTCCTTTTCTAAATCCTTGTAAAATGTGTTGACCTTTTTATTGTTACATATATTTGAGTTTGCTGTTTTGAATTGCATTTCTATGCAGTTTTTAGTCTAAAATCTTGCATGGCATTAATTGTTCCTTGCTTTTATAGCTGTATTTTGTACATTTTGGATTTCTCTATATAAGGTTATAGATTGCTGAACCGTTGTGGGTTTTAGTGCACTAACGTTGGCTTGCTTAAGACGTAACTTTTAATCACGTAGAACAAAGGTTAGTATAACTGGCATTTATACATGCAGAGACTGTTGCAGTATTTAGTATAGGAAATACTTTGAATACACCTCGTCTGTCAGCGTGGAAACTTAGTGACAGTGTGTTCATATTAAATCACACAAGCAATGACTCCAGAAAACTGAGTTGGAACTTCTGCATGTGTATATATATGAAATTGTCAGCATGACAGAAATATTTTTGTATTTTTCAAATCCAATTTGTTGTATATAACTTTTTTTTATTTCTTTTGTGCAGATCAATTTTTAAACTCATGTAGGTAGGTATCTTTGCACTTGTATTAAACTATGAAATGTCAGTGTTCAGCCAGATGGTATGATGGAGCAGTGGAGGGCAGAGTTCAGTGACTAGAACGCTCAAGCTCTCTAGTTCTGCTTTGCCCTTGAAAGTGTCATTAAGTACGTACAAAAGTGTCCTATGTTTTATATTGTCAGACCAAAATCAACACAAAAACTTGGGAAAGAGTAGGATTAAGTATACACATTTAGCTTATAGTAAGTGAACTGATTTTTAACTGCTTTTGACCACCTTTGTAATTATGATAAAAGTACCAGGTGTAACGCCAGAAAATGTATGGACAATAGTATTTCTCAAGTTTTTAATATTTTTAATGGAGAAATTTACTATTTGTGGAATCAGGGCTGTTAACGCAAAGGCTGGTAACAGGTTTTAAATTTCAGCCAATCAGGATTCTAAGTGAAAAATATGGACTACCCCAAATTTAAAAGAATTTTGTGTTTTAAGTTACTCTTTAAATTTTAATATGCTGCTTATGACAAATATTTGATGTAAAATTTGAATGCTTAAAAACATTTACATAAGAACTACATGAAAAGTATATTTCATAGACACATATATATGATATTAGGGAAAGGTATACTTGATTAAAACAAAGTGAACAGAATAAACAACAGCCCTAAAAATTGGCCTTTTATTTTAATTGAATAAACCTTGTTAATAAAAACCAATGGTGTTTTTTTTGGGGGGGCGGGGGTCCGGGTGTGAGGCCTGAACTCTGGGCCTAGGTGCTGTCCCTCAGCTCTTCAGCTCAAGGCTAGCGCTCTACCACTTGAGCCACAGCACCACTTCCGGCTTTTTTCATATGTGGTGCTGAGGAATTGAACCCAGGGCCTCAGGCATGCAAGGCAAGCGCTCTACCACTGAGCCAACTTCCCAGCCCACCAATGGTGTTTTAAATCTTATATTTGATGTTAACTTAACGCCATAGGCCATTTGGTATAAGATGGGGACATGCTTCTTTACTGGCTGCCCTCATCCTGTCTACTTGTGATAGGCAGAAAAGGTTCCCCACCCCTGCTCAAAGTTAGTTAACATTTCATTTCAGACCATTTAATGGGCATTGGGAGGTGTGAGAAGGAATTGGGGTGTGGGGAAATTCTTGGTGATGGTGGACCTACTTAGTAAGTGCACATGCAAACAGCATTTGAAAAAGTCTGGTTTTTATTAAGCAGTTTTACATACCCAGCTATTCAGTACTATTTATATCACTTTCTGGTGTATATATCACGACTGCCCAGTTTGTAAAATTCACAACACCAAAAAACATTTAGACCAAAAAACATTTAGAGAAACTCAAAAGTACATAGGTTCCTTAAGGAACAAAATGTCCAAGTAGGTCACTGAGACAGGAAAGAAAATTAAATACACCTTTATTGGGTTTTCTCCTACTTGAAGCATGGCTTCACATTTAAATTTAAGTGCCCAAAAACAAGTAATAATTTATTGTGAACCATTTCAAACATGTGTTATTTGAACGTTTTAATACAGAACACTTCCTAATCAGTACCAATGAGTCTAAACCACTTAGCTATCAATGCTCTAACTGCTAACTCAGAAATGCACAGCTGTTTGGCTGGCTTTCTATTTTACTGTGATTGGGGGTGGGAGAAGTATAATCAAACTTCTATACATGCATTCAATAAAGATTTTATGCTTAAAAGCAATTCTAAATTTCAAAAATACCTTAACATTTTGAAAACGTGGCTTTAAAGTTATCTTAGCCCCCTTGTTAAAGAATTATTAAAGTCTGTAAACAGGTTTCTTGGCAAAGTAGGCATCTGGAAGACCCTGAAACCAATATTTTCTTTGTTAAATAAGGAAAAAGTAAATACTATGTTCTCAGGCTCATATGGCTTATAAAATGCTTACAAGGATGGTTCTGTGGACTTGCCTGGGAGGAACTGGACATGATTATGCAAATAGTATTCCTAGAAACAAACCTTTACTTAAACAAGGGGGAAGGTTGTTAAATTATTCAAGTTTTCTTTGCTAGTAGTTGCCAAAATTATAGTATGGTATAAGACAAGTGGCTTTAAGAACAGCTATGTGCTCTACCTGTAGTAGGATGGCCACATTTTATACCACATGCTCAAATGAAATGAAAGCTTCCATTTTAAGGATTTAAAAATGCCACAAGATACTTTGAATATCCAATTGGAAGAAGTATATACAATATGATGTAGTCTAGAAGTTTCATCAGAGTTGTATCAAAAAGAAAATTCTAGTGAAATTTTAAGAAAAGCTCGATGTTGGAGCTGTATAAAAGTAGTAAGGCTCATTGGTAAAGACACTGATAAACTGTGAAAGAGGGAAAAACACATGGCTTTATCTTGCTAATGATTTAAACTGAACAGCTAAACAAAATGTCAAATCTGAAGGGCATCTCCAAACGGAAGAATCCTAATCCAAGGTCTCAACTCAAGGTTATATTCTGCCTTCCAAAATTCAGAAGACTTTAGCACTAGTTGGACCTATAGAAAATGCAATTAAACCTAAGTGCTCAGAAGGATTTGGAGAATCAGTGCTTTCAGAGTAGTAAAGTGAGGACATTTTCATCATGTCACTTAGAAACATTACAACTTCGCTATCCAGAGAAACATTCCCCACCTTAGGAAATAGAGGTTTAACCTGCACTTCACATGTTCCCATTTGGGGCACAGAAGCTGAGTCCAGACCAGTTCTATTTAAAAGGCTGCAATCTTGCTTGCTTCTCGAACACCACTCAAATATGCTCCAGTAACAGTCTGTGGGAAATGCCTATTTGTTGCCTGTAAAAAATAATTACATGTTAGATTGTAAACAAAGTGAATCAAAGGCAAAATGAGCTTAAGACTAAGATTCTCCTAAAATAAAGATGGCAGCCATCAGTAACAAGTCAAATTATCACAGTAGCCCCTGAATATCTCTGCTTTGCCAAATTCTGCAATGTATTTAGCAGTCCCACAAAGTAGTGTGGTACTAAGTATAAGGGCAGTGGACAGTGTTAAAAAGCCTCAGAAAATGGGTTTTAGAAGATGAGGTAGTAACTATCAAAGGAAAAAGTTAAAAGCTCTGTGCAGATGGCTCATGCCTGTGATTCTAGCTACTCAGGAGGCTGAGATCTAAGGATCTCAGTTCAAAGCCCTGACCAGGTAGGAAAATTGAGACCCCATATCCAAATTAACCACCAATAAGCTGGAAGGAGAGCTATGGTTCAAGTGTTAGAGTGCTGGTCCTCAGCAAAAAACCTCAGTACCCAGGCCCTGAGTTCAAGCCCCAGAACTGGTATACAAAAAAAGGTTCTGTATCCTATTTGTGACCCTGATGGACTCTCCTAGAACTACCATCATGTGCCCTTTTTGTGCGGGGCCTGAGCTCTGTTCCTTAACTTTGTCTGCTCAAGACTAGTACTTTACCACATAAGTCACAGACTCAGGCTTTTGGGTGGTTAATTAGAGACTTTTTTTGCCCAGGCTGGCTTCTGAACTGTGGTTCTCAAACCTCAAGACTCCCAAGTAGCTGAATTACAGGCAGGAATCACAGGCAAATTCAAGTGGCTTTTAAAGAAGTGATTCACTCATGTCTAAGCTGACATCTAAGGATGGGGCAGTGTTCAGACATGTAGCAGGCAAAGGGGAAGACAGGAAGGGAAGAGAAAACAAAAGGCTCGAAAAGCTTTAGTGGCTTCAGTTAAACAAGTTAAACAGTGGCTTCAGTTAAACAGCCAGAGGCTGCTGCTAAAACATTCTGAAGAAAGCATTCAAAGGGCTAAAATTTAAAAGCTATTTGGTGAGATGAGCAATTAAAGTTTTCCACAGAAGGACAAAGAGATGGATAATAGTATAGAAGAAAATGTTAGGTGTTAGATAAGATGTTCTAAGAGTTCCAAGTTGGGGTATAAAGAACAAAGTGGAAGAAAGTGAGCAGAAGCAGGGGCTGGGAAGGTGGCTCAGTGGTAGAGCGTCTGCCTTGCATGCATGAGGCCCTAGGTTCAATTCCCCAGCACCACATAAGCAGAAAATAAAAGCCAGAAGTGGTGCTGTGGCTCAAGTGGTAGAGTGCTAGCCTTGAGCTGAAGAGCTGAGGGACAGCACCCAGGCCCAGAGTTCAGGCCCCACGACCGGACCCCCCCGCCCCCCGCCAAAAAAAAAAATACATTTGGGCTGGGGTGCTGTGGCTCAAGTGGTAGAGTGCTAGCCTTGAGCTGAAGAGCTGAGGGACAGCACCCAGGCCCAGAGTTCAGGCCCCACGACCGGACCCCCCCGCCCCCCGCCAAAAAAAAAAATACATTTGGGCTGGGAAGATGGCTCAGTGGTAGAGCGCTTGCCTTGCATGCATGAGGCCCTGGGTTCGATTCCTCAGCACCACATAAGCAGAAAAAAAAGCTGGAAGTGGGGCTGTGGCTCAAGTGGTAGAACCTAGCCTTGAGCTGAATAGCTGAAGGACAGGGCCCAGGCCCACAACCGGACCTTCCCCCCTCTCCCCCCCAAAAAATGAGCAGAAGCAAACTCTATCAAGAGACATGATTCTAAATCACAAGGAACAAAACAAGGCACAGGATCAGAAATCAGAATGGAGTTGAATAATAAGTCCTTTGTACAACTACTTAATGATTTTAAAAAGAAACCAGAATGAGGAAGTTTTTCAACAGACATCAAGGAAAGTAACAGAGCAGGGGACCGCACAAAGGGGCCTCCAGAAGCTATAACCAACAAGCCAGATGACATGCTTGATTGAGAGTTCACTGAAAGGAAGGAGATACAGAGAAATAACGAAGGATCAAAAGAACCATTTCAACTACCAAAAAACTAGAAGAAGCTGTGCAACAATGGGATCTATGAAAACCCTGACTCATCAAGAAGCAACATAAACATAGGACATAACTCTAATCTTAACAGTGCGAGATAGCCATGTTGGAGAATAATGCAGAGGACCTTGACAGGACAAAGGTAATTCTGATAAATATAAACCTGATTTTAAGATGGAAAAGCAAGTCCAGAAAAGATGCTTGAAGAGTTAAAAATGATGGGAATATGAAGGCAGACTCAGTATTGAGAAGGCCTTAAATGTCAACAAAGAAAAACAGTATTTAATCTGGTTTTTAAACAAGTTATCACTTTAAAGAACTAAAAGTACAAGGGGTTGGAGCCATGGCTCAGGTGGTAGGGGGGGCACCTGCCAATGAACATAAGAGTCAGATAAGTTTGAGTATTAAGTCTCAGACAAAAAATGATCAAAATACAAGATAAATACCTCGCCAGCAAAAAAGATAGTTCCTTGTATTTCCTC
Source organism: Dipodomys ordii (assembly GCF_000151885.1). Taxonomy (NCBI): domain Eukaryota; kingdom Metazoa; phylum Chordata; class Mammalia; order Rodentia; family Heteromyidae; genus Dipodomys; species Dipodomys ordii. The sequence continues at coordinate 2,320,692 of NW_012267346.1, forward strand.
GGCTATGATGTCGTAGGCCTCACCACTTCCAAATGTCTTCACAAAACTGTAAGCCATCTGGATCCATGGCTCTGTGCTCCACCGAGTGACAAAATACTTTGTGGGATCTGGGACTTCCTGCATTCAATAGAAAACAAGTTAAAATAAGGCTTAGAAACTCCAGGTGTCAAATGGTTCATGCCTGTCATCTTAGCTACTCATGGGACTAAGATCTGAGAATTGCAGTTCAAAGTCAGCCTAGGCAGGAAAGTCAGAGACATCTCCAGTTAACTACTAGAAAAGCTGGAAAGAGCTGTGGCTCTAGTGGTAGAGTGCAAGCCTTACGCAAAAACAAGTGCAAGTACAGAACTCGGGCTGTGAGTTCAAGTCCCAGAACTGGCACACATGCGTACACACAATACAACACAAAACTCATATGTGGCATAATGCACATTTCTCCCTAACACTTATTCCTGATAGCCTCTGAGACAGCTAATCCAATATGCTCTACCTACTGTAAACTGCACCAGCTACACACAATCCATTCACATCTACACTTAATCCTGTATCAGACATTCCACCCACAGCAGGTCACACTAGGAGCTAAGAGTCCAGGCCTTCCTTTCCCATGGCCTGGCCAGTGCTGGAGCTGTGGGTGGAGGGAAGGATTCCACCCAAGGTAGAAAAGGGAAGGGTGGTGCCAACAGGGTTACATGTTGGAATTCCCAACCAGCTTCACCAAACTGGCACAAGAATGTATTTACATTCTCAGAACAATTTTGTCAGGTGACCTTGGACAGCAGCACCATGAAAAATACCTTTCTGGAAACAATACTGCATTCCAAACTAATTCACAAACACTTCAGGGAAAAAAAAAAAAACGGAAGCTAGGAACTACTACTTTACAAACCACATCACTAGTTGGACCCTCCCAGGACAATGGCAACATAACCTGGATGGATAACCCTTGCTTTCTCTAACTCACAAACCTTTGGAGCCGTTTCACTTGTTTCTTAATTAGAAAAAGACAAAAACTATCAACAAATTTTCAAAGTACATGGAGAGAGAGAGAGAGAGAGAGTGTGTGTGTGTGTTATATGCAAAAATAAAGTACACTGAGTTCCTAGTAGAAAAGACTGCAAAAATTCTGGAACGTTTTGTGTGTGTGTGTGTGTGTGTGTGTGTGTGTGTGTGTGTGTGTGTGTGTGTGTGTGTGTGTTACATGCAAAAATAAAGCACACTGAATTCCTAGTAGAAAATACTGCAAAAATTCTGGAATGTTGTCCAAGTTTCTAGGACTTGGATAAGTACAGAATCTTCAGAAAACCCAAGTCTTAACAGCCCTGCGAGAGAGGTGTGCAGATTTGGGAAAGAAAAACAAAAGGGCAATTTTATAAATAATGTACTGCCAGGTGCTGGTGACTCATGCCTGTAGTCCTAGCTACTTGGCAGGCTGAGATCTAAGGATCACAGTTGAAAGCGAGCATGGGCAGGAAAGTCTGAGACTCTGATCGCCAATTAACTACCAAGAAAGCCAGATGTTGAGCTGTGGCTCAAGTGGTAAGAGGGCTAGCCTCGAGCTCGAAAGCTCAGGACAGCACCCAGGCCTTGAGTTCAAGCTTCAGGACCAGCATGCGTGTGCATGTGCACATGCACACCCATGCGTGCGTGTACACACAAGGTATGTCACCCCCTCTCCCCAATTCCTGTGAGGTCCTAACCGCTAGTCCCCTAGAATATAACTGAATTGAGAGGCAATTAAAATAGGGTCAGTAAGGTGGGCCTAGAGCAGTCTGGCTAGTATCTGCTTATTAGAGAAGGAAATAAGGACAGCCAGAAAACACATGTGAAGACAGAGATAAGAACTATCTGTAATCCATGGACAAGCCCCTGAAGAGACACCCTGTTGACATCTTCAGCCTCCAGAGCACTAAGAGTATGGTGTACTGTGGTTAGAGCAGTCCTACAAGCTAATGCTGGTACAAAGAGGGATGCTGGAACACAGGACCTGACCCTCTTGTCTTGTTTCCCTTCGTTCATTCTCGGTAAGAATGTAGAAGATTCCGATCCCACCTGCCCCAAAGAGCACATGCACAGCAAGTGTGTCTGACCTGTTCTTTGAACAGCTCCCGCAGGGTGGCCATGCACTGCTTCAGCACCTGCTTGTCATCCAGGGTCCGGAGGGATGCTACAGCCTCCCCTGCGATCACCGACATTAGCACGCTCTGCTGCTTCTGCAGGCACAGAGGGAAAAAGCAGTTAAAGCTTCGGGTCCAAATGTTTCTAATGCTCAGTTCCAGACAAGGGCCTCACTGCTTCTCACTGGCTCATCCTCACTTCGGATTGAGTCCTTCCATGCTCTCTCTCACACACATTACTCATCCAGGAGGGGTAGACTCAATAATGTACTCAACAGTACATTACTGTACTGTTCTCTCCTGGAAAGAGAAAGAAAAGAAAACCCAAAACACTCAGTGCTCAGACTAGGAAATGCAGGGTGCCCTGAGCTGTTTATGAAAGCTTGTTTCGAAGTAGCAGGAAGAGACTGAGAAGGGAAATTGGAGAAAAAATAATGCCAATGAGACCTCCTGCACTGGGTTCCCACGTGAAACCTTAAGCCATACTGAGAATGAGAGGAAAGCAGGACAGCAGCAGCTGGGATTCCTGAATGTGGCAGCCACAGGGCCGCACTGGACAGCCTCAGAGTTGTCTCATTCCCTACTGCACGATGTTCCGCACCCAGACCTGCCCTGCCCGCTCTCTGGAAGTCTGTCATAGAGGAAGTCTCAGGCCACTCATGCACTGTGCTCAGCTGATCTGCCCCTGTTAAGTAACACTAGTACTTAAAAGACAAACACTGGAGTTCTTTTCCCGTAAGAAAATGTCCCAGTCAAAGTGACATCCAGAATCTCCGTGATATTCATTTGTTTCTAGGCTAGCACACAACCGACAACTAGACTGTTAAAGCACATTTCACAGCTTTACCTCGGGATCCATGTCATAGTACACAGCAAAGAGCCCTCGCTGACTGGCACTGGGAGGAACATGACCAAAGAAATCGGCCCCTTGAACTTTACTGTCCCAAAATCTGTATGGAAACTGCAAAGCAATCTAGGAAGCAAAAGAGAGATGGCTCAGTACCCTGCACATAGCAATTCTGGCCAACACTAGAGACAACCTGCAAAAATACTAAGAAATCATGAAGGGTGGGTGAATACAATCATAATATTCTATGCATGTTGTAAGTGAAAATGAGTATTGGAAGATGCCGAGAATGGACAGGTGGACATTGATCAAGATGACTGATCAAGATGATACTCAAACTGACAAGCTAAAACCCCTTTGTACAACTACTAAAAACAATCTACCCATTGTCCATACTCCTGTCTATCTTGGTTCTCTGTGAGCTTGCTGCCCATTTGAGGTGGGGGTGGGGAGTAGGGGGTTAAATTTGAACACACATCTTGAGCTTGCTAAACAGGCACTCTACTACTTGATCTATGTTCCTGTACCTTCTTTCCTCCTCCTCCTCCCTTTTTTTTTGGCAAAACTGGAGTTTGAACTCATGGCTTCATGCTTACTGGACTTTGGTTATTGTTCAGCTGGTACTCTACCACTTGAGCCATACCTCCAGCCCTGCTTTTTTGCTGGTTGTTTTGAATACGAAGGCTCAGACTTTTCTGCCCAAGCTTACTTCACAAAACAATCCTCTCATCTCAGCCTCCTGAGTAACTAAGATTATAAGGTGAACAAGCCACTGCTGCCTAACTGCTTTTTTTATGCCCCCTCATTCTACATTCCCTTGGATAATGGTGTGGCGCAGGACTGACCTACAGGCTAATCTAAAAGCATGAAATGTTTCTAAGGCTGTTCCACACTCATTACTTTCAGATTTGCTGGTATCTAAGGGAAGAGGAAGTAAGCCACTGTCCTAGTTGGGGCTAAGGAGAGATCAACAACAACAACAAAAAAAAAGCACACAAAGAAATACTTATAGCAAATCTAGATTCTGAATATCAAATTTCACTCTCAAAGTCAACAACTGATAATATCCTTTTATATTCTTCAAGAACAAGAGGAAAGGAAACCTATAAATTCCATTTGTCTTCAAAAATGACACTGGATTACATTCTAAGTCCTGTTATCTGCCATGAGTTCCAAGTTCTGAAGCTAAGGTAAATCAGGTCACCTTTTCAATGATGCCTGCACCCAAGCTGTTGATGGCCTTCATCTTCTTCTCTGACAATGGCGGATTGAACTGGATGGCTCCTTTCTGTAGTATAGCCAGTGGCACTGTGACTAAAACCTGTGGGAAGTAATTAGCAGTTAACCAGAGCATAAGGCAGTTGACCCTAACAACTCAGTTTCCAAGAAAATCAACACAGGAAGAACATTCTTCTCGTGTCCAGTTTCAAGACAGTCATCAACAACCTCTCATGTTATACTGCAAGAAAAAGGGCTTTGATGAGCAGTCATGCGGGTTGTTCACTGCACAAAGGGGCCTGCTTCAGCAGAAGTGGCATCCACACAGAATTTGCATACATGTTCTGATGGCTAATAAGAATCCTGGCTCAGCCAGGTGCTGGTGGCTCACACCTATGGTCCCTAGCTGAGATCTTAAGATCTCAGTTTGAAGCCAGCTTGGGCAGACAAATCTGTGAGACTCATCTCCAAATAACCACCAAAGCCAAAAGTGGGGCTGAGGCTCCAGCCACAGCTGGTAAGGCTCTAGCCTTGAGCAAAAAAACTAAGAGACAGGGCGGAGTTCTAACTCAATGGCAAAGCATTTGCTAGCAAGTGCAACATCCTGAGTTCAATACCCAGCCAAAAAAAAAAGACAATAGTTTTGTTTTGCTTTTTGGTTGGTTGTGGGGCCCTGAACTCTGAGCGTGGGTACTGTCCCTCAGCCCTTCAGCTCAAGGCTAGTGCTCTTCCACTTGAGCCATAGTGCCACTTCTGGCTTTTTATGTTTATGCAGTGCTGAGGAATTGAACCCAGGGCCTCATGCATGCAAGGCAAGCACTCTACCACTGAGCTACCTTCCCAGCCCCAGGTTTTTTTTTTTTTAATACTCAAAAAGGAAAAAACAAACCAACCCTCAGGGCCTCCAGGCCCTAAGTTCAAGCCCCAGTACACACACATAGACACAAACATGCTAAGTTGAGCCTGGATGTGGTGGTACACACCTGTAATCTCAGCACTAGAGGCCAAAGCAGGAGAATCTCAAGTTCCATACTATCCTGAGATACAGAGTGAGACTATTTTTTAAAAACAGAAACAAAAATAAAAACAAAACTCGCCCTTCAAAGCCACCTCACAAAACCAAAAGACAACCACTGCCTCGTTACACAATCGGGAAGGTTCTAGCTTCAGAACCACTACACAGTTGGGAAGCCATCACTACTGTGCTCAGCATCACCCCACGCACAGTCAACCTGGGACCTCTGACATCCTTGCTGCAGAAGAACTGACACCTGGACCATTGTGCATCAGCAGAGGCAGCAAGGCAAGAGTGAAGCCAGCCACAGCCCCCTGGGAAAGAGGGCAGAAAAGGGACAAGGTGGAAAGGAGAGGAGGAGTGATGATTCTGTGTGTTACGTATGGGTGTTTGGTGCCCAACATCTGTAGAACTTGCTAACCAACCATGACTGACTTGAAGCTGAACACCAATATGCCCTGCTTCTCAAAGGCTTTCCAGTACTGGTACTGGAATCACAGCTCAATTCTCCCTATAATTTCTGTAATGTGAAAATTTTAGAAGTATAAAATTTGGTCTCTGTCTTCAAAAGTTGGTGATCTGTCTACAGGTTTTAGAGCTACCATGAGAACAAAACAATCAGCAAGCAAGACCTAGTTGAGCTGATTCACTCGTAACAACTGCAAGGAAATCTATCCAGAAGTCTTACTGACAAAACTTTCTTTAGAAGGGCTATGCTTTTGCACAAGAACTTGGACAAATCAAGTCCATGATAAACACACCCTGGTAAAAACTGGCTACATTCTGTTACACTTTATGGCAGGATTTTGGTCTTTTGTCGGGATGGAATGCTTTCACTCATCTATTTGGGGAGACTTCCAAGACAAACTGTGAGGAGCACTAGCCACACAAATAAAAATATTTGCTTTCAACATTTCAAAGTGCGGCTTGCAGCTATGCCAGAACACAGAGGGAGCCGGTGTCCAGCCATGGTCAGCAGAGACTGACCAGGCAAAGGAAGCCCAAATGGCACAGTGTCGTGGACACTGAAAGCTACAAATACCAGAGGCTGAATCACCAGCTGACTTGCAATTTTAGAAGGTGACATTTTAGTCAGGCACTGATGCTCAGGCCTATAATCCTAACTATTCAGGAGGCTGAGATTGCAAGGATTGAAGTTCAAAGCCAGACCAGGCATGAAAGTCTGTGAGAATCTTCAAATTAACTATCAAAAAACCAGAAGGAGAGTTGTGACTCAAATGCTAGAGCATCAGCCTCGAGCAAAAAACTAAAGAGACAACAGTGAGACCCTAAGTTTAAGCCAAAAGAGAGAACTTTAAAAAAAAATGTTGATTACTAAGAAATCAGCAAGCCACGCACCCAGAGTCACAGATAAGAATTAAAATATCCGACCAACACAACCCACCCAGAATCCCCACAGTCAAGAACCTCCAGATGCTTTTGACCTGAAGCCCATGCTGAGATCCACTGCTAATCCAAAGTGTCCAGCTAGCTGGTGGTAGCAGTTAACATTAGGACAGCCTCATCCCAACACATACTCCAGGCCCTGCCTGTGACACTTAATTCTTCATTTCTATGTAAACATCAAGAACTATGAAAAGGACGGTGATGAGGAGAAAGCCCAGCTCACCAGGAAACTAGTTACAACTCAAAGACTTTTCCTGGTGGTACTGGAGTTTGAACTAAGGATCTCATTTGTGCTAGACAAGTACTCTACCACCTAAACCATACCATCTGAACCAGATCCCAGACCCTTTTGCCTTTTTTTTTTTTCCAGGTAAGGGCTGGCTCAGTCTGGCCCTTGACCACAATCTTCCTTCCTTTACTTCCCACGAAGGTTGGATTATAGACACACCATTATGCCTGGCTTGTTTCTGAAACAGGTCTTTTATTACCAAGCTGGTATAGCACTGTGATCCTCCCGTATCTACTTCTCAGCTGTGATTACAGGCATACCACCACACTCTGCCCTCAAGGATTTTTTTCATCGTCACTTCAGACATAACTAAACCTGGGCTTTGCTCTGGGCTAAGGCAGGTGGCTCTACCACCATTTGAGCCATGTCTCCAGCTCAAACATAACTTCTAAAGATAAATTAAATCCTTTCGACCCCAAACAAATTAGCACCTTTGTTCAATAATACTACAGAAATCAGAATATGACTTTAGTTTATTAGATTCAGCAGTACTTTTTTTTACTATTACAGCATTAGCTGTCTAGAAAAAGTTAAATTACGTATAAATGTACATGGTTGTATAAAGTTTACTTTCAAATGATTTTTTTAATCCAAAAGGGGTTCTTTGTTTAAAAAAAAATCAGAAGCACAACAGGTTTCTTTAATATAGCATTTACTATACCCCTCAAAGCAGAGAGGTATAGTATTCCAAAATTATTTGTCAAAGCAAAACAAAACAAAGAAAACTGGAGGAGTGCAGAGGATGGAACCCAAGGCCTCACACATTAGAGGTTGGAAGCATGAATCAGGTTGTAGAGCACCAGTTAATAAGCCAAAGCAAAGCTCAGGTACCGTAAGTCACAGTCTCTGACAGAAACAACCACCACCACCACCACCACCACCAAGGCCTCCTACATACTAGGCAAGCTCATTTAGCACTGAACTACCCCCTAGAATTTAATTGTTGGACTCTTAGGACATAGAACACAGAACACATCCCGAGGAACAGAAGTCCATTTGCCATGGAACAGTATTAGATCAGTTAAATCAGACTGGCACACTTAAACACAATGAAATGGGCACATTCAATGCATCAGAAATTCAACAAGGCTTTTAATCGTGGCAGAGTGCCAAAGACAAAGCAAGGTGATGGGCAAAGGCTGTTTTTCTTTCCCCCAGGCCTCTGGCAGCAGAGGGCTCTACCCCAGTGGAATCACAGTGCTTACCTTTTGTGCACAATATCCTGTACCATCAATCGTGGCAACCTGCACTTCATCTCCAGTATAATCAATGCTCTGTACCTGTTGGACACAAACAGGCATGAGAAAGCAGATGAGGGCTGGAACCGTATGATGCAGGTGTATCCCCGTTCTGATGTGAGGAGTCTTACTCCTATGGGTAGTCATTTGCTGGCACTCAGATCTAAATACAACTGAACATGGGGTGCTAAAATTTCAAACAATGTAACATTGTAAAATATTGTGAGATATGTACAAATAATCATCATCTATCTCTACCATGACAACAACAGACTATATAAATCCATTGGGGTAAAGATTTAAAGGGAAAATTTCAACGTGACAAATACCTGCATTGGGTTAGGAAGACTGTGAGTTATAACATTTTTTATTTTGTTTCACTTTATGGAGGGCAGTAGGATTTGAACTCAGGGCCTTGAGCTCGCTGGGCTTGCTTTCTTGCTTGCGGCTGTCACTATACCACTTGAGCCATGCCACGAGCACTGCTTTTGACTTGGGGAGAGAATAGTACACAGACTTTTGTATTCAGGGTGGCTTCAATGCAATCATTCTAACCTCAGTCTCCTGAATATATAACATTACAGGTGTGACCCACAGGTACCCAGCTAAACACTTTTATTAATGAATACTCATGTAGGTCACTGCTACTCCCAGACAACAACTATGACAGGTCACAGCCATAACGGTAACCACAAGTACTGAAAGCCAGTGCCTGAATGGCCGAGGCAATGCCTGCCGCTTAGTCACGTGGCCAGATGCCAGTGGCTTACACCTGTAATCCTAGCTACTCAGGAGGCTGAGATCTAAGGGTCAGGGTTTGAAGCCAGCCTGGGCAGGAAAGTCGGTGACACTCTTATCTCCAATTAATCACAGAAAAAGCCAGAAGTGGCACTGTGGCTCAAGTGGTAGTATGCTAGCCTTGAGCAAAAAGGAGCTCAGAGACAGCACCCAAGCCCAAAGTTCGAGCCCCAAGACCAGGAAAAAAATAACCTGACTGTATCTCACATCCTCCCAAACAAAGCAAAGCCAGCACCTTCCACACCTACCCATACTTACTGGAGATCTGAGCCGAATGTCTAGTCCTTCAGCCAGTTTTTCAATTATGACAGAGTATCCAGGAGTTAGTAGAGTGTGGTCACCAGCAAACTGGGCAAAGAATTCATTGTGGTCCCAGGAACGAGCAGACACCTGCAAACAAAAGATGGGAGCCTGCAGTGTGAATCCTAGAGTCTGTGTCTGAGCCCACAGAAAGGAGTCCCAGGTTAGAGCAGCCACCCAAAGCAGTAGGGCTAAGCCATCAACCCCATGGAAATATCAGGAGGGAGAATATGAACTAACCAGTTCTGTTGACACTGCTATTTTTGGAAGAAAATCTCTACAGAAAAGCTGATTATGGAACACAAAAGGTCTAAATTATTGAGAAGAAGTACCTAGAGAAAACTCTTCTCGTGAATGGGAATTCTATTAAGGGTAAAGAAACTGCATTAAATTCCATATATAAAGACACCAACTGTGTCTTCTATGTGGGCACACTGCAGAGGTTGAAACCCAGCACGATTTTGGAAAACACTGCAGTTCCAATTGTACTGCAGAACCAAGTGGATATGGAGAGTTCCCAAGAAGATAGATGAACAAGCCAGGGAGTTTCTACTCAAAATACAGAATAATGAAGTTCTGGGTTCTCAGTTGGTAAAATGAGGCAAGCTTGAATTTGTTTTGGTAAGACAAACAGGTCAGAACTTCAAGGATGCTGTATTTGGGTTTCTTGAGGACAGTGTTTACAGACTCCATGGTTCCACAGAAATAACTTGAGGTCAACTCCAGAGGGCATGGCTGAGGGACAAGGCTCTTTGCCATTGCTGGCTGAGCCCAGCAGCATTGCTCTCTATGAGCTTCTTCTAGGCATTCTTTGGGGAAATTTATATATATATTAAAGATACTGTACAGAGAGGTTACAGTTACATGAGTAAGGTAATGAGCACATTTCTTTTTTTTTGGGGGGGGGCCTGGTAGTGGGGCCTAAACTCTGGGCATGGGTACTGTCCCTCAGCTCTTCAGCTCAAAGCTAGCGCTCTACCACTTGAGCCACAGCGCCACTTCCGGCTTTTTTCTTTTTGCTTATGTGGTGCCAAGGAATCGAACCCAGGGCCTCAAGCATGCAAGGCAAGCGCTCTACCACTGAGCCACCTTCCCAGCCCCTAATGAGCACATTTCTTGGGAAAGGTATTTTACTTTAAACAAAAGTGCTAAAATACAATATACTTTGAAGTTGTACTTATCAAATTTCTGGGCCACAGGACCTACTCTATTTCTCCAAATCATCCCCAGTTCCATGCTTAAGACATACAAAATGCACATAAACACCAGCAAGTATTTAATAGCAAAGCATGTACTACAGAACCCAGCCTCACCTGATGGAGGTTGCTGCCACAGGCATACTCCAGATTACTGAGATGAAACTGAAGCACCTGTCCTTCCAGTTCACTGAACTGTATGCCCGACTCTTTCACAAAAGCCTTGAAGATCTCCTCTATCTTCGCTGCAGTGAAAAGGGATCAAAAAAGCACAACAGCTTTCACCTCATTCTGTCACATCCTGGTCCTTTGTTCTCTGCATGCCACGAAGCCTGAAGCATCCACTACCTTTCCTCCATTCCCCTCCACAGGAAAACGATAGCTTTTTGAAGGCCTAATCCTCTCAGAAAGTGAAAGCTTACCTTAATGGAAATGAAACTATGGAGGATCTTTGAAAATGTTTCAGTTATGTCCAGCTGAGAAACTGGTTCCTCTTGTGCTCAAGGTGTAGAAAGTATTCCTGAACATATACGTAACATGCTCAAAAGAATTACATTTCCTTTATATTCTTTTGCTGTCTAATGCCACTGCTTTAATGTCAAGTTTTTGTTTTTTTACTTTGTGCTGGTCCTGGGGTTTAAACTCAGGGCCTGGATGATATGCTGTCCCTGAGCTTTCTTGCTCAAGACTAGTGCTCTCAACTTCCAGCTTTTTGGTGATTAATTGGAGATAAGAGTATCATGGATTTAACTGCCTGGGCTGGCTTCAAAACATGATCCTCAAATCTCAGCCTCATTAGCTAGGATTATAGGTGTGAGTCATGAGCATTTAGCCTAATGTCAAGTTCTTACAACAGTTCTTCACTAGGCTAACTACTGGCTACACGGTATCTTAAACAAGAATAGTTTATGTACTTTTATCATGCTAGTCTTTTGCCTGAATACCTTACTTACTATTTTCCAAAAGCCAGAGGCAAGGAAGGCTGGCATATGTTCATCTTACAAAGGTAGTGAGTACTACCTTGTCCACTTACAGGTATGGCCACTCTGCTCCTGAACATTTTTCTAGTGAATTCTGCCTGCTACTACTACTCTCCTTCTCAGGAACATCCATCCCCATCCATCACCTTCCAACACATTCCATTCTTCACAATCCAGCATCACTGCGACACTGCAGGACCAGGATTCTCAACCTGTACCTGTCTATCTCACTCAGCAGCAACTTGGACAACACATAGTTCAAGTTGTGAAATCATTCCAGTTAGGTTCTTAATTGGATACCTCAGGGCACTACAAATGGGAGAAAGCTTTGCCTGGCCAGATATCTGACTAATCCCAAGCATCTCAGTATGGGTTGCTCCTTCCTAGCTTTCTTAGTGAGGACAGCCAGCCAACATACCACAGGCTCCAAGTTCCTCTGAACAGTGGTGCACTTGCCAAACTTGAAACCGAATTGTCAGGAAACTTTTATTTTGACATCAAGGTTCTCAAAGGACTTTTCAATTCTTTTTTTTTTTTTTTGTCGGTCGTGGGGCTTGAACTCTGGGCCTGGGCGCTGCCCCTCAGCTCTTCAGCTCAAGGCGAGTGCTCTACCACTTGAGCTACAGCGCCACTTCCCGTTTTCTGGTGGTTTATTGGAGATAGGAGTCTCACGGTCTTTCCTGCCCGGGCTGGCTTTGAACCACGATCCTCAGATCTCAGCCTCCTGAGTAGCTAGGATTACAGGCGTGAGCCACCAGCGCCCGGCTGACTTTTCAATTCTTAAGACTAGATTATAATATGAGGATGTCCAAGGGACCTGGGCCAGGCTTCTCACCCCACATCCCTGGGGCTGTCACTTTCAAAGCCTTTTGTAGTATCCCGATTTCTGCTGGCTGATAGGGAGTTTCTGCTCTCCTGTGGGCTTTGTGGAGGGGAAATAACCAAGACTACAAAAGTAGAATGTAAAATGAGTATTGACATACTTGAAAGGGCCTTAACGTAGTTTTTAAGTAATATTTATATATTGTATAAATATTAAACATGTGCATGGTGAAATGAACTCTAGCTCTGTGTGTGAGTATGTATGTACTGAGATCTCAGGCAACTGAGATACAGGCAGAACTTTTTATAGAAATGTAAGCAGATTATAAAAATTTTAATAGTCTTAGATGAAAAATTACTTTTCCATTATTGCTGGGCCTCCCTTAATAACTTATTTTAAAATAATGCCAATTTATCAAAATCTTTTACTTGGTAATACTGGGAAAACAAAAAGAAAAACCCAGCCAACAACCATCACACAGATGCGGAATACTAGCCAAATTCTGTAGGACATAGCCAGGTGTGATGGCACGTCCCTGAAATCCCAGAGCTTTGTTTCAAGACAGACGTAGTTTAGGATCACAAGTTCAGGTCAGCCAGGGCTACCATAGACCCTATTCAATGAACTAAAAATTTCTAGGGATATCCTGAAAAATCAACCTAACTACTATTCTCAACTCCAAAAACTGACCATCACTTGAGGTCTGGACACTACAACATTTGGTTCAATGATCTTATTAATCTATAGTATTATTTCTGAAAATGTTTTCAGGTTTCAGTCAACACTTCTCAAGACTTATCAGAGCATGTCAGTCTTAGTGGTGAAAGGCAAACAAAGACATTCTCTGCTACTGAGTTTATTCTAAATAAAGACCTTTATTTCAAATACAGACTAAACAAATCAGCCTGCAGATGAGTGAACTCCGTTGCAGAGAGCCTACAGTTGAAGCAAATTACTATCTAACAAAGTGAAGTCAAGAAATACCAATACCCACACTCAATTTAAGAAGCAGTACATAGCTGCCACCTCATAGCAATGAGTTCCAGGCAGTCAAGTGGTCTACAAACTTTTGGTACTCACTGAAGTACCATGATGAAAGACTGAGAATTCTTTTTTTTTTTTCCCCCAGGGCTGAGGACCGAACCCAGGGCCTTGCGTGTGTCGGGCGGGCGCCCTTCCGCTGGGCTAAACCCCCAGGCCCAAGAATTAAAATTCTTAAGAGTATACAGTCTTAGTCAAATATACTGAACAAAAATCTTAACCTATTGCCTGAAGAAATGAAAGAACAAATCCTAGTACTCAGAACTTTTACACAGAAAAGATACAACAAAGTGATAATTTACTCACCCAGGATTTATAGACTTTTTAAAAGTAGGTTTCTGAGAGATTTAATATTTACAGTTTTTCTGTGTGTGTATGTGTGTGTGTGAGAGAGAGAGAACACACACAATATGGTACCAGTACTGGGACTTGAACCCAGGGCCTCATTCTCTTGGCTTTTTTGCTCAAGGCTAATGTTCTACTATGTGAGCCACACTCACTTCTGGCTTCTTAGTGGTTAAGTGGAGATAAAAAAGAGTCTCATGGACTTTTTTTTTTACCAGGCTGGCTTTGAATTGTAATCCCTAGGTCTCAGCCTCCTGAGTAGCTAGGTTTATAAGTAGAGCTACTACTAGTGCCCAGTTATGGTTCATTTTGTGATACATGAGCTTCATGCTATGTCAGGCTCATATGTGCATGCACATATATGCTTCCAAGGTCCCCAGGAAAGTTATACCCCACCTTGAGGAATACCTGGGGTCTAGCTGTCCAAAGTGGCATGCATATAGACCATCCCTACTGCACACGTGCAGTCTCGAAAAGGAACAATGCTACTAGTCACAGCGGCACTGAGACGGAACAATCAGATATCATTCTCCCATACCTCCTAAAGGGACATCTTGGAGCAGAGTCTTATCCTTCCTCCACTCAGAGACAACATCCAAGAGAGCATTAAAATGAAAGTCCATGCGCTTGTCAATAGTAGGGTCCGTTATCCTTCCACCTTCCTGAATTAAGTCACATTTCTCTCCCAATTTATGCATGCTGATGCCAAGCTTCAAAATAATAAGAACGAGAAAGTGAAAAATTTTCCCTGGAAAAAAATATTTACAGGTGCTAAGCTGAACTAAGACAGCGCTCTCATGGAGAAAAGGGTCTAACAATGTAAAAAACCTAAAGCAAAAAAAAAAAAACCAACAACAAAGTGAGACGTTGGGTAAAATAACAAAAATCAACAGCCCTGGGTTTTGTGAGACTATGCTATGAGGGAGGAGACAACAGCTTCTATACCATGCACTAACTCCTACGTAATGCTGCAGATGCTAACACCCCCGCCCTGTCTTCGCTATGGACCTTCACATAAATGAACTCACGAGCACAGACATACTTATAGAAGCTGAAATCCAGTTTACTCTCAGTAAAACTTTCAGGGGAAAAAAAAAAGTGGACCTATCAGAGAAATTCCCAGCAGTAGGTCACACACTTGTAAAAGTGTTAAGTACACAAATACTGCATGCAAAATATCCCATGTAATATCTGGGGTCTACTTGCACTAAAGTTATTTTTTTCTGAAAGTCAAAATTTAATAAAGAAGCCTGTACTTTCACCTGTCAAATCTGGCAACCCTAACATTGCAATTATTTGGCCTGCAAATAAAATATCTTAGAAAAAGAAAAACCTCTCAGAAAAGGAGAAGCACAGTTACTCTTTCCTTTGCATAGACACTATTGTACATGATCTACTTGAGAAGCACACTAGTTTATAATCGCTTTCTATTTTTAAATGCTGGTAACTGAACCCAAGGCACCACACAAGCTAGGCAAGTGCTCTGCTATGAGCTACAATGCCAGCGGTATATGAATACTATACCCAAGCAAACTGTGACAACTTTTCATTGTACATAAATCTTAAACTCACTTGCTCACACATTAGTGCTATTGGGTTATTAATACAGCCATTCACAATCTGGGGTCCTCTTCCCACCGTGATGCCTTTAAAAGATTTGTCATCCCAGACTCGACCTCCAATTCTATCTTTGGCTTCAAGAACAGTCACCTAAAAAAAATAAATAAACAACCAGAGAATCAAAACAGGACAGAGCTGTTACAGCAGATACAGAATTACAAAAATGTAGAATAATAGTGTTAATCCTAATTATTGTATTTCTAAAAAAGCCTCTTGATTGAATTTAAACAGAAACTAAAAAGGACATTCAAAGCAGCCCAAAATCTGGAAGGGAAGCCTGGGTGGTCTTGCTAGAAGACCCCCTTGTAGTGCTTCAAGTCAGGCAAGAGCTAATGAACAAGCATGTGAAATGAACTTTGAACACTTTTACTAAATAGTCCACAAATAAAAAACCAGGATTAAGAGCTGAATTTGCATATGAAATATCTATATAAAAAGCAATATTTCCTTAGCAACATAAATAGGCCTTACCACCATGACACATGACTATTAGTTTTTTAATGTCTAAGCCTGACCTCATGAGATTGACCAAACCAGGCTCAATTATTTCCAATTGCTAACGCTGGACAAAGGAGGAGAAGCTCAGAGATAAACAGGCACTGTATCATCTGTGGGACTGGGATTCAAAGTGCCACAGCTCCCTGTTTTGCATTAATTGAAAATGAGATCACAAGACTAGTCATTTTGGGGTGGGCTCAGTAGTAGAGTGCTTACCTTGCATGCATAAGGCCTGGGTTCAATGCCCCAGCACCACATAAGCAAAAAAGCTGGAAGTGGCGCTGTGGCTCAAGTACCAGCGCACTAGCCTTGAGCTGAAGAGCTGAGGGACAGCGCCCAGGCCCAGAGTTCAGGCCCCACGATTCACAAAAAATAAAACAAACAAACAAAAAACTAGTCATTTTACTTCTGGTTTTTTTTGTTTAAGTACTAAGAATTGCTAGTGGTTCATGCCTTTAATTCTAGCTACTTGGAAGGTGGAGATCTAAGGATCAGGCTTCAAAGCCAGTCCAGACAGGAAAGTATGTGAGACTCTTATCTCCAATTAAGCACACACCAAACAAAAATGAAGTGGAGCTGTGGCTCAGGTGGTAGAGCACTAAGCCTTGTACAAAAAAAGCTTAGGATCCCAGCCCTGAGTTCAAGCCTCAGGAATGATGCACACGCGCGCACACACAAGAGGTCCCTGAATGATCTCTCAGTTCACTCAAAGGTACAGAGGTATCTATTTCCTGATTCTCAAGGGATAGTCTCCTGTGGCTATCTCATCATTTGGGCAAAATAACACAGAGGCCCTCTGAACATTCTTTCTCAGACCTATATTCTCCACTTTCTGAGACTAAGAAGGCTCCGACTTCAATTTAATAGTAGGCTATCCATTTCCATTTTTTCTTTTTTAGTGTAAGATATTGATACCCAAACTCCCTAGACTTTGGATATTAATAACTTCCCTGTAATATTATCTTTAGGTTTCCCAAGCAAAACACAAACAAAAACATTGGTCCAAATGTAATATGAAAACATTGAAAAATAAGAAAACAGGGAAAGAAATCACTTACAACCTTATAGCTTAAGATCACACCGAAGATACTTCTAAATGCAAGCACATTTCCTGTAATATCCAACTCAGGTTGTTCTATTTTGCCAGCAAGATAATGTAATCCACAACTTGCATCCTCCCAGAAAGAAATATTTTAGGCACAGCTATTGAAAACTGCACCCTGACAATTCAAAACAAGACTGAAAACCTTACCACATAGAAGAAAATAGCAAAAAGTATCAATCTTTCAGCCAGATAAACTAAAAACATTTTTTACCAAAATGAAATGTTTCATTTACACTTGTAGTATCCCAGAAAATCAGTTCTTGTAAAGTTTTAAACAGGAGACAAACTATCAGAACTAGCAAAATCAAGAGAAATCTAAAGGGACAGTTCATTTGAATGGACTTAGTGAAGGAAATGAGATACTAAATTATACATGTGGGTTTGGGTTTTTGATAGATTACTTTGGTTTATTATGAACACTCACAACACAATATGTTGTCCACTTTGTAGAAGCGAGTTGTCTTACATATCTATCTACATATGCAACTACATAAGTCCAAACTCTGCATCATCCAATCAAGATTGGAAAAGCAAAATTTTCACATTCCTGAGCCAGAATCAAAGAGTATCTTTGGTTTGCCTAAGAAATACTAACTGGGAGGTTGGTAGTATCTCAATGGTAGAACACTTGCCCAGTACTTGAAATTCTGAGTTCAAGCACCAACACAAAAAGAGAGGAGGAAATGGGAGGGGAGAGAGGAGGAGAGAAGAGGAGAGAGGAAAGGGAGGAGAGAGGAAGAGAGAGGAGAGAGGAAAAGAAGGTAGAGAGAATGGAGAGAAAGTAGGAAGAAAGGGGGAAAAAGGAGGCTAGGGAAGGGAGAGAGAGGGGACAGAGAGGAGAGAGAAGGAAAAAAGAAGGGAGAAAGTCGGGGAAGGAGGCAGGAGTGAAAGCAGGAGAGACCTAGGTATTTTCCCAGGATAGTGAATTTCCATGCTGTCATTGGTTATAGGGAACAAGGACAGGGAAGAGGGACTTTTCCCACCACTAACACCTCAATTGTGTTAATGTTAGTCAAGAACTTTTGCTTTTACCCTAAATTCTGACTCTAAATGCAGAGTCAGAAAATATCATTTCTTGGCCTTTTAGCTAAGAAAAAGTATAGAGGCTGAATTCTCTCCAAAGCTAGTAGTTCCTCTATCCTTTCTTCAATTAAATTATTGCAAATGTTTTAACTATCTTAGGAGCTAGTATAAAGAGATTAACACTTCCAGCATTCCTCATTAAAATTAGGAACTAGTTCCTAAGAGTCAGAAAATTTGGACCAAATGAGCAGTTAACCATCTGTTGCCACCCACATATCCCAAAAATCTTACCTTAATTCCGAAGTTATGCAGTTGCCTAGCAGCTGCTAATCCTGCTGGACCAGCCCCAATAATGATGACTGATTTCTTTTCAAAAAGAAAAGAAACAAAATTCCAATTAGATTGAAAATTGGTTCTAAAATAGGGGAAAAGTAAAGAAAGAGCAATAGAGGACATGAATTTAATCAAAGTACATTATACATGTTTGAAAATACTACAATAAAACAAATTACAACTCATATAACTGATATGCACCAATAAAAAAATTCCAATCAGAGCAATGGTAACAATGTACTATTACAATGCTAGTCCATCTATGTTTCTTTGATGCCTTTATAAAGTTATTTTCCTAAAGAATATGGTTGTACTTGTCTTTATGATCCCTTCCCTTCAGTCCTGCAATCTGGAGCAACTACTTGATAGTTTCCTCTTGGGAGAAATATCCTATATGGAAAAGGTCTTGCTTATGTATATTTTATCATGATAAAGTAGCTAACAAGCATTTTATGAAGATCACTGGGAATGCTGTTGCTAAGGCCACAGCCACCTACATTGTGGTAGTCTTTAGGAAGAAGATACTGGTCAACTCCCACGGTGAGAACTCCTGTGTTGATAAGGCCTTTCCTCGTCATGAAATAAAGGATTCGCTCTACTTCTTGAACACATCGAATGCGCACGAGGCCCCGGACGATAATGTGAGGAACACATTTCTGAGGAGTAAGGGCTTCCTGTGTTTGGAAATGAAACCCAATTGTTAAAAAAACAAAAACAAAAACACTCAAGGAGCTCTTTAATAGCAAGAAAACAACTCAAAGTAGTAAGCACTACTTTGCCACTTTTAAAAATTGAGTGGGGGGCTCAGAGAGCATTTGTCTAGCATGTATAAAAGCATCTAGGTTTGATCTCGACCATTAAAAGTAGGTGGGGCAAAAGATCTAATAGACATATATGTGGCCAACAGACATAAGAAAAATATGTTCAACATCACTAACTACCAGGGAGATACAATTCAAAATTCAATGAATTATCACCTCATTCCAGTTAAATGGCTATTGTAATCAGAAAGACAAAAGCAAATAAATGCAGAGAGAAGGGAGATTTTGCACACTTATGGATGGAAATATATGTATGTATAGCCACTGTGGAAAGCAGTGTGAAGGCTCCTTGAATTAACAATAAAATAATCGTGTGATCTAACAGTCCCACTATCAGGTGACAATGTCAAAGACACCACTTGCACATTCACTGAAGCCTTATTCAAATCATCAAGATACAGAACCAACTCAATGCCCATCAACTGAATCACTAATGAAAATGTAGCAATATACACAAATGGCTATTCAGCCTTAGCAAGAACAACACCTATCTTATGTAAGTAACATGGACAAATCTGGAGGAGCTGTTAGGCAAAATAAACCAAGCACAGAAAGGCAGATGCTGCATGATCTCACTCATACATAGACTCTAAATCCACCAAACTCATAGAAGTAAAGCATACAATAAGAATTATTTAGCAAGGACCAATGAGTGAGGTGGGGTGGGGAGACAGGTCAGGGATACAAAATTTCACCTAGTTACAAGGGATAAACTCAAGAGATCTATTATAAAATATGACTTTAATAACATTGTATACTTGAAAATCACTAAGAAATTCTCAGTAGTCACCACAAAAATACAGTAAGATTTTATATATATTAGCTTCACTTGTTAAAATGTACACATACTTAAGGCATCAGTTATCTCAAATAGGTATAATTTTTTTTTTTGGGTCCGGTCGTGGGGCCTGAACTCTGGGCCTGGGCGCTGTCACTCAGCTCTTCAGCTCAAGGCTAGCGCTCTACCACTTGAGCCACAGTACCACTTCTGGCTTTTTTCATTTTGCTTTATGTGGTGCTGAGTAATCAAACCCAGGGCCTCGAGCATACAAGGCAAGCGCTCTACCACCGAGCCATCTTCCCAGCCCCAGGTATAATTTTTGTCGATTAGAAGTTTTAAGCTGGAGGCTGGTCGTTCATGCCTGTAATCCTAGCTATTTGGGTGCTGAGATTGGAGAATTGCAGTTCAAAGCCAACCTAGGCAGAAAAGTCCCTGTGAGACTCTTATCTCCAATAAACTTAAGTGGCACTGTGGTTCAAGTGGTAGAGCACTAGCCTTGAGCACAAAGAGGCTCAGGGACAGCGCCCCTGCCCAGAGTTCAAACCCAAGACCAGCAAAAAAAATAAAAATAAAATAATAATAATAATGTTTATCTTGTTTTAACAGTTAATCATAAAACTGTGAGATGAACCAGCAATTCCACTGAGATATATACCCAGAAGAATTGAAACGTCATGTTCAAGCAAAATGGTCACAGCAGTAGCAGCCACAAAGTAGAGACATCCCTGAGAATCAATGGATGAATGGAAAAAGAAATTGTGGCATATTCACATAACAGATTATTATTCTACCCTAAAATGGTATGCTGTTCCAATCCCTGCTATAATATGGATGATTCTTGAAGGGCCAAACACTATATGTTTCTCTATATATGAAATGTCCACAATAGGAAAATCCAGAGAAAGTTACAGCAATGGTTACCAAGGGCTGGGAGTGGTGTGGCAGCATCAGGGGAAAAACAGGAAGTGATCAGGTAGGAACTTTCCTCTCGGAATCATAATTTTACATGTGCTTAGAGCCTCTGAACTGCACATTTTACAATGGTTAAAATGGAAAATTTTATGTTATGTACATTTTACCACAAAACTTACAATAATTTACACCCATCATTTCACACTAAGAAGAGCAAAGGGAGGTCATTCTGGTGAGGAATAAAACAAAAAAAAAAGGGACCAACAGGTTACAGCAACTTGTCCTTTGGCAGCTATCTTTCCTCTTTCTGAGAACAAGAATGACTGTTATGAGGAATGTAAGGTCAGACCCATCACCTTCCCAACTTCCACTACAGAAATCCAGGCTTTTTATTGCTGATGCTGCCAACATAAAAATGGTGCCACCATTCCCCAAGTATTAGCTGCCTAAAATGTCCACAATGCCAAGGCTGGGAAACCCTGGTCTACAGGCTTTTGTCAAACAGCTCCTGCTCTTCGCTCCCATCCCTGCGCTGCTGGCTAGCAGCCTTACTTACTTTGCAGTTTGTATACCACAGGGCGAGGATGAGGTTTCTCAAAGCCAGGTACATGGTGGGGTCTCGGGAATATTCTGGAAACTCATAGAGCTCATCTAGTTCCATGACATCAGGCCTCACACAGAGGGCTTTGCCACACTCATTCGGCTGGTAGAAAGGCTGAAAGTACCGGTTCATGCCTGGAACTGATAGGTGATACAAGCTGTAGCTTCCAAAGCCAGGGGGGAAAAAAGGGGAGCAAAATCACACCCAAAAGAGCTGCCCGGACAAGCTCTACTGTCTACCCTGCACAAGTACTTCCGTTTTCATCTGAGTGGACAAAATACACATGAATTACACAAACATCTCCCCATTGTTTTCTTACAAGTCACTCACAATCTTAACCTTAATCTTAAGAAACAAAATTTTAACTGCACAAAAAAATGTAAAATCTGACACCTCAAATATTTGCAAGTGTACCGCTCAGTAGTGTTACGTGTATTGAGTGTCCAACAAATTTCTAAACTTTTTTTTGGCAGTCCTAGGTTCAAATTTAGGGCTTCATTCTTGCTAGGCAGGCAATCTACCATTTGAGCCGTGCCTCCATTTCCCTGGTTAATTAGAGCTTAAATCTCATGGACTTTTCTGCCTTGCTGGCTTCAAATTACCACTGGATACAGAAAGGTGAAGAAAAACTAGTGCACTGAGGGCTAATGTCCATAATCCCAGCTACACTAGAGGCTGAGATCTGAGGTTCAATTTGAAGCCAGTCTGGGCAGATTTATCTGTGTGACTCTCCAATTAGCCAGCAAAGAGCTGTACTGAAAGTGTGGTTCAAGTAGTAGAGTGCTAGTCATGAGCAAGAAAACCAAATGAGAATGTGAGGCCCTCAGTTCAAACCATAGTACCAACTCACACATGCGTACACACATTAAAAAAAAAAAAAAAAAAGATGGAGAGAGCAGAAAAGTACTGCGGATGTAGCAACTTCCTTCTTCTAAGTCAGAGTTCATAAAATCTTCCAACTATAGTTACTCAACTTTCAAATAAATACTCATGTGCTATATAGATAATTTATACCATGTAAGTGACAGGAGTTATCCACAGTACATCTGACCCTTAGCATCTTTAAGGGAATTAGTTCTACCCACTGGATCATCAAAATCCATGCATGCTCAATTCCCTTGTATCAAATGACTAGTATTGGAAGAGAGCAAGGAAAGGGGGAACATTATCCAAAAAGAAATGTACCAATTATGCTGTACATCACCTTTATAATACAAAAAAAAACCCTAAAACAAAAACTGGCTAGTATTTACTATAACCTACTGTAGTTTCAAATAATCTGCTGTAGATGACTTATAATACCTAATACAATGTAAACACTTCTTGCATTGTTTCATTTAGGGAATATGAAGAGTAAGAAGTTTATACATATGGTTCAGTATTGACACAAGCTTTTCCCCTATGCATGATGGGTTGACTGTGTGGTGCAGAAGCCATGGACATGGAAGGCCGACTTGTAACAAAATGCAGGAAATAATGAGATGTCACACATGTCACACGTGTCAATCTCTTTCATTCCTAAATTTCTGGGAAGGGGAAGAAAGGGGAAGGAGGAAGTACTAAAAGAACTCTCACCCAGTGCAGAGGGAGCCACCATGGAGGGTTCCAGTGTTGCTGGGCTGGCACTGTTGGTGGTGGAGGTAGTGGTGGTGGCGGCTGTGCGGTTTGTACTGGTGCAGGAGGGGCTCATGCCCACACAGTCAGGGTAGTAGGCAGAGAGCAGAGGCGCTGCCACACTGTCTTTCAGCAAAGGAGGCAGGATGAGCATGGAGTACCACCAAGTGTTGGAGACTTCTGACACTCTCTGAAATGTACCGGAAGAGGGAGAGGGAGAACCGCAGAGGAGAAAAGCACTTAAGACCTTGACAAAGACAGGTGAGGTTAGTACCTTCATTTCATTCATCCTTAGCTTTTACATTCTGCCTTCTCCCCGGATCAGACTGAACACACAGATTCAGAAACAACTCTGGCTTATGATACCTTGAAGCACTCTCTCCTAGGCAAGTTTCTTTCCAATAAATAGCAAGGGTCTCTCCCTACCAAACAGTCTCCTCGGTGCCAGGTAAAGTCTTTAAAACTGTACCCAAAGCTTATCTGCTCTTCTATCTAGCAACTCAAGACAGCTGAAACTTGGAAGTTAGGAGCCCCAACTAGCAGTCAAGTATTAATTACTGCTTTGTGCCAAAGGCTATGGAAAAAGAAAGAAAGAAAAAAACTTTCAGAGGGAAAAAGGACACAAGATGCCAACCATCAAACTGAACAAAAGAATCTACTTTCATTTTCAGATGTGTGATCACATTCAGGAGGTGACAACATAATAGAAGAACTGGATCAAAGCAACTCCGGATGACTACTAAAATAAAAATAAAATTCACCATGGCTTTTAGAGCTATCATAGAACCAAAGTGCCTATATCAGCCACAGTCTTTGCTAATGCAGCCTTAAACATATGCTCCACCAATTCTTAGAACCTGATATGGAAGAAGTTTGAGCCCAGCTTCCCTGTGGCTAACTCTCCATGTCTCACCATCAAGCCAAAGTTGGGAGCAGATGTGTTTTGTTTGGGTTTTGGAGTTCAAATCTGGAACTGTTTTCAGTTTACTGTGAGTCCTAATATGATCTTACTTGCCCAGCCCTGACAGCATCTGTGTTTATAATCTCTGCCCTCTACTCCTGCTTTCCGTTCCCTAGCCTTGATTAACCAGGCCATGAAGTACAAAAATGGATGCTCCAGCGCCTTCCACAACCTCCTTCCCAGCTCAGTCCAAGCAAAGGGCAGACTATGTTTTCAGTCCCTGACATTTGGACTGGATTATGTAGACAGATCACTGGAGCTCTATAATCCAAGGTATTCAGGAGGCTGAGATCTGAGGATAGTGGTCCTAAGCCATCCTGGGCATGAAAGTCCATGAGACTATCAGCCAATTAACCACCAAAAGGTTGGAAGTGAAGCTGTAGTTCAAGTGGTAGAGTGCTAGCCTTGAATGAAAAAGCTAAGGGACACCCCCTAGTATACCTCAGATTAAGCTTCAGTACTGGCACACACAAAAGAAAAAACTAGCTGTTCTTATTCCATTTCCTGGGTCACGTAGCTCAGTGGGTAAACCAAGACAAGTCTCAACAGAGGATTCTACCATTTTGCTGTGACTGCCCGCCCCACCCCATTCCTTCCTTGAAAGTCCATGTGAGGGTGCTGCAACCCAATCTTTGCACACATAGGAATAACAAACTATGACAGATAATACTGCTTGTTCCTTTGAGTCTCAATCCTGGATACCTGCCTACACTTGTCAACATGCCATCAAAAGTCCCACCCTCACCTTCAAGACACTTAAGCTGTTACTTGCCTTGCATGCCACTCTATAGCATATTTAATGAAATATGATGGCTTAGTGTTATTCCCAAGTTCATATTCACCCTGAACCTCAGATCATGACCTTATTTGGAGTTTGGCCTCTGTAGTGAACTATGATAAGGTCATAATGGAACAGAGAAGTGCTGGATTCACTGTGCCTGGAGTCCTTAATACAGAATAGACCCAGGGAGAGCGGGAAGACAACACAGAAAAAAGACACTGTGGTGATCAGGAAGAGATTGGCATCTCTAGGCAAAGTCAACACTAGTGACTGCTGGCAACTGCCAAAAGCAGCAAGGCAGGACCTTCCTGCCAACCTTCAGAGGGAGTCTGGCTCTGCCTACACTTCAGACTACTGGTCTCCATTACAATGAGGGAACATTTCAGTTGTTTAAACCACCCAGTGTTGGGTAACTTGTTATAGTAACTCTAAGAAGCCAAGACACTCAAAATTGTAGAAACCGCTCTACCCTTAGAATCTGTAAGGAATAGAAGGAAGGTGCAATGGCTTGATGACTAATCTGTACCAGACTCTTTCATCCCAATCCAAAAATATCTAGCACATGAACATGTAAGGACTTTCATGTTTTTTTTAATTATTGTTTTGTGTTTGTTTTAATTTCCTAGGTTGGGGATGTAGCTCAGTGGTAAAGTTTGCCTAGTATACACAGGGCTCTAGGTTCATCTATCTCATGAATATATAACCTCTGCCTTCAAGTTCAGATTCTCCTGAATGAAAAAGGGTCTCAATATTAAAAGTTGTATTTAAAGTCACATTTCCTTTCTATAATCTTACTCTACCAATCTTGAGCCCAAAAAGCCATCAGGCCATTAAATTACTAATAAAATATAAATATATGCATGCACGTACACACACACACACACTCCATCCCTTTATAAACAAAATGGATTCAAGAAACAGATTTACTAGATATCAGCTCTCCCTTTGGTTCCTGAATTTGGCATTACAAACCCAATTAATACTACTAAACCACTGAACCTCAAAGGAAGCACTTAGAACTCTCTGAATTTTTGAGACTCAAAACTGAGAAATTTTAAAAACCATTTTAAACTGGGACTGGCTAACATAGTACATGTTGTTAGCCAACTTGGGTAGCCAAGTGCCTGAAGATATCTGCAATATGACCAGGCTTTGCCAGCCAGACATAATGCATGCCTTCTAAGTCTGGGCAGGGCTCTGCTGATGCTACTACCTAAAGAGAGAACGCACAGAGGACTCCCTGACTGGGGAATCTAAGCCAATCAAATGAGGACCCTGCTATCCTTTCCTTGGAAGGATTCATATAGAGAAAAGGTCACAAAGTCAACTTGAAAATCAAGTTCAGCAAGTCTGATCATTGCAAAGGAGAGGGAGAAGAGTGTCTTCTTTATTTCCTTTCAACACTTGAATACTTTTATTATTCATAATATGCTACTCTCATAATGTAATTATCATGTTAAATTTAAAGTCTTTGGCAGCAACCAAATAGAAAAACACATGAAATGTTATTGTCATTTTACTTATCCATCGTGGAAGGCACAATGAACTTGTTTAAGCAAGCAGAAATACTCACCAGATCTTCAGGGAGGGAGCAATGGTCTAGGTTCTCAGGCTGTAAAGGAAAGTAAATTCCTAGTTAGCTTTCTGCTTTTCTGTGTGTGTATGTTTGTGTACATGCATGCCCAGTACTCTGGGCCAGGGGGCTCTTGCTTAGCTTTTTCACTCAAGGCTGATGCTCTACCACTTGAGTCACACCACATTTTTTTTAACTGAAGATAAGCATCTCATGGCCTTTTCTACCCAAGAGCATTTCTAGCCATGATCCTCAGATCTCAGCCTGAAGAGTAGCTAAGATTACAGGGATGGGCAAATAGTACTCAACAAAGTCCTAGTTAACTATATACCTGCATAATACAGTCCTAAGTGTTATTTCCTTTCAACATGATACTTCCTGTTCACCTATTAACAAAGTCCCCAGAAGTGAGGAGGCTGAGGCAGAAGGATCCTGAGTTTGAGACCAACCTGGGCTATTCAGACCTTGTCTCTAAAAATAGACAACATAAAATTTCAGAAATTATTTTTCTAAGGTTAAACACTGTTTGGCTGTGTGCCAGTGGTTCACGCCTGTAATCCTAGTTACTCAGGCGGCTGAGATCTGAGAACTGCAGTTTGAAGCCAGTCAAGTTATATATTCAATTAGGGTAGAGTAAAAGGCAGGAACAATTTGGGGTAAATTACAGCTTATTCAAAGCACAGGACAAAATGTAAAAATCACACCTGGAATTTAGTAACCTGGAATTATACAAATCGTCTAAAGTCTTTTTTTCCCTAACCCTGGTCCTTGAACTCTGGGTCTGGGTGCTTTCCCTGAGCTTCATTAGCTCAGGGCTAGCACTCTACCACCTGAGCCACAGCACCATTTCCGGCTTTTTCTGAGTAGTTTATTGGAGATAAGAGTCTCATGGACTTTCCTGCTTGGGATGGTTTAGAACCATGATCCTCAGATCACAGCCTCTTGAGTAGCTAGGATTACAGGCATGAGCCACTGAGACCCGGCTAAAATTTTTGATAAACTACACTGAACTAAAAACAAACAGATATAGTGTAAAAATGACTCTAAGGACAGACATGGTTTTCTGTAATTTTTGACTGCTGCTTGAAGTCTCCTTTAATTATAATGAAATGCTACTGAACCTTCTTTTAACTTGAGAAGTAATCTGGCGCCTGGCTGCTAGTAAGTTCAGTGTTTCCACTGGCTGGACATGCTCCCCTGCCACAAAGTCCCAGTGTCTCCCTCACTCAGGCCCTTTGGCCACCCATACCATCAGCCCCGCTTAGCCCTTTCCTGTTTCTCTTCTAGCTCTCAGAGGTCTTTCATCCTGAAAGGTGAGCTCAAGAATCAAAATCATGTATTCTCAGCACACACACAAACATATGAGGTAATGCATATGCTTATTATCTCAAACCAGCTATACCAATTTTATGCAACAAGCTCTTTGACAAGACAGAAATCAGGATATATTTTGTCCATTTTTTTTGGAGCCAGCATAACTGATAGCAGACTGTAACAAGTATATTACAAGAAAACAGAGACAGATATTATATCATGAACACAAATGCTATAAGAACTCTTAAAATTAGGGCTGGGAAGGTGGCTCAGTGGTAGAGCGCTTGCCTTGCATGCCTGAGGCCCCGGGTTCGATTCCTCAGCACCACATAAGCAAAAAGAAAAAAGCCGGAAGTGGCGCTGTGGCTCAAGTGGTAGAGCGCTAGCTTTGAGCTGAAGAGCTGAGGGACAGCGCCCAGGCCCAGAGTTCAGGCCCCACAACCGGACCCCCCCCCAAAAAAAAAGAACTCTTAAAAATAAATCCTAGCAACATACCCAAAAGGACAGTCTGCTAGAAAAAAGTGAGAGTGAGAATGCAGAGTTGTTTCAACAATCTGAAATCAGTGTAATCCAGTCCTTTGGTAGAGTGTAACAAACAAGTTGAAAGTGAAGTTAAATCAAATTCTACTTGCAATAGCAGAAGAAAACAAATTTAACAAAAGACAGAAGGCACACCCTTAGTGAAACCTAGAAAACTACTAGGTAGAATTTAAGTATGAGAAATGTTTTATGTTGAAGGCTAAACAGTAAATAGTTTAACATCTATAAACAATATACTCTCCACCACAATTACTCTGCATTATAGCTGAAAGTAGCCATGTATGCTACCATGTATAATGACATGGGACATTGGGACACAGGGATATGTCCCCATAAAACTTTATTAAAAAAGATAGACACAGGGACAAATCTGGACCATGAGCCATCATTTGCTGACAACCAGGTTAGAAGACTGAAAAATGTTTAATATGGTAATTCTCCAAATGACATACATTCATATATTTCAATCAAAATCTCAGGACTTTTAAGTAGATTCTGATAAAGTGGTAAAATGTATATGAAAGCATGAAAGACCCAGAACAGTTAAAATAACCTTGAAAAAGTTGGAGGAATTTACACAACCTGATTAAGACTTTAAAATATAGAGAAATCAATACAACCCAGTATTGGATAAGTATAAAGAGATCAATGGAATATAATTCAAACACATGTACATAAATGGTCAATTAATGTTTTTACAATGGTGTAAACATAATTCAAAGAACAATCTTTTCAATAAATACTGCACAGCTTTATTTTTTTAAAAAAGGAATTACATACTATATCTAACATAAAAGGTCCAATACCTCAACAGATTAGTGACTTAAATGTACAGGTTAAAGGTATAAAACAACTCACAGACAGTACAAGATGTCTTGGCAAGGTAAAAGGTAATCCAAGGTTTCTTTAAAAAGTTGTAATATAGGGGCTGGAAAGGTGGCTCAGTGGTAGAGCACTTGCCTTGCACGCATGAGGTCCTGGGTTCGATTCCTCAGCACCACATAAGCAAAAAGAAAAAAGCTGGAAGTGGCACTGTGGCTCAAGTGGTAGAGTGTTAGCCTTGAGCTGAAGAGCTGAGGGACAGCACCCAGGCCCAGAGTTCAGGCCCTACGACCGGACCCCCCCCCAAAAAAAAGTTGTAATATAAAACCATGGATAAACAGGGCTTCCAAACTAAAAATCATTTTTCATCAAAAAATGTATCAAGAAAAAATTAAAAAGCTAAATACAGACTAGGGAAAATAATCAAAATTATATACTCAGATCCAGATTACAGAATTTCTATAAAGCATTCAGACTTGATTTAAAATTTCTTCAGTAGGTATTTTCCAAACTATGAATGGCCAATAATATATGAAGAAATGTTAAACCTTCACTAGTTATCAGGGAAACACAAACTAATACCATACCTACTATAAAACCACCACAACATAAAACAACGAAGTGGTCTCTTGTTCAATCCTAGGGACTCATACCTGTAATCCTAGTTGCTCAGGAAACTGAGACCTGGAAGATTGAAATTCAAAGCCAGCCCTAGAAGAAAAGTCCTAGAGTTTCTATTTCCAATTAACTGGCAAAATGCCCAGTAGGAAGCATGACTCAAGTGGTAGAGTACCAGCTGTGGGCAAGCAAGCCAAGAGCTCAAAGCCCTGAATTCAGCCCCAGAACTGGCACTTAAAAAAAAAAAGCAAACCACAAAATGTAGTATAGTACACCAATCATAGAAAGCTAATAGGCATGAATTATAAACATGAATCATAAGTTTATCCTAAGATTAAATAACTCTACTCCTCCATTTACTAATAAGAAATGAAAACAGGTCAAGCCACTAGTGACTCACAGTTGTAAATCCTAGGTACTCAAGAAGTTGGTATCTTAGGATAGAGGTTCAAAGCCATCCTGGACAGAATTATCCAAGAGAGTATCTCCCATTAACCAGCAACCAGCTGGGACTAGGTGTACCCCAGGTGGTAAAGCTCTAGCTGTGACTGGGAAAAGCCGAGCAAAGAGAATGAGGTGCAGAGTTATAGCCCGAGTTTCAGTGTATGCATACACAAACACACAACTATCCTATTATATACTAACACAATACTCATTTTATTTTTCATAGTAAACTTTATATATCAATTCCTAAATGTTCACATCTTTTCCTCATATTTCACTTCACAGAAATCTCCCAATTTTTTTTTCAGGGTTGAGGTTTAATCCCAGGACCTAACACATGCTAGGCAGGTATTCTCCTGAATTATATCCCCAGCCCAATAACATTAATATTTTAAACCCTAGGTTTTAAAAATGTGACCAATTATCTTATAAAACTTTCCACTTGGAGGGAGGGGGGCCAAGATGGCGATGGGACAGTAGGGAAACACCACAACTCTCTCCAACCAAATATAGAGTTCAAGTTCCAATGCTTAATTTCCCCAAGAGACTGACAACAGCAAAACAGATGAATACCCAGAGAAAAACAGGAGGGAAGGAGGGAAGGAAGGAAGGAAGGAAGGAAGGAAGGGAGGGAGGGAGGGAGGGAGGGAGGGAGGGAGGGAAAAGCCCAAAGACCCTTCCCCCAACCCTTGCTGGCTGCACAGCAACACACCAAACCATAGGCTGCCGGAGACCCCAGAGCCACAGTGGGTCATCTGCAGAATGCCAGCGCAGAAGACACCCAAGGTGTCAGTGCCAGACCCACTGATTGCAAACAGAGAAACCTCGGAGGCCGGAACCTACACAGACTCTTCCTCCACCCCTCACCAGAGCAGTGTTGCCCCATCCCACCAAAACCAATTGGCCTCACGGCCCAGGGGGAAGCCCCAGAACTACTAGCGTCTGTCCGCAAATGCCAGTGTAGAAGACTACCAAGGAGATGATACTGCCCCAAAGAGTGCAAACAGAGACAGAAACCTCAGAGCTCAGAACCTGCGCAAAGACCCCTCTCCCACCCCTCGGCAGGTGCGAAATACACCCACAGCACGGATCTGGATAGCATCAACAGAGGCAGAGACGGGGAGAACAGACCCAGAGTGGTCACCACTCAGTCCAGCCCACAAGCACCTCACCCAAACACAGAGCACAGTGGCAACCAGCGATCTACATTGCACAGAAACAGCAATCTGCCACAGCACCGCTGTAAAGTTCCCAACTAGCTTCAGGAACCAAGACCAAGTACAGACTCTCTCAAGCCAATCCAGGGCCACGAGCGAGCTTCATCAGTTGATCCAGGAACCAACCCAGAACCAAACAAAGACAGTCACCTATTGACCAAAACAGTTTCAGATTAGTCTCCAATAATCCCTAAATCCCCATGCAAAAATCACAGAGAAAAATTACAAGGTTTATCAACACCCAGGATAGCAAGCTACCCCCAAAAGCCAGCAGCCACCCAGGGGAGAGCCCCAGTGGAAGCAAAGCAGGAATGGAAGACGATTCTACATCCAAGATATGCTGGAGGCAATGACTCGAGAATTAAAGGGAGAAATAGATCAGAAATTTAAAGAACACAGAAATGAAATATTAAGAGATGCAGGATTTCAAACAGGGGATGCATGCAAAAACAGATGCAGTATATACCTCGCTAAGAAAGGAGATTAATACTCTGAGAACCAACATCAAAGCCACAAATGGCTCAATGTCCTCCATACAAACCACAATGGAAGCCATAGTTAACAGAGTGAATGAAATGGAAATTAGAATATCAAATACGGAAGACAAAATGCAGCAACTGGAAAAAAATAAGCCACAGATATGGGAAAAAAAATCACTTAAATTATGCCAAAGGGAAATCCAAGAGCAAGCAGACAGTGCCAAGAAATTTAATCTTCATATAATAGCAGTGGACAAAGGTGAGGAATATCAAAGCAAGGGAATGCAACACCTATTCAGTAAGATTAACGAAAATGTCTCCTATCTTAAAAGAGAACTTTTTTTTGTCTGTCGTGGGGCCTGAACTGTGGGCCTGGGTGTTGTCCATCAATCAGCATTTCAGCTCAAGGCTAGCACTCTACCATTTGAGCCACAGCACCACTTCTGGCTTTTTCTGCTTATGTGGTGCTGAGGAATAGAACCCAAGGCCTTATGCATGCAAGACAAGCACTCTACCACTGAGCCACCTTCCAAGCCCCATTAAAAGAGAACATCTTACCTACATAACAGAAGCATATAGAACACCTAACAAGCAGGATCCCAGGAGAAACACTTCTAGGCACATTACAGTGATAGATCTGAATAATAAACAATCTTGTATGCAGCAAAAACAAAGAAGGAGCTATACTATAATGGGAAAAAATCAGAATCACTGCAGACCTCTCCACAAGACACTGAATGCAAAGGCCTGGGAAAGTACAATCTGAGCCCTGAGCCCTGAGCCCTGCCAGCCCAGACGGGGCTAGCAAAGCTAGCATTCACATTCAATGGAAAAACTAACATTTTTTATTTATTATTTTTTTTGGTCGGCCGTGGGGCTTGAACTCTGAGCCTGAGTGCTGTCTCTCAGCTCTTCAGCTCAAGGCGAGTGCTTGCGCTACAATGCCACTTCCTAAAATTTTTAATAGTAAAGAAAAACCAAATGAATTCATAAACAATAAGTTAGCATTACAAAGACTATAAGAGGAGGAACACAACCTGAAGAAAGCAATCAAGAACAGGGATCCACATCAGACATATCACTAGAAGTCCAACTTAGCACAGGAGGAAAGGAAAGAAGAAAACTTAGGAAAGCAGGAAATTGACAGGAAACACAATCCATCTCTGTGTAATAACCATAAATATTAACGGACTCAACTCACCAATCAAAAGAAAAAGAACTGCAGATTTGATCAGAAAACATGACCCATCCATCTTCTGGCTTCAAGAGACCCACCTCACAGCCAAACACAAAAACAAACTGAGTGAAAGGATGAAGAAAGATCTACCATGCAAATGCTTCCAGCAAGAAAGCAGGAGTTGCCATCCTGATACCTGACAACTAAAATCAATACAAAAAGACAAAGAAGGACACTACATATTAAAACAGGGAACAATCCAAGAATAGGATATTACCATTAACTTATACTCCCCAAACACTGGTGCACGCAAATATTCTCAAACTTACAGAATAAAATAGATCCAAATACTATAATACTAGGAGACTTTAATACCCCACTCTCACTAAAAGACAGGTCTACCAACCAGAGGATTGGCAAAAGAAGCCACCGAATTAAATGATGCCCTATTTCAAGCAGAACTCACTGACATTTACCCAGTTTTCCATCCTAAAACAACACAGTACATGTTCTTCTCCGCAGCTCATGGAACTTTCTCCAAAATAGACCATATCATAGTTCATACAAGAAATTTAAGCAAATACAAGGGGATTGACATAATCCCCTGTATCCTATCTGACCACAGTGGAATCAAGCTAGTTCTCAATAACACAGCATACCATAGAAATTACTCAGATACATGGAAATTGAATAGCACACTTCTGAGCAACACCTGGGTAACAGAAGAAATTAAAGAAGAAATTAAAAAGTTCCTACAATTCAATGAAAATGAGGACACATCAGAAAGAAACCTGTGGGACAAGGCAAAAGCAGTCCTGAAGGGCAAATTTATTGCTCTCAGTGTACACATCAAGAAAATAGAGCCAGGTGCTGGTGGCTCAGGCCTGTAATCCTAGCTACTCATGAAGCTGAGATCTGAGGATCGAGGTTCAAAGCCAGCCCCGGCAGGAAAAGTCCATGAGATTCTTATCTCCAATAAACCACTAGAAAACCGAAGTGGCACTGTGGCTCAACCGGTAGAGCACTCGCCTTGAGCTGACAAGCACAGGGACAGCACCCAAGCCCAGAGTTCAAGCCCCATGACCGACCAAAAAAAAAAAAAGACAGACCAAGTAAATAATCTCATGTTGCAACTAAAGCTGCTAAAAAAGCATGAAAAAATTGAACCTAAAGTTACTAGATGAAGCCAGATAACCAAATTAAGATCTGAAAATAACAAGACAGAGACTAACTATAAATAAAATGAAACAAAAAGTTGATTTTTGAAAAAAAAAATTTATGGAATTTTGGTAAGATTAACTAAAAAAAGAGAGGAAACCCAAATCAATAAGATCAGGTATACCACAGGAAAAATTACAACAAATACCCAAGACATCCAAACAATTATAAAGAATTCTTTCCAGAATCTCTACTCACTAAAGAAAGAAAACCTAGCAGAAATAGAATTTTTAGAGAAATATAAATTGCCCAAAATGAACCAAGAAGATCAATTAAAATCAATTAAATAATTAAAATCAATTAAATCAATTAAATAAGCCAGTATCTTACAATGAGATAGAGAAAGCAATCAGAAGTCTTCTAACAAGGAAAAGCCCAGGACCAGATGGATTCACTATGGAATTTTATAAGACCTTTAAAGAGGAACTAATATCCATACTCCTCAGACTCTTCAGAGAAATAGAAACAGAGGGACCTATCCCAAACTCATTCTATGATTCCAATATCACACTCATCCCCAACCAGGCAAAGACCCAACAACAACAACAAAAAAAGAACTACAGACCTATATCCTTGATGAACACAGATGCAAAGGTCCTTAACAAAATTCTAGATACCAGAATCCAGAAACACATTAAAAAAAAAAAAAACTCCATACATTACGACCAAGTAGGTTTCATCCAGAGATGGAGGGATGGTTTAACATATGTAAATCAATAAATGTAATCCATCACATCAACAGATCCAAGGTCAAGAACCACATGACTATCTCCATTGACATGGAAAAGGCTTTTGGTAAAACACAACATTCATTTATGTTAAAAGCTCTGGAGAAAACAGAAATAGAAGGAACATTCCTTAAAACAATAAAAGCCATATACGACAGACCAATAGCAAATATTATATTTAATGGGGAAAAACTACAACCAGTTCTACTAAAATCAGGAACAAGGCAAGGATGCCCACTTTCTCCACTCCTCTTCAATATAGTTCTGGAATCCTTAGCCAGAGCAATAAGGCAAGAAAAAGACATTAAAGGGATCTGCACAGGGAAGGAAGAAGTTCAACTATCCCTTTTTGCAGATGACATGATACTATACCTCCATGATCCCAAAAACTCCACCCCCAAACTCTTAGAATTTATAACTTCGGCAAAGTAGCAGGATACAAAATTAACCCACAAAAACCAGTTGCCTTTCTGTACAGCAACAATGTACAAGCAGAAAGGAAAATCAAGGTAACAACTCCATTCACAATAACCTCAAAAAAATATTTAGGATTTAACGTAACCAAAGATGTAAAACAACTATTTAATGAAAACTATAAAAATGTAAAGAAGCCGGGCGCTGGTGGCTCACGCCTGTAATCCTAGCTACTCAGGAGGCTGAGATCTGAGGATTGCGGTTCAAAGCCAGCCCAGGCAGGAAAGACCGTGAGACTCCTATCTCCAATAAACCACCAGAAAACCGGAAGTGGCGCTATAGCTCAAGTGGTAGAGCGCTCGCCTTGAGCTGAAGAGCTGAGGGACAGAGCCCAGGCCCAGAGTTCAAGCCCCATGACCAACAACAACAACAAAAAAAAGTAAAGAAATTATAGAGGACACCAGGAAATGGAAAGACCTTCCACGTTCTTTGATAGGCAGACTTAATAATGGCCATACTGCCAAAATTGATATACAAATTCAACGCAATTCCTA
Organism: Dipodomys ordii; assembly: GCF_000151885.1. Lineage (NCBI taxonomy): Eukaryota > Metazoa > Chordata > Mammalia > Rodentia > Heteromyidae > Dipodomys > Dipodomys ordii. Next base: position 2,356,454 of record NW_012267346.1, read on the forward strand.
TTAAAATCCCAATGGCGTTCATTACTGAAATACAGAAAACAGTCCAAAAATTCATATGGAAAAACAAAAGACCTAAAATAGCCAAAACAATTCCAGGCAAAAAGGACAACATGGGCGGGATCTCAATACTGGACTTCAAACTCTACTATAGAGCCATAATGACAAAGACAACTTGGTACTGGCACAAAAACAGACCTGAAGACCAATAGAATAGAAGATCCAAAAATAAAATCACACGCTTACAGTCAGTTGATATTTGACAAAGGAGCCAAAGACATACAGTGGGAGAAGCACTGCCTCTTCAACTACTGGTGCTGAACTGGGCAGCCACATGCAAAGAACTAAAAGTGGACCCCAGCCTAACACCATGCACTAACAAACTCAAAATGGATTGAACACCTTAACATCAAAGCTGAAACTACTGCAGGACAGAGTAGGAGAGACACTTGAACTTACAGGCATAGGCAGGAACTTCCTGAATAGAGTTCCAGGTCACAACAAATTGGAGAGAGACTTGACAAATGGGACTACCTTAAAATAAAAAGTTTCTGCACAGCTAAAGACATAGCAACCAAACTAGAAAGACAATCAACTAATTGGGAAAAAATATTTACCAGCAATATATCAGACAAAGGGCTAATATCCAGTATATACAGAGAACTCAAGAAACAAATCCCTCCCAAACCTAATAAACCCATTACTAAATGGGCAAGGGAACTAAAGAGAGACTTCTCAAAAGAAGAAATAAAAATGGCAAAGAAGGGGCTGGGAAGTTGGCTCAGTGGCAGAGTGCTTGCCTTGCATGCCTGAGGCCCTGGGTTCAATTCCTCAGCACCACATAAGCAAAAAGAAAAAAGCTGTAAGTGGCGCTGTGGCTCAAGTGGTAGAGCGCTAGCTCTGAGCTGAAGAGCTGAGGGACAGCGCTCAGGCCCAGAGTTCAGGCCCCACGACGGGACCCAAAAAAAAGAAACAAAAATGGCAAAGAAGGGCTGGGAAGGTGGCTCAGTGGTAGAGCACTTGCCTTGCATGCATGAGGCCCCCTGGGTTCGATTCCTCAGCACCACATGAGCAAAAAGAAAAAAGCCGGAAGTGGCGCTGTGGCTCAAGTGGTAGAGTGCTAGCCTTGAGCTGAAGAGCTGAGGGAAAGCGCCCAGGCCCCAAAGTTCAGGCCTCACGACCAGACCAAAAAAAAAAACAAACAAAACAAAAAAATAGCAAAGAAACACATGAGGAAATGTTCACCATCCCTGGTTGTAAAGGAAATGCAAATAAAGACAACCCTGAGATACCACCTTACCCCAATCAGATTGGCCTGCATCCTAAATTTAGCCAACAACAAATGCTGGAGGGGATGCAGAGAAAGAGGAACCCTATTACACTGCTGGTGGGAATATATACTAATACAACCACTTTGGAAAGCAGTCTGGAGGGTCCTCAGAAAACTAAATATAGACCTCCCTATGACCCAGCCATACCACTTCCTAGGCATCTATCCTGAACAACAGGAACCAGGGTACAAGAACATATGCACCTCCATGTTCATTGCAGTGCTGTTTACAATAGCCAGGACATGGAAACAACCCAGACGCCCAAATAACAGAAAAATGGATCAAAAAATTGTGGTACCTATCTATAATAGAATATTATGCAGCCATTAGAAAGGATAAAATAATGGCATTTGCAGGGACATGGATAGAACTAGGGAAAAAAAAAAAAACATGTTGTGTGATTTATGCCAAGAGCAAAGAGACAAACAGCACATGGTCTCCCTGATAAGTGGATGTTAAATCCAAAATGTAAGGAGATACAACAAAGTAAACAAGACTCAAGAAACTGGTCTAATCATTACTCAATTACCTCATGCTGCTGACCACATATATGGTATATATGTGCATATCTGAGGGAAACTAAGAGGACACAAACAGAGGAAAACATAGAATAGCAGGACCATAGAACAGCTTCACTGGTCGTTGATCAAAACGAACTAAGCAACTCAATGGCAGTGATGGGAGGGAGGGAATGAGTGGGAAAGAGGGAAAAGCTGAAATTAAGCAAAAGAAATGTACATATCACCCAATGTGGAAGAAATAACTGTATTGTCAAAGCTCATAGAACTCATAAACTTTATAGACCACGATAAAGACAATTTGCCCCATGAAGGTTAGAATGTGTCTGTGACTTTAAGTATCACTATCCCACAACACTGTGAAATTTATGAACTTTATGTAATCACTTAATCACAGTAAAAAAAATAATTGCTATAAAAACCTTTCCATTTGTTCTTTTTAAATGGGATATTTGAACTAATATTTTTCTAATAATCATTTTTGTGAATATACTACAAAACATTGAATTATATATTTAGAAGTAAAGCTTAACACAAAGTATTCTGTAATTTAAAAAGAAAATTATTTTGTGTCTAGGTATTCTTTTTTGTGCTTAGCTTGCTTACTCACAACTGGCAATTTACCACTTGAGTCACATCTCCAGTTCCAGATTTTGTCTGGTTAATTGGAGATGAACTTTTGTAGATTTGTCTGTCTGGGCTGGTTCTGAACCTCAATTCTCAGAGCTCAGCCTCCTGCGTAGTTGGGATTATAGGCATGAGCCAATGTGACCCAGCAGCATATAAAATTTGATCCCTAATATCCCCCCCACCCACCCCCAATCCTGAGGGTCTAGGCTCTGTCCCTGAGCCTTTTTGTGCTCAAGGATAATGTTCTACTACTTGAGCCACAGCATCACTTCTTCCCCTTTTTCTAAGTAGTTTTCTGGAAAGAAGTCTCACAGATTTTCCTGCCCTGGCTGGCTTCAAACCATGATCCTCAAATCTCACCCTCATGAGTAGCTAGAATTACAGGTCTGAGCCACCAGCACCTGGGTCCTAATATTCTTTAATGTACTCAAGGTATGAGTGACATTTGTATACATAATGCTTGTTATACACTAATGCAATTACACATTTTCAAACACTGCTACTACCAAGTTCAAAAAAGTATATATTGACTATGGCTAATTCCTGTCAAACATGTTGTTTGGGGCTCAAAGATAAAATATTTCCTTCCTCTGTCTTCATCTCTATCAGAGTAGCTTCTGACCAATCAAATAGAAACAGAAATCTACTGTTAGAACTTCCAGAAAAGCTCACTTCCTTGATAACAGAAAGACAGATTTAGTTGTTAATACTTCTTACCCTCTGCCCGTTCCCTCTCTTCTACTCAGAATTTGGACAAAGTGGCTAGCTGTGTAACAATCATCTATGAACTTGAGGATGAAAGACAAACTAAAAATGGCTGGGCTGACAAAAAGATTTCCTTAGGGCAACTAACACAATCCTGGACAGACTATTTCCAAACTGCTTACAACTACACAAGAGAAAATCCCACTCTTCATTGTGGTTGGGATTCCATTACACACAGACCCTGACACAATACAACCCTGACACGATGATACAACCTTAATACACACAGTGAAAATTATGCTCTATTTACTGACAACCTACCACTTAATCACAAAAGAAAACCGACAGAAATCATACCTTGGCAGTAGTATTTGGTTTCAGACCACATCGGTAAGTCTTTGTCATTTGTGGAGTGAGCTGGATCTCCTTAGTGAGCTGCCTCCACTTCCTACACTCAGGTTTTGTACACTGAACCTAAATGGGAACAAGTCAGTATCAGTAAGTCAGCTAATTGTGAGTACCATTTCTATCCTCTTCTACAGGTGACCTGACCAACTTGTAAAAAAATTATTAACTTTTAAAAACTTTAAAAATTATTAATTATTAACTGGAGATCACAGACCCACACATGCTAGGCAAATGCTATGCCACAGATTTACATCCCCAGCCACCTTGACCAATAATAATAATCTTAGTATTAATAATAATTATTAATAATAATCTTAGTATTTTTCTTCCTCTTATATCACCAACCCTCCATTATCATCACTTTACCCCATCAGGGTATTTTTCCCCCCTTTGGTGCTAATACTGAGGCTTGAACTCAGGGTTTGGGCACTGTCCCTGGGCATTTTTGCTCAAAGCAGCACTCTACCATTTGAATCACAGTTCCACTTCCTTTTTGTGGCTAACTGTAGATAATAGTCTCATGGACTTTGCTGCCTGGGCTGGCTTCAGAACCTTGATCCTCAGATCTCAGCCTCCTGTGAGTAGCAAGGATTATAGGTATAAGCCACCAGCACACAGCTAATTTTCAATTTAATAGGATCTGAGAACTGCTATAGGAACATTTTTCCAGCTTAAATAAAAAAGTAATAATCAGGGTTACAATGTAGTTATCAGCCAAAGAGTATATACACACTAAATGCAAATAAGGCACAGTAACTGACTGGATCCTGGAATTATTTTTTTTAATTGTGAAAATACCGTACAGAGGGGTTACAATTACATGGGCAAGATAATGAGTACATTTCTTATTAAGCATTGTTGCCTCCTCCTTTGTTTCCCCTTCCCATCCCTTCCCTTCCCCCACCTCCCCCGACAAAGTTGTAAAGTTCGTTTTTCGACATAACAACTTGTACATGTCATTGTTGCAATGGGTCCACCTGAATCCCTATTTAAACCATTTGTTTTTTCCCTTCCCCTCCACAAATTATACCAACATCAAATACAGTGAGAGCAGGGATTATACAGTGGGGGAGGGACATACAAAGCAACAAAGAAATCAGCTTATAAGTGTTAGAAACAATCGCATGAAAGAAAAAAACATATGAATACTTATCTTGGGATTCATTTCACCTAACATCAACTTATCTGACCTTTTCTGCTTGTCTCAGACATATACTAGTTATGGCAAATAAAGGAAACCATGGGACCTATGTTTCTTTGGTCCTGGCTTACTTTACTTAATATAATTTTTTCCAAGTCTTTCCATTTCCTAATAAATCCTGGAATTATTATAAGGATACTGGGGACAAAACTCAAAATCTGAATGAAGTCTAACAGAGACACAGATACTCTACTGGTATTCACTTTCTCAGTCTAACATATAATCATAGTCTGTCAGGGTTAATTGCACGAGGGGGAACTGAGAGAAGGAAATCAAAAAACTCTCTATGCTATCTTGGTAGCCTTCTGTAAATGTTAAACTAATCCAAAATTTTAAGAATGTTTATGTTTAAAAGTGTGTGGATTTAAAAAAATAAAATAAAAGTGTGTGGATTTCCATACACAGAAGTGACAACCAATTTCACACATATATAAAGATTAACTCAAAATGTATCAAGTAACTAAGAGCTAGAATATCAAAATTCTTACAACAGTGAGCAATCTTTATGACCTTGGGTTTAGGAGTGAATTCTTAGCTATGATTCCAAAAGCACAAGCAAGGGGAAAAAAAAAAAACAAGTAAGTTTTATCAAGATTAAAAACTTTCATACATCAAAAAGGCAAAGTAAAAAGAAAACCTATAGAAAAAATTGAAATCATCTATCTAGAGGGAATTTAATATCCAAGACAAAGAATTCTTACAACTCAATAACAGTAAGACAACTTTACTGGGGGCTGGGAAGGTGGTGGCTCAGTGGTAGAGCACTTGCCTTGCATGCATGAGACCTTGGGTTCGATTCCTCAGCACCACATAAGCAGAAAATGCCAGGAGTGGCACTGTGGCTCAAGTGGTAGAGTGCTAGCTTTGAGATGAAGAGCTCAGGGACAGCACTCAGGCCCAGAGTTCAAGCCCCACGACCAACCAAAAAAAGGGGGGAAGGGGAGTAGTTATGGATTTAGGAGGGAAGGGATGGTAGGGGAAAAACAAAGGAGGAGGCAACAATACTCTATAGGAAATGTACTCATTACCTTGCTCATGTAACTGTAACCCTTCTGTATAGTATTTTTACAATAAATAAGTACAAAAAAAGACAACTTTACTTAAAAAATATGGAGAGGATCGCAATAGACTTTTCTTCAAAAATATGCAGACAGTCAACAGCACAAAGAAAGATGCATTAAATAGTCATTAGGGAAATGCAAATCAAAGCACATGGAGATACCACTTTATGGAGTTGGTGACAAGGAGAAACAAGACTTCACACATAAAGGCAGGTGAAAAATGAGACAGCAGCTATTAAAAAGTTTGGAGGTTGCTCTAAAAGCTAAACACAGAATTGCCACAAGACCCAGCAGTTCCATTCCAGATACATATCTAAAGAACTGCAAACAGGTATTGAAACAAGTATCTGTGCATGAATGTTCACAGCAAGGTTATTCACAATAGACAAAAGGCTAAAACAATCCAAGTATCCATCAAAGGTGAAGGGATATAGCCTGGCTGTGGGCTTACATCTCAAACTGGAATACAGCCAAGCAAGGGCTCACATGTGAAATCTTAGCTACTCAGAAGGAAGATACCCAAAGGTATCCCAAGTCTGAAACCAGCCAGAGCAGTCTGAGAAACTCCATCTCCAACTAGCCAGAAAAAAGCTGGGCTGGTGGCATGGTTCAAGTGGAAGAGTACTAACCGAGGAAAGCACCATAGTGCAAGCCCCAGTATTGGCTCTCAAAAAAGGGAATGGATAAATAAAATGAGGTATATCCTTCTTTCCAATGTCATATTACTCATATAAAGCAGGATGAAATTCTGATGAATGCTATAATGTGTATGAATCCCCGAACATATGGTAAAGTGACTTTTTTTAACATGAAAGGGTCATATACTGCCTATTTATATGAAACCTCCAAAACAATAAATCCACAAAGACAGAAAGCAGATTAGTAGTTTCAGGCAATGGAAGGCAGGAGGACTAGAGGCTGACCACTTAATGGGCACCAGACTTCCTTTGTAGCTGATAAAAATACTTCAGAATTAGAGATGGTGGCTGCTTACACTGAACACACTAAATGCCACTGAATTGAACAGTTTAAAATGATTAATTATGAGCACTAGAGCACAGCTTAGAACATGTTTATCACACTCAAGGCCCCAAGTTAATCTCTAGCAACACATAAAAGGAAACTACCAAAATGGTGTTATGTGAATTTTACTTCAAATTTTTTTAAGAGTGCACAAAAATCACAAAAAAAAAAAAATCAGCAAGTCATTTGTTCAGGAGGAATACTTACGTAATAAATGTCATTGCTAAAATACCTTTTCAGAGAATAGCTAAGAAAATGGAAAGGACAGTTGAAAGTTGTAAAATTATAAAGTATGATTTTTATTTTTATTTTTTTGTCAGTCGTGGGGCTTGAACTCTGGGCTTGGGCGCTGTTTGTGAGCTCTTCAGCTCAAGGCTAGCACTTCACCGCTTGAGCCACAGCACCACTTCCGGCTTTTTCTGTTTATGTGGTGGTGAGGGCCTCACTCTACCACTCAGCCACATTCCCAGCCCTAAAGTATGACTTTTAAATAAAAGATTTGTATACAATGCACAAAATTATTGTAATAAAAATATGAACAGAAAAAGAAAAGACTACTATGGCTAGCATCAGCTTAGCCTGAGTCTTTTATTTGTGCCAGTACTGGGGCTTAAACTCACATGGCTTTTTCCCTCAAGGCTGGTACTCTACCATCTGAGCTACATCTTCACTTCCAGCATTTTTTTTTTTTTGGTCCAGTCGTGGGACCTGAACTCTTGGCCTGGGTGCTGTCCCTCAGCTCTTCAGCTCAAGGCTAGCACTCTACCACTTGAGCCACAGCGCCACTTCCGGCTTTTTTTCTGCTTGTGTGGTGCTGAGGAATTGAACCCAGGGCCTTAAGCATGCAAGGCGAGCACTCTACCATTGAGCCAACTTCCCAGCCCTCACTTCCAGCTTTTTGCTTATTAAAGTTCTCATGGACTTTTTTTGTTGTTATTGTTGGTTGTGGGGCTTGAACTCCGGGCTTGGGCGTTGTCCGTGTGCTCTTCAGCTCAAGGCTAGTGCTCTACCACTTGAGCCACAGCGCCACTTCCAGATTTTTCTGCTTATGTGGTGCTGAGGAATTGAACCCAGGGCCTCATGCATGCAAGGCAAGCACTCTACCACTGAGCCATCTTCCCAGCCCTCTCATAGACTTTTAAACTTGATCTGTCTCTGAACTACAATCCTCAAATCCCAGATTCAGAGCAGCTGGGATTACAGGTTTTGAGGCACTAGTGCCTGGCTTATGCTGAATCTTTAGCATTTCTCTTATACTATGCCAAACTCATCTTTCTACAAAAACTAAACTTTTACTTTAATAACCACAAGACAATGAAGTTAAGAAAAAGCTCCTAACACTGAATACTTCCATTCTACCAATACTCTATCAATAGACCAAATAGAACACCACTCCTCTTACCCAGTAGGGGAGCTGCTGGTCAGCCATGAATGCTTTGGGACTAGGTTCCATCTTGCCATTACTGGTCCACATTTTTTTCCATGTAGTATATTTGTCATATCCATCTTTATGGCTGCAAACAGTCAAAATGCATATAGATCAGGCTGTAAATGAATCGTTTCCAAAATATGACACAGGTTAATAAATCTTATGTGAGGAACATTACTACTCTTGGTTCATGGGAAGGAAATGATTATGGCTCACATACTGAAGACTGTCAGAAAGGGGCATGCATTGTTTCAGTATGAAAAGCTAGTAAAAAGGGCAGAACATTATTTGAAAGAAGACTTAGCTAATACTTTCAAAGGTAGAAAGTAAATCCTAGGGTCACCATTAAAATTTTATATCAGTAAATGAAATAGTTATTAAAGACCCTTATTTAAGGAGTTGGAGGCAGCACTCAGGTGGTAGAGTACCAGCCAATGAGTAAAAAGGTCAAGATACCAAGTTCAATTCCCAGTCTCAGACCAAAAGTTAAAAAGATACTCAATTTGAACTCAGTATCCACAAAAAAAAAAAAAAAACCATAGAAAATGACATCTTAGCTGGGCAACAAGATCACACCTGTAATCCTAGCTACTCAGGAGGCTGAGTTCTGAGGACCAAGGTTCAAAGCCAGCCTGGGCAGTAATGTCCATGAGATTCTTATCTCCAATAAACCATTCAGAGAACCAGAAGTGGAGCTGTGGCTCAAGTGGTAGAGCACTCGCCTTGAGCTAAAATGCTGAGGGACAGCACCTAGGCCCAGAGTTCAAGCCCCACAACCGACAAAAAAAAAAAAAAGAAAAAGAAAATAACATTTTAATCTAGTTATATGAGTAAGAAAACAATTTGTTTCTAGATAACCTTGAAATCAAAGAGAAAGACTCAGGAGGAATTAAAATATTTTGAAGTTAGGCATAATAGTACACGTTTATAATCCTTGAATTCCAAAGGCTGAGGTGGGATTTTGAGTTTGAGATCTACTTGGACTATGTAATGGTACTGTATCAAGAAAGAAAAGAAAAAGCCGGGCGCCGGTGGCTCACACCTGTAATCCTAGCTACTGAGGAGGCTGAGACCTGAGGATTGCGGTTCAAAGCCAGCCCAGGCAAGGAAAGTCCGTGAGACTCTTATCTCTAATAAACCACCAGAAAACCAGAAGTGGCACTGTGGCTCAAGTGGTAGAGTGCTTGCCTTGAGCTCAAGAGCACAGGGACAGTGCCCAAGCCCAGAGTTCAAGCCCCATGACCGACAAAAAAAAAAAAGAAAAGAAAAAAATATACAGAAACAAAATAAAACAAGGGTGGTTTGTACTTGTTAACCCTAGCTACTCAAAAGACTAAGATCTGGAAACTAAGTTTGAGGCCAGATCAGGAAGAAAAGTTGGAGAGACTCCATCTCCAAAATAACCAGCAAAAATAGCAGGTTTAGTGGTGTAGCTTATGTGGTAGAGTGCCAGTCATAACTGTAAGGCTCCGGGTTTAAATTCTGGACTGGCAACAACAATAAAAAAAATAAGGGCTGGGAATATGGTTTAGTGGTATAGTGCTTGTCTAGCAAGCATGAAAATTCTGGGTTTGATTCCTCAGTACCACATAAACAGAAAAAGTCATAAACAGAGTTGTGGCTCAAAGTGGTAGAATACTAGCCTTGAGTAAAAAGCTCAGGGACAGTGCCCAGGCCCTGAGTTCAAGCCACCCCAGAACCAGCAAATAAATATTTGTGGAATATACCTAAATCAGTACTTGGGAGGGAAATTTGTAACTTTATTTATTAGGAAAAAATATCACAAACAAGTAACTTTAACCTTCCAACTTAGGAAACTAGAGAAGGAAAAATTAAACCAAAAAAAGCTAAAGGAAGTTTAAAAATATAGAGTATACTCTAATTAAAAATGAATAGAAAATCAAAATCTGATTCTCTGAAATTTCAGTAAAATTTCTTTACTGGGATAATTGGGGGTAGGGAAAGAGAAAAACCATTTTACGAAAATAAGAATTCTGTCCAGTACCTCTACTGGCAGCTTTCCTGTTAATTCTGTAACACACCCTCTGACAGGTTTGTGACAGAATAGCCAAGCAGCTTAGAGATTTTCCAGAACTTTCTCTAGATGTAGCATACCTCCAGGACATAAACTAGTGGTACACTAAAGACAAAGACTGGTGGTGGGTAATTTTTGTATACTGAGTGCATATGCTCAAATGCACACATCAACTACACCACCAAATTCCTGGTCAAAGTCAAGGCTGAAAACAGTCCAATAATCCAGTAAGCCTAGCAAAAAAGCTTTAACTGCCCCATGCCCAGCCCATGCACCACACAAAGAACCCTGTATTAGTGAACAAACCTTCTGTAGTAATGGTCGAAGCATTCATTACAGAAATGTTCCCCACAGGAAAGGTGATACCATCGTGACGTATAGCCATTTCTGGCACATCTGAAAATAATAAAGGTGTAGCTTTGTGTTAATGAATAAACACATCTTCTCAGTTAAAAACGCAAAAACATCTATCAGTATATCCCAAGCCCATTTCATAAGATCTCCACTGGCTTACTCTTGGGCCATGAGCTAACAGGGGAAACTGAAATGGATGACTAACACAGAATTCTGGCTGATGATCCTTTGTCTGAAATGACTGGAACCAGAAGGGATTTAGATCTCAGAATATTTTCAGACTGAATGAGATCTTGGAGAAGGGACTCAAACCTAAACATAAGATTATAACCACCTTACACACAGAGCCTGGAGGTTAATTTTATACAAATCTTAGTTCTGATGAAGGCCCAATCACATGAAGTCAGGGGTGGAATTCTCCACTAGTAGCATCATAGTCAATCTCAAAAAGTTTCCAAATTTAAAACATTAGGGATTGAGATTAGAGATGCTCTATCAGTAATACCAGGGAGCTCACCGGGGAGCTAACCTGGCTGGCTGCCTGGGGCACAGGAACCTGACTAGCTCTCCCAGGAGCATTAGTGGTGTTTTTGGAGATGAAACATGATGTACTGGGCTTGCTCTAAGTCCATGTGTGCGTGCATGCATGCATGCGATGAGAGTCTACTGATAACCTCTGGCCCAAAACTGAGCACTGAATAGAACTGGCTGCCACCCGAACGTCCAGCAGGTGATCTGGCACCAAAATATATCGAAAAGGTAATAAAAGAATGAGCAATCACACTACTTTGAGCACAGCCACCACCAACTCTGTGAAAAACAAATGGGGCTTGGGAGGTGTGGCTCAGAGCACCGGGTAAGGCTTAGGTGAGTTTTAGTCGATCTTAAGCCTTAGTTGAAGAATCTTTCCCCTCTGGAAGTTAATTAAAGGTCCTCTTTGTGCCACCAGCAAAAATGGTGAGACTACTGTTAACTACATGGTTGCTGTGAGACCTGTGTATGGACATGGGAAGAAAAGACAAGTGACTTGATGGAGAAGGAAAGCAGGGATGAGCAACACATGCCAGTCCCCACTAGGAGCTCCAGTCCTCTCTCCTTGCTGCCACCCCGAGCCCTCTCATCCTTCACCCCCAGGACAGGAACAGCCAAGATCCACTGCAAAGATGCTGCTGAATTACAAGTGACTTCAGTGTAGTCCCTCCCATGAGGCTAGGTAGGAAGTTGGCTGTGGTGTGCCGCAAATGTCTGAGCAATGTCTCTATTATTAGATGGCTTACAGTATCTGTATCTATCTTTAGGGTTTATCTTCAAGGATGGTATTCCCACAAAGCAAGCAGTCATGGGCAAGAGGGCCAGGCGCTGTAACAAACCTTTCAGAAGCACTTGCAAAGCACACAGGACACGTTGCTGTGCAGCCTGCCTTTTCACATTTTCTGTACTTCTTCTCTGACATGCCATCTTCATCCTCATCTACTGGCTCTGTCGCTTTCTTCTTTGCCTGTGAATTAGCTCTGGTTAAGATTTCCTGGGATTAAGTCAGGTACTATATTCCTAGCCACTCAGGAGACTGAGATCTGAAGATCTGCAGTTCAAAGCTAGTCTGGGCAGAAAAAGTCCATGAAACTCTTATCTCCAACTAACCACCAAAAAGTCAGAAGTGAAGGTGTGGCTCAAGTGGTACAGTACCTGCCTTAAGCAAAAAAAAAAAAAAGCCTCAAGAACAGTGCCCAGGCCATGAGTTTAAGCCTCAGTACCCACACAAAAGACTGCCTATGACTGACCAGGGGTGATAGCAGCAAAAGGTATACCACAGAAATCACATGTAAGAAGTTCTAAATGTGAAGGTAAACAATATCTTGACAGCAGACAGGGGCTGACCAGTCTAACAACTTTCCCACAATTGCACTATGCAAATAAGTTACTACCTTGCCAGAGATCTAGAGATAGCACTTTAATGATACTTATCTAAGAACTAATAAATCACATGGGGCCTTTCCTGAGAAAATGTTAGCAGTTAGGTCAAAACAAAAAAGTCATTTTCAAAATAATATTTTTTTCCCTTGCCAAGCACCCAGGCTCACATCTGTAATTACAGCTACTTGAACAGCTATTCAGCCTAGGCAAAAACAGCTGACAAGAACCCCTTCTCAACCAATAGCTGGGGGACGTGGCAAATGCCTAATATTCCACTTATTGGGAGACTGAAATAACGAAGATAAGAGTTCCAGCAAGCTCTGGCAAAAAGTGTATGAGACCCTATTTCAAGAGAAAATGCTTGGAATGATGGTGCACACATTTCATCCCAGCTACCACATGAAGCATACATAGGAAGATAATAGTCTAAGCCAGTCTAGGCAAAAAATAAGACCCAATCATGGCTGGGAATAGGGCTTGGTGGTAGAGTGCTTTCCTAGCATACGTTTAGTCCATTCGATTCCTTAGTACCACATAAACAGAAAAAGCCAGAAATGGCACTGTGGCTCAAGTGGTAGAGTGCTAACATTGAGCAAAAGAAGCTCAAGGAAAGTGCCTAGGCCCTGAGTTCAAGCCCCAGGACCGGCAAAAAAAAAAAAAGACCCAATCACAAAATTAATTTAGGATTGAAGGTGTGGCTCAAGTGATACAGTGTCAACCCAGGAAGCTTGAAGTCCCAAATCCAAACCCTTCTAACACCCCCAATTTTTTTTTTCCTTAGGACTGTTCAATCTTGTCAGTATCAGATGAAAAAAACTAGAAAAACCAAGTTACAACATTCAATTTATTCAGGAGGCTGAGCGCTGAAGTCCAAAGTTTAAAGCCAGCCTGAGCAGGAAAATCCATGAGACTCCCAATTAACCAGCAAAAAGGCAGAAGGAGAGCTATGGCTCAAGTAGGTACACACTAACTTCAAGCTAAAAAACTTAGGGACAGTGCCCAGGTCCTGAGTTCAAGCTCCAGGACCAGCACCAAAAAAAAAGTCCTACAAGTAACCCTTTAACATCATTCACCACTATAAGTAGAAGTCCAACTTTCAGTGAATGGCCTCCAGGCAAGCATGATCTTGCCACAGCATTCCCTCTGGAAGCAAGCACCCTACTATCTGCACCAGGGTCATGTTATCACAAAGCATTATTGCTGTGTGGAGCATTTCTCCATGACTTGGCAAACAACTTGAGGACTGAAGCTTGTCTTCCCATCTCCAACTCTCCAGTCCCATTCACAGGACTCCCATGTGTTCAACCAAGCTCCACAGAATGAAGGAAAAAGTGAGTAATACCTGTCTACCGGAGCTCCTCAGAGGCAGGCTATCCTGAGAAAGATCAAAAGTGGCTGTTCTTTTTTTTGACCTGCCCCGCGGGGCTGCCATTGTATTTGAAAATCTGTAAAAGAAAAAAATAATAAAGGTAAGTCATAAATACTGTTTTCAAGAGTCATTACACAGTTTAGTAAGTATAACTGTGTGTTCTGCAGTTAGACTGAGTTATAAAGCCACCACTTGTAAGTTAATTAACCTCCCTAAACTTCAATGTTCCCCCTTCTATAGACATGGTTTAAGGGTATACCACAGCAGTGTCAGTGAAATTAAATAAGACAACCTCTTTAAAGTACGAGTATTGCCATAAATATTCAATAATTATTATCCACTACCACTGTACACATTTTAAAAATGAGAAACAAGCTGGGCTCTAGTGGTTCACACCTGTAATTCTAGCTACTCCAGATGACGAGAGCTGGAGGCTATCAATTCGAAGCCAGCTTTGGCAGAAACACTCCCATCTCTCCAAAATAACCAGCAAAAATGACAAGAAACCATACACATAATTCATCAAAAAATTATACCACTGTTTGTAAACTTGGATGAAAATACCTCGTTTTTGTTACGTGCCTTTCATCTTGCTGTGTTTTCTTAGCAGTTCCTGATTTATGTCTTAGTGTACTTTAAAAAACTTGCTCTTTTAGCAAGACAATAGCAAGCACACTGTCTATAGTCACTGTTCAACACAGGAATCTTGTTTAATAGAAGCATTATATTGTTTTCTACTAGAAAAATCTAACAAGTTCTCAAACTAGTCTAACATCAGTTACACAAACATTAAGAACTAAAAATCTAAAGATAAATTGTGCAAAATAACCATGGGATTGTGAACTCTCCAAATTTTTTTTGTTTTTTTTTTTTGGTCCAGTCGTGGGGCCTGAACTCTGGGCCTGGGCGCTGTCCCTCAGCTCTTCAGCTCAAGGCTAGCGCTCTACCACTTGAGTCACAGCGCCACTTCCGGCTTTTTTCTTTTTGCTTATGTGGTGCTGAGGAATGGAACCCAGGGCCTCAGGCATGCAAGGCAAGCACTCTACCACTGAGCCAACTTCCCAGCCCTCAAATTTTTTTTGTAAGGAAGAAAAAATACTTAGCATAAGTAATCAATAGATGGATTTATAATTACATCATCTTTCCTGATCCATTCTTTTACCACACACACAAAATGAAAGATGAGAAATCAACACAGCTAGTGACTAGCAACTAGGAAGCAGAAATGTGGCACCCTAAAATACAAATTCAACATAAACAATCCGCATCTTGTTGAAAAGCTGGGAAGACCTTGTGGCTCTACCTGTGTGAATTTTACTACTGTCCACAAAACTATTCCCTCAAGAATGATTAATGGCAGGTGGAAATGCTTTGCCACTACTCTAACTTTGAGAAACTGTGACATCAATATTAGAGATAGTTTTGAGAAAGTGAAGAGATAAGCCAAAGGAAAACTAATATAGTGGTAGGTGCAAACACATAAGCCATAGATTCCAAAATGTATTAGTAGTTAAATTATCACCACCCAGAGTGGCTCTGATGGAAGATTAGAAGCACAGTCTCAGCACGCACAAGATCCTGTGTTCGATCCCCAACACTGAAATGCACGGTCATTTAGTTCTACAGCACTGACTGAATTGCTAATGCAATAAATCTACCTCCTGGCTACTAAGGAGGCTGAGACGGGAGGACTGAGGTTTGAAGCCAGCCCACACAAAGTCTGAGATTCTTATCTCAAATTAATCACAAAAAATGCCAGAAGTGGAGCTTGCAAAAAAAACTCAGGGACAGTACTCAGGCTATGAGTTCATGTGTGCACGTGTGCACACGCGCACATGCACGCACACACTCAAGTACCATCTACCTATATAGCCATCTTGCATTCAATAAAGGTTTCCTGGATCCCATCTGTATTTCCAAAAGGCTGTCCAACCTAACATTCATTCACATAAAAACAAATGTTGACATAGATGATATATATATATATAAATCTCTTCATCTAAATGTATAATATATATCTCATTCATAAAATGAGCTGCAAATAGAATGTAAAAATACATATTTACAAATGTTTAGGATACGTATTTACACATAGAATATGTAAGCATCATAATAAAAATACCTGAAGTCAATATGAAGTTTAGAACTTTAACAAATAAATAAGCCCACGTTCCTACAACGTTTTAACCTGTCCCTAGGAATGCTTGCACTCCCCAAAGCAGGCATGCTTTCTAGAAATTTCATGGAATACATCGTACATTGGAAAATACATACTTAAAACAAATATAATTCAGGAAACGGTTAAAGAGAAAATGAAACATGAAGTATAAAAGCTATCATTAAATCTGAATGACTGTTTTAAGGTACCTCATTTTCACCTTGAATTATGCAATTGACAGTTACCTGCTTCTATTCCTTTTTGGAACTTAACATGTATTTCCACTATTGCTAGGCCCTTGAGTCTTAAAACTAAGGAAAAAATGGTATTTAAAGTTGTAATGATTTGTTATAGCGCTTTTAAGTATCTTAAAAATACTAAAATGTCATTAATTCAAATAATATATGAAGTTTTCTCATTAGGTTCTTCAAACTATAAAGACAGCAAACCAAACGAAATCTATTTGCTTCATGTTCAACGTTTTAGAAGCACATTTCTTCCTAATCTTAAATCCAGAGCTTTGGTTTCTGTTTTTTTTTTTTTTTTAGTGATGAAAGAAAATAGGTGTTGCTTTTAAAACTACACAGATGAGTATGTTACTATCGATATTGCTACTTAATTCCCAGGTGTTTCTAATCACATTCATTTTTAAAAAATTAAGGCACTTGCAGAATTACTGAAATAGGAATCAGATGGACTCTAGGGTAGACTAAAAATTTAGTAGAGCCCTCAAAACTTCTGAAAACAGGACAAACTGCTAGAAACTTCTACAGAAATGTGGCTCCCCAAAAGGGCCATTTAAAATAAAGATTACCTACCTTAATATTCCTAGTCAAATTTTCAGAAATATGGATCCAGTACACTTCATCATTAAATGAAGCAAGATTCAATATCCAGTTCAATTAATTAAATACTGAATTCCCATTTCCCTGTTCGTCTTTTCTAGACAACAATTAATTAGTGATGGTAATTTCTCAGTTTCCTGAAGAAACCCCACCTCCCTCTGGTCTTTTACTATAATGGATTTTTTTTTAATGGCAAAAGCCATGGGTTATATGTACATACACAAAGTGGGAGCCCCAACCCCATCCCCACCCTAACTAGAGTGATCTATGGAGTCCTGGGAAGCTCACCCAGTTTAAAAAGAAAAAAAAGAGGGGGGGCTGGGCCTCTGTCTGGGTTCCAGATTGCTGACCCCCCAACTTTCTACAGCTGGGCCTGCCTCTTCCTTTCCTCTCTCACCCGGCAGCTGCGGGGCAGTGGACAGACGAACAGCCAGGCTAACCCGGCCGCCCCCTCCCCGGTGTCCAATCCCAGGGGAGTTACCGCAGCAACCCCGCAATGCTAACCCCCCCCCC
>NW_012267346.1:2374571-2391526 GCF_000151885.1 Dipodomys ordii
CACGGCGTGACCCGGGGTGGGAGGAGCCTGCGGGACCAGTGAGCGAGAGACACCCCGCCCTCGCCTTCGCCGCGGCGCTCGCTCCGCCCCAGCCATTTCCGCCGCTGCGCAAACCCGGAGCTTGCGGAGGGGGCGTGGCTTAACCTCGGGGGCGTGGCCTTGTGCGCGGAGGCGGGACCTTGAGCAGGGGACCGGAGCCAGGAGCCGGAGGCCGGAGTAGCCGCGTGAGACTTACTGACCCGCCGCTGGTGCCCAGGGAGAGCAGGTGAGGAAGAGGACGATTGGGGTAGCACTGTGATGACCGCCCAGGACAGCCTATCTCGGGACAGGCCTTCCTAAAAAGCACGGATGGCGCGGCTACATGCGCCGAGAGATGGGGCTCAGAGAGCAGAAGCAAGAACTGGGAATAACGAGCTGGCATCGTTTATGGTCCGTGATCTTAAATGGCTCCAAGATATTGCTGTGTATTAACGATTTTTGTTTAAGGCAGAAAGGCAGAGAGAGAGACAGACGGAGAAAAAGAGAGACAGACAGACAGAGATTGCCAGAAGAGTTAAGTGATCCTTTGGAGGGGGAAAGGGAAGGGTTGGGGCTTTGTGAAGATTCTAAGGTGTGCTCTGTGCGAGGTGTGTTACACATGTGTGTGGAATGCTTTGAATAAAGCTTTACAAACTATGTCTACCTCAGGGCAGATACTCTTCAACTTTGAGAATAAAACTACAGCAGAAGCAATTTTGTTTTTAAAGATCGAAAGGCCTGGGATTGACACTAAGCATATTGGAAATTAACATTTATGACCAGGGATTGCCTGTTCTCACTCGCACTTTGAACTTCACTTTTCACTTCTGCAGTGTTGCTGACACTAAGCATATTGGAAATTAACATTTATGACCAGGGATTGCCTGTTCTCACTCGCACTTTGAACTTCACTTTTTACTTCTGCAGTGTTGCGAGACGCTTGATGTCTTCAGAATTGGCGGAAGCCCAGTTGGGAAACTGTTTACAGCATAGTTACAGTTGAGGTTGTGTGGGACAGAGTTGGGCGGTGGCTCTGCTCTGTGATAAAGATTAGGCTTCCCTTTTATTTTCAGTAAAGGAGTTCTGACTTTTGGTTCCAGAGTTTCTGAAACAAAAACAGAGGGTGGGGGAAGGGAATGCAAGCCTCTTGCTTTTCTGTACCCGATATAATCAGTTAGTTCCTGCTGACCTCTCTAAAAACGCCTGACACCACTGAAGCCTATGCAAACATCATTTGCTACCTGCTGAGAAGGGAATTTCATTCTAGTGATGAAGATTCCTTTTTGAGTCCTAACCACAACAGAATCAAATTGTGTAACAAAAGAAAAACTTTTTTCTTAAATTCCTGTTCAGTGTGATGTTTACTATACCACCAGAAAATCATTAATTTTGATCTGGTAATAATACCACAGTAGTATACCCCCAAACTAGTTTCACTAGTGACTTAAAGGAAATGTTGGGATAGCAGTGGTCTATTGTTCATATTGCAAGGACAAGCAGTCCCTTAGATGATCAGATGGATCAGTGATTTTGTTTACATGTTCTTTTTTTTCAGTTCCCTTTGTATTTTCCCATATACACACAAAAATAAAGCAATGCGAACATTATTTGGAAATACACTTTCGGTGTAGAATAAGATTTTAAACACTATTTTGGATCCCTCCTTTAGTGGTACAAACCATTAGAATAGGGAGAGCAGAAGAGAACACAAAAACAAGACAAAAATTAGAACTTAGAAAGCAAGTGAATACATAAAGATTTTCACGGACTCAAGAAGTCTGATAATGGGGGGGGAGGGGAAAGGGTGAGTCTGATCAGTGGACACTCTAAACATATGAACATGTCCGAGTGAAATCCTTTGGACAATTAACCAATGCTAATAAAAATGGGAAAAAAGATTTATAGCAAAAAGTTAGTTTTTTTAAAAAGAAAGAAAAAGAAGAAAAAAAAATCTGTCTGTAGAACCACACCAAACAGGTACAGTTTGAATAGCCCTTACTCAAAATGTTTAGAAACAGAAATGTTTCAGATTTGGGGAGTGTTTTTTTTTATTAATTTTATTAGTTAGACATCCTGAATCTCAAAATCCAAAATCTGAAATATCTTAAACATCATGTTGGCCCTCAAAAAATTCTGGATTTTGGAGCATTTTGAATTTTGCATTTATGAATTAGGGCTCTTTATCCAGAAATTACACATCAATTTTCCAAAAGAACTCTATTCACCTCATAACTACGGTGAAGTTTACAAGCTAAATGCCTCATCCACATTCTTAAATTTCTGATCTGAGTTGTTGGTTGGTTGGCTGGTTGGTATTTACTTTTGAATATGAACAAATAAGGATCAATAAGCTCTAGCAAAAGACTATAATTTGGCTCTGATTTGAAAATTAGGGTCTAATTTGAAAGAAAGGAGCCAAAACAAATCAATAGGAAAACTGACTTGAAAGTAACAGATTATGCAATAAATAGAATAAAATGTACTGATGAAATAAGAACAGAATCATACAAAAAAAGAACACCCGAGAGTAAAAAGGAGCTCCAGAGAATGAAAGACTTGGGGTGGGAAGGTGGCTCAGTGGTAGAGTGCTTGCCTTGCATGCATGAGGCCCTGGGCTGGCTTCCTCCGCATCACATAAGCAGAAAAAGCCAGAAGTGACACTGTGGCTCAAGTGGCAGAGCACTAGCCTTGAGCTGAAGAGCTCAAGGGGCCCAGAGTTCAGGCCCCACAACTGACCAAAAAAAAAAAAAAGGAAAAAATAAAGAAAATGAAAGACTTAACAACAGCAGGAAAAGTAAATAGAAGAGTAGAAAGATAAAAGTATTGTGTCTAAAAAAAAAGATTATAAAAGGTAAAGAGAAATAGGAAAAGATGAGAAATATATAACAGCAGGTCAGGAACAGCAGTTTCATTAATAAGTAAAAAATAATCCCAGAAATAGAAAATTAAAAAGAGTTGTGAACATCTGATAGCCATGAATAATGGTGACCAGCAAATAAAACCTCTCAAAAAAAATACTTGAGGGGCTGAGATGCATGAGGCCCTGGGTTCAATTCCTCAGCACCACATAAGCAAAAAGAAAAAAGCCGGAAGTGGCGCTGTGGCTCAAGTGGTAGAGCGCTAGCCTCGAGCTGAAGAGCTGAGGGACAGCACCCAGGCCCAGAGTTCAGACGCCACTACCGGACCCAAGAAATAAAAAATAACAAAAATAATAATTGAGCTAGGCATCTGTGGCTCATGCCTGTTATCCTAGCTACTCAGGAGGCTGAGATCTGAGGATCATGGTTCAAAGCCATACTAGGCAGGAAAGTCTGTGAGTCTTATCTCCAATTAACCACTAAAAAGCAGGAAGTGAAGCTGTGCTCTACTGGTTAAATGCTAGACTTGAGCATAAAAGCTCAGGGACAGAGCCTAGACCCTGAGTTCAAGCCCCAGGACCAACACATACACACAAAATTTATTTGAGGTCTCTACTCCTTATAGAGGAAATTGTGTGATAGCAGAGGGACATAGCCATGACCTTGGGGGAAATAATTCACAAGATCCCTAAGATAAAACACTGTACTGTAATTAAGCTTCCTACCTACTAAAACCTCTAGCAGAAATCTCATAAATGTTCTCAAATTTTATTTGCTAAAATGGTTGCTCTCCCCCTAGAAACAAGCCACTTTCAGTCTATTGAAAGTATATCTGCAGTTGATACCTAAACTTTTTTTTTTTTTGGTGCCACAAAGTAACTGAAAAGCCTGATATCTCTGCCTCCATTTTGCATTTGTCATTGTTCTAAACCATTCACACCAATGGCACTTTGGGTTCTGGGAAAGACAGACCTGATCAATTATATTTCTATGACTTGGGACTGAAACTAAACCTTAGAAAAAGAGTTTGCAGGGCAGATAAGCCCTGAATGAAGACATCAGATGACCAGGTTGCACCCTAGGGCAGGAGGAGCAATCAGCTCTGAGGAACCAGATAGTTCTCCTCAAGTGATAACATCAATAACAACTTTTCTGGAACCCTGGAGTTCCAGCACTGAGAGAATGATCAACCAAACTATACCTGTAACTGGGACTCCTTTTGCCTAGTTTTGCTCCCTGCTTGAATTTGTTGTATGGTGAGAAAACAAAGAAGTCACATTTTGAAAGATAGAATCAGGAGTCTGAATTAAAAGGTGGGCAACTACAAGGTAGATCCTGTCCCAAAGACCAGCAGTAGTGAGCAGAGCTTGTGCCAAGCTTTTAAACAGAACCATACACTTGGGATAAAGACCAAGCCTTAACAAAAGCAGACCTTATTAGGACATACTCAGGTACAAGCTTAGGTACCAGCAAAAATTTTCCATCTAGAGAATATACGCCTCAACCTCTCATATAGGGAAATCTTAGAGCTACTCAGAGGAGGGTGATTCTAGACAGGAAGGTAATCAAGACAAAATGAAAACATTCTCCATATGCAAAGCTTTTCTTTTCTTTTTTTTTTTGTCGGTCGTGGGGCTTGAACTCTGGGCCTGGGTGCTGTCCCTCAGCTCTTCAGCTCAAGGCGAGCGCTCTACCACTTGAGCTACAGCGCCACTTCCAGTTTTCTGGTGGTTTATTGGAGATAGGAGTCTCACGGTCTCTCATGCCCGGGCTGGCTTTGAACCGCGATCCTCAGATCTCAGCCTCCTGAGTAGCTAGGATTACAGGCGTGAGCCACCAGCGCCCGGCGCAAAGCTTTTCTAAATCTATGACATCTGCCTTTCTCTGAAACAGAGTTCTCCTAGCTCACTTTGAGCTAGGCATCTGCATTCAATGAATGGCCTTTCTCGCCTCTAAGCTTTTCAGCACTGGGTATAGAACTCCCTCCACCCAGCAAGAGGCATCAGGATGGCTGTAAGAAGTTACTTAGACTCTCGGGCTCCTTACTTCAAATTCTTCCTCTATTTAGACCTAACCCTCATTTATGTGCCTCAAAGATGGCTGAGCTTGACCTAACATACCATCTTCCCATAGCAAGATGTCACATAATCAGTCTCTTTCCTCTGTCCTTCATCACATCCCCGAAACAGTCCTTTCCTAATAAGTTTTCCTCTCACTGCATGTCTCAAATTGTCTGATTCTCTCAGCCAAAAGGACCAAGGTAGAGAGCTATACTGATGTAGTACTCTCTGCTAACACTCCCAGATTTCATGAACTTGGCCCCATAGATGAACATAGACCCAAAATAAGGCATAGAATTGTGAAATTGCAGAAAGGGGCAAAGAAAAGCTTTGAGGGAGAGAAGAGTTGTCACATGGAAAATATCAGGATCCGTGTGTCTTTGAACTCAAATGATAGAAGCTGGTCCAGAATGGAGCAATTCCTTCAAAATTACAAAAGAAAATGATTTCTAGCCAGGGATTCCATGCCCAACAAAGCTTCAAAGTGGAAAAAAAATGGCTAGCTACTCAGGAGGCTGAGATTTGAGGATTGTTGTTCAAAGACAACCCAGGCAGGAAAGGGCATAAGACTCTTCAATTAATCTCCAGAAAACCAAAAATGGAGCTGTGGCTCAAAGGGGTAGAGTGCTAGCCTTGAGCAAAACAGCTTAGGGACAGGCCCTGATTTTCAGGCCCAGGACCAACAAAAAACAACAACAACAACAAAAATGCAAAAAAAAAAAAAAAGGTGAGGTTTTTGTTGTTGCTGTTGTTGTTGTTTTGGTATTTTGTTTTTGCCTGTGCAGACAAGAAGGAATTCTCTAGGGTCTAGGGTCAGGATAGCGATTCAAAATGCTAGGTATCTACTAAGAGTCAAGACCAGCCAAGGTAGGCCAGATGTAGTAGTTTGAGCCTATAATCCCAGCTACTTGATAGGCAGGGACAGAAGGGTTGCAATTTGAGGATGGCCCATAAAAGTTAACAAGCTCTAGTGAATAAGCCAGGTAGCATGGTTCATGTCTGTAATCCTACTATGCAGGAAGCATAGGTAGGATTGTTATCTGAGATTCCTGGGTAAAAGTGGGAGATTGTACCTGAAAAAAATAAAGCCAAAAGGGCTGAGGGCATGACTAGAGTGGTAAAGCTATTGTCTTGCAAGTGCAAGGTCCTGGTTCAAACACAGAGTTTTCCCAAGAAGATGAAACTGATAAAATATGTGGTGATTGATAAGATTGAGAGTGTATTGATCAGACTGGGAAGGTGGCTCAGTGGTAGAATGCTTGCCTTGCATACGTGAGGCCCTGGATTTGATTTCTCAGCACCACATAAGCAGAAAAAGCTGAAAGTGGTGCTGTGGCTAAAGTGGTAGAGCACTAGCCTTGAGCTGAAGAGCTCAGGGACAGTGCCCAGGCCCAGAGTTTCAGGCGCCACAACTGACCAAAAAGAGAGAGAGAGAGAGAGAGAGAGAGAGTATTGATCATGGTTCAAAGCCAGCCCAATCAGGAAGATCCATGATACTCTTTTTTGTTTTTTTCAATTAATTGACAAAAAGCCCTAAGAGGAGGTATGGTAGAAAGCAAGTATGTTAACCAAAATAGCATGATTTGCCTGAAAGTTAAAAGACGGTGGTCTCTCTTGCATAACAAATCTTATTTTAATGTTTTTTTAACAAAAATATAGTAAACATGATATACAGAGGAGTTACAGTTACACAAGTCAGATAATGAGTACATTTCTTTTTGAACAGTGCCACCTCTTCCCTTGTTTTCTCCCCATAATTTCCCTCCCAAACCCTGTCTCCCACAAGTTGTATAGTTCATTTTCAATATAGTGTCTAGTGAGTGTCAGTGTTGCATTTATTCACCTTTATAACAAATCTTTTGAACTCTCCAAATTGTATGGATTACATACTGCCAAAGCATAGAAGCAAATGAAAATTTTAAAGTGTATGCTAGAAGAGGGGCTGAGAAGGTGGCTCAGTGGTAGAACGCTTGCCTTACATGCATGAGACCCTGGGTTCAACTCCTCAGCACCACATAAGCAAAAAGAAAAAAGCCGGAACTGATGCTGTGGCTCAAGTGGTAGAGCGCTAGCCTTGAGCTGAAGAGCTGAGGGACAGTGCCCAGGCCCAGAGTTCAGGCCCCACGACCGGACCCTCCCCCCCCAAAAAAAAAGATGCTAGAAGAATTCTTTTTTTTTTTTCCAGGGCTGAGAACCGAACCCAGGGCCCTGCACGCACCAGGCGGGCGCCCTTCCACTGGGCTAAACCCCCAGCCCCGATGCTAGAAGAATTCTAAGAAAAATTTTAAACTGGAATGCCTAATTTTTTTTATCTTTTTAACTTATGCATTCTATTCCACTGTTGAGTATAATTCAAATTTAAAGGTGTTTCCTAATGTGTGAACTAAGTTTCTACCACTAGACTTGATGAAAAGTAATTTTATATGGCTTTTTATTGGGCATTGAAAGCAAGACTGCCAAGGATAATAGAATTTCCTTTATCCCATCAATAGAGTTGTAATGCCTTTACCTGACCACCTTGCGCATGTTTTCTATTCAGGATTGGAGACAGAGGAGTCCACAAACAATGGGTGACACAAAAGCATCACTTGATATTAAAGAGTTCCCTGATTCTGAGGTACATCAGACACGCGTGCTAACCCTGAAAGAATGGCAAGACAAGTGGGTGACCGGCAATACTACGTTTCATCAAGAAAAAGGAAATCAGTAAGGCGTGTTTACTCTATGGAAGGAAGGCTGTGTCAGAAATTGAAATAAACTCAATAATATATATACATACATACATATATATACCTATATATACATACGCACAATGTTAGATTGATTTTTAAGAAGCACAGTTTAATTTCTCCTATTACATAGCATCTCAGAAATCCAAGTGCATCTGTGGGTATCCCATAGGCCAGTTGACAGTGTGATTTTCTTTCCTGATGTATAATGATGTGACTGACAAATATGGTGTCTTTGAGTTATGCTATGTCTGTGTGCTTATTATATATTTTATAATATATACACAAATACATATTTTCTAATATGTATGTATTTCCTAATATAAATGCTGACCTAGCTACTTTCTAACAGCATATGTTCTAATGTTAATGTATTTCCTGTGGAGTGGGGTTGTGGCTCAAGTGGAAGGACCTGAGTTCAATCCCCCAGTACCACACAAGAAAAGTCATCTGTAAGTGGTAAGGAAGAGATTTGGAGAGAAATTATCCAATGGGATAGAGAACTGCACAATGTGTCTGTGTCAGAGCCAACTTTGAAAAAGTTGGGATACATGATGGGATAGTGCTGATTATAATTCAGTTATAATAGAATGAGTATAGTAAAAACTGATCATTATGAGCTGGGCGGCTCACACCTATAATCCTAGCTACTCAGGAGGCTGAGATCTGAGGATCACAGTTCAAAGCCAGCCCGGGCAGGAAAGTCCGTGAGACTCTTATCTCCAATAAACCACTAAAAACTGGAAGTGGTGCTCAAGTGGTAGAGCGCTTGCCTTGAGCTGAAGAGTTGAGGGACAGCCCTCAGGCCCAGAGTTCAAGCCCCACAATTGACCAAAAAAAAAAAAAAAAAACCTGATCATTATGGATGGACCCTATTTACCTCTAGGTAAATACCCCACCCTCCCAGGAGATAGCATCTTCCCCATCATTATTTTTGCAGAGTGGAGGTTGAAGCATCCTCAAGAACCAAAGTGTGGTTCTGATGGGGATGACCTTACTAAACACTACCAAGGAAATGAACTACAGGAGTTAAACTTAGGAAATGAACTACAGGAGTTAAACTTAGAAAATGAACTACAGGAGTTAAACTTATTTAAGAGAATTTTCCAAAAGTAAATCTTGAAAAATGTGTGGGTCCCAAGGCTCACTTTCCAAATAATTTTTTTTGGTCAGTTTTGGGGCTTGAACTTGAGCCATTCAGCTCAAGGCAAGCACTCTACCACTTGAACCACAGCACCACTTCTAGTTTTCTGGTGGTTAATTGGAATAAGAGTCTCATAGACACTCTTTGCCCATGCTGGCTTTGAACTGAGATCCTCAGATCTTAGCCTCCTGAGTAGCTAGGATTATAGGCATGAGCCACCAGCACCTGGCTCCAAATCATTTTTTTAAATAAAAATTTGGAACGTAATATAGAAATTTTAAAACATAACTAAGGGAAAAAGAAGATATTTTAAAATTTGTAATCATTCATCAGGAAAACCCAAAGTGTAAGTCAGATTTACCACTGACTAGCTATGTGACTGAGCCAGTCCTGTTTCATTATATGTAAACTGAGATGATAATAATCAACATGTACTCATTAAGGTCGTTGTAAGGTGAGATAGGATGGGAAAGGTTCTTAGGATCATACAACTCTGCTCCTGTGCATTGGGGCTAATTCAAACAAACTATAATACTTTTTTTTCCTTCCCAGGCTATTAAAGAAGCATCTGGAGACTTTTCTTAATGGCCAGAGTGGACTGAGGGTATTTTTTCCTCTTTGTGGAAAAGCAGTTGAGATGAAATGGTATGAGCAGATAATAGCACACTTTCTTTGATATGATGTAGGTGAAAAAAATCTATTCCCTGGGATATTTTTTTTTGCTTTGTTTGCTATTATAGGCTAAGCCTCCTATTTCTGTGCACTGCTAGGAAATAGAAATATAAGCACCCTGTGTGGATGACATCTTTGTTTACATTGTATCACTTCAAAAATGTGAAGACATTCTAAAAGTTGCTATATTCTAGTGTGTCATTTTCCTAGGAAATATGAAAGACAAACTAGCTTTTTTTCTTTGTTTTTATTTAACGTGACTAATAAGACAAGGTACTATGTATCATTGTAGAACTATGCCTGCTCCCCTCTGCCCACCTAGAGTACACAGGAGGAGTCACAGTTAGTGCTGTTCTTGTTTTGAGAATAAGCATTTGATTCTAACTCACTTGATAGATTCAGAAACCATTTGAGCAGCCTGGAAAGCTCACATTTACTTACATGTGATTTTGTCAGCAAGAAACATTAGGTAAAAGCAGAAAAATATGTTAAGCCGTGTATTACTACTGTTTTAGTACTGTCTTCTTGTGAGTCCAAAATCCCAAAAGTGTGAATTCTACTTTTATAAACTTTACCAGAGGAAAAAAGGCAACTAGTTAGTTATACATGGTAATAAAAATACACATCTTTGGGTGTTTATTTATATAAGTAGAAATTATGAAATGGTTATAGATTTGAGTACTAATGTTTGAAAGCTGTGTGTTCTAACAGTAGCTGTGAGCCACACATGACAATCTATTTTTTTGTTTCCCATTTTAATTCTTCTTAAGATAAGGGCTGGGTGTATAGCCCAGACTTATGATCCAACTACTTCAACCCTCCAAGGCTAGAATTACCAGCATGGGCCACTACACTATTTAAACTTAACCTAGATAAAATTTTAAATTTCATTCCTCCAATACTCTAGCCACATCTCAAGAGCTCAATACCTGGTGTGGTTAAAGGCTGCTGTGTTGCATATACAGATATGGAAATTTCCATCACCCCCCTCCCCAGAAAGTTTTCCTGGACAGCACTAATTTAAGGGAATTGAAAAGGTATTTTATCCTGTGAAATAAATTTGTATTAAATCAGCAATCTAACTTTCCAAATTTTAATTGTTTACCTATGGCCATATAAATCAATTCTTCAGAATTGCAAATAACACAAGCTTTAAGGAAATAGAGACCACTATTTTACATGCCCAGTGAAAACTCATGCACCTGGATTCATATGAATCACTTCTTTCTCCTCTCCCTTGTTTCCCATCCTCCAACCTTTGACTGAACCCAGGGCCTGGCATATGATAGGCATGTGTTCTGCCACTGAGCTATATACCCCATGCCCAGTAAAGAAAATGTATGATTACTACACTACACCTCTTTATGTAGTACTATATTTGAAATGAAAATTGAAGTGTGACTATGATCTTGTGCAGGTTTGCAGACCGGGGTCACAATGTCGTTGGTGTGGAAATCAGTGAACTTGGGATACGGGAATTTTTTAAGGAGCAAAATCTTTCTTACTCAGAAGAACAACTCGCCGAAATACCTGGTGCCACAGTATTTAAGGTGTGTTTTGATTGGGGTAAACAGTGATTTCCATAACTTCTGAGCTTTTCCTCAGCATGAGTAAGGACCCCTATTAAGGTATTAAGAATTGCTGAGACATTATATATGATAAAGAGCTAGGGATTAACAGTATAGAGCTGGATACTGGAGGATCCAGCCTATAATCCTAGCTGCTCAGGAGGCTGTGAGCTGAGGATCACAATTTAAAGCCAGCCCGGGCAAGAAAGTCTGTGAGACTTTTTTTTTTTGGGTCCGATCGTGGGGCCTGAACTCTGGGCCTGGGCGCTGTCCCTCAGCTCTTCAGCTCAAGGCTAGTGCTCTACCACTTGAGCCACAGCGCCACTTCCGGCTTTTTTTCTTTTTGCTTATTTGGTGCTGGGGAATCGAACCCAGGGCTTCATGCATGCAAGGCTAGCGCTCTACCACTGAGCCACCTTCCCAGCCCCTCTGTGAGACTCTTTATCTCTAATAAACACCAAAAAATCAAGAAAAGGAACTATGACTGACTCAAGTGGTAGAATGCTATTCTTGAGCAAAATAGCTCAGGCGCAGTGCCCAGACCCCGAGTTCAAGCCCTAAAAAAAGGCAAACAAAACCAGTATAGATAATATCCCAGCCCTTGGAAGGCTGATGCAGGAGGACTGGGAGTTCAAGCCTTAACCTGAGCTACATACTGAGTCTCATAAATAAATAAGTAAATAAATTATTTATAGTAAGGTGATATCAAGGGCGTGCATGTGTGTGTGTGTGTGTGTGTGTAAGTTGAGGTCAAATCTGTTTATTCCAAGCTAGCTTGCTTCCTTCCTTTCTTCCTCCCTTCCTTCCTCCTTGCCTCCCTCCCCTCCTCGGCTTGTCCCCCTCCCCTCCCCTCCTTCCTTTGTGTGGGTGCTGGGGATGGAGCATAGGGCTTTGTGCATGCTAGGCAAGAGTCTGCCATTGAACTACATTCCCAACTCATCCCAATTTTTCTTAGTTTTGTTAAGAAGCATTTTCTGAGAACCTGTTAGATGCCAGTACTGGCCAAGGCTGCCTGGAGGTTCCAGTCTGCAGTCAGAGTTAAGATCCATTGGGTATTCTCCCTGCCTCCAGCCCCCTGCTACCTGGACGGACCACTACAGTGCTTCCAAGATGGTCTCCAAAGACCCTCCCTCTTCTGCTTGGGAACCTGTATTGACAATTCATTTCAGAATCAACTCAGCCATGTCCTGACATGTCACATACCCTGCAGTTCACTCCCAGCTCCCAGACTCCCTCTGATATGCCCCCTATTACCCTGCTGGAATGTACCTTCAGCCGCCTCTCACTTAAATCTTAGCAGGTACATCAAGCCACCCCATCAGAGGTCAGCTCTGGGTCAACCACCTGCAAGGCTCCCAAGCAGTTACCTGCTGGCTCCTACGTTCACATTGTTCTCAGGCCCACAACCATAACCATACAGGCTATTCTGTGTCGTCCTGTCTCTCTATGCCCTTGCCTGCACCCACAGGCCAACCTCAGAGTCAGCGTCCAATTCACCCACATTAGCTAGAACCAGGATAGGGATCTGGTTCACTAGCTGTTTTCATAAATAAGTTAATTATTAAGACAAAGCAGGAAAAGTACACTTTCCCTAAATAGCTTTTATAGTAACTGAACATTCTGAAGTCAGACACTGTCATCTGAGGTAGTCAGAAGGCTGAGATCTGAGGAACATGGTTCAAAGCCAGACTGCATAGAAAGTCTATGAGACTCTTATCTCCAATTAACAAGCAAAGAGTCAGAAGTAGAGATGTAGATCAAATAGCCTTTGAGAAAAAAAAGAAAAAGAAAACAAGCAAGAGCACAATGCTCTGAGTCTAAGCCCAATATCAGTATATGTGCGTGTGTGTGCACACAAACATACAAAAATAATCTGATCATTTTATATCAGCAGACTGGAAATTGACCCGTGGATTTATCTCTAGCAGAGTAACAATATCAAGATGCTGCTTAAGTAAACATTTCTAGAATGTTAACAAGCTCTGAAACAAGTTATAACTCACTGTTTAGGTTAGTATGCCTTAACCTTTATGATTTTTTTTTCCTCTTTGAGTTGACCCAAAAGAACCCCACATAGGTTTTTTTTTTAAATTTTTTTATTGTAAAGATACTATGCAGAGGGTTACAGTTACATGAGTAAGGTAATGAGTACACTTCCTATTGAGCATTGTTACCCCCTCCTTTGTTTTCCCCCTACTATCCCTTCCCTCCCTACCTTCCCCGAGGTTCTTTTTTTTTTTAATTGTGATTAAGTGATTACATATTTTCCCAAATTTCACAGTATTGTGGAATAATGATGCTCATTTTAAGTCACAAGCTCATTTAACTTTCCTGGAGCAAATTGTCTATCACGGTCTATAACATATAACGGTGTACACATATACTCCATACATCCCACATAGGTTTTTAAAGAAAAAGAAACTGTTAAATGCAATGGAGTTATTTATTGTGTTGAGTATGTATTCTCTACCTCCATAGCTTTACTTGGGTCCACTTTTCTTTCCTTGGCCATTCAGATGCTTCCAAATTAAGTAGAATTTTTTTTCTTTCATTGTGTCATTCCAGAGTTCTTCCGGAAACATTTCGCTATACTGTTGCAGCATCTTTGACCTTCCCAGGTAGGACTGCGTATGTGCATTTTTTTAAGTGAGTACTTCCTTGGCAGGATTGGCTGGGATATCTCATCTCTGCCATCCATTTGTACAGCATGCATGAAGGATTGATTTGAGCCTCTGTTCTCCAATTACGACAGCCTTAGCTATAAACTGAATGTGAATATGAAAAACAATATTATGCCCCAAGCTGGGAAGAAGAGAGGTAGATTGAGAGAAGTGGTATCTTCTACCTTGCCCCTGCACCTGTAACAAAAACAAAACATGAGGTGCAGAAGGAGGCAAGATCTTATCTCCTGTAAGTCTCTGATTCAGGAGCTGAGCCAGGAGGTATCACACACTACCATCTGTCCTTACTTTGTGCTTCAAAGTCATAAGGAAATAAGGAAACTGCTGCCACATGCTCCTAAAACTATGATTAGCTTCCCACACCCAGGTCAGCACAGCCCTTTAGATTGAAGGACAAAATCAACACGAGATTCTAATTCCTTGATGAACTGGGACATGAAGAACAAAATCCATCTTGCTCAAGATCTGACATTTCCATAGAGAAAATGTTACATTTTCCCCCCTCCTCCTTTCTGACAGGGCAAATATTGGCCAATTTGACAGGATTTGGGATAGAGGAGCGTTAGTCGCCATCAATCCAGATGATCGCAAACGGTAAGTGATTTGGTTTTGTTAACTGTGTTTTGGTTTTGTTTTTAGCTGAGTTCCAAAAAAAGTATACAATTTCTGTATAAGGACTTGTGCAGAGAGTGTGAGGCTCTGTCATTTGCTTCAGCTTTAGCTTAGTCCATTTTACCACCAGTAAGACCTGTGGATTCTTCTTTTTTTGTTTCCCAGTATAAAAGAATGCATGTGAACTCTTGCTCACTACAGACTAAAATTTAATCACTTGTTTAGTAATAAAAATATAGTTTTTTATGGATCTTGTGCAGACTACACACCACACACACACACACACACACACACACACACATACCATATATATGGTTTTTATATTAAGACCTGTGGATTCTTGCTGTGTGCCAGGCAGTGTTTAAAATAATATGGACTGATATATTGAAATGTACTATAAAGTTTCATAGGTTATATGCATGCCTTATTTTATTGTACAGATGAGAAAACTAAGGTCAAAAGGACTAAGCTACTAGTAAGTCAAGTAGCTAGCTTATGACAAACCCTCAGAGCTTGCTCTTGATCCATACATCAAACTACTTCAAAGGGTTGCCATGGGAATAAGAAGAAACGGAATATGTGAGCCAGCTGCAGTAGCCGTAGGCCTGTAATCCCTGCACTCAGAAGGTTAATGCAGGAGGATTGTGACTTTGAGGCCAGCCTGGACTATATATAGCAGAACTTTGTCTGAAAGAGAAAAAGAGATGTAGAGTGAGTGAAGGAAGGAGGGAAGGAAATAGGAAGAAGGGAAGAAAGGAAGGAAGGGTAGGAAGGAGAAAGGAATAAAGTAATGAAATATGTGAAAATAATTCCAACAAATCACAAGACATTGGTTATCATTAAAGCATGTGTTTGCAATGCTTTCGTATCGATCAAACTAGCAATCATCAGATGCAGAGCAAGGGCAGACTGGGTACATGGCGTACAGCTATTTCCCCAGTATTTGGCACAGTTTATACTTAGCACATAGGAAACTCAGTCAACACTGGCAGGCAGCACCTATCTGACCTTTAGATAGGAAGGCCATCAAAGTGGACTCTGAGCTCTTTAATTTGTAGTTAACTAGGGACAGTGAGGTCTCAACTGGACTCCTAGGAAAGCCAACAGAGTCTGTGTCCTCCCTACTTACTTCCCTGCTCCCCCTCCCCCCCTTCCCTTCCATTTGCACGTGTATGTGGGGGGAGGGGAGTAATAGCTCCAAGTACATCCCAGGTGATCTTGGCCCTATTAATCAAATGACTACTTTAAACCAGTAGAAGCACTTAGCATCTTAGCACTTAGTATGTTAGTACTTGATCTCAGTACCACCAGTAAACAAAAGTGCCATCACTACTAATAAACCAATCTAATACATAATCTAATATTAGTATCTAAGATACTATTAATACACTAGTACTTTATCTCAATACCATCTTGAGTTTTAGTATCTTCAGCTTCAATAGGACATTATCAAGTACTTATATGATTTCCACTGTGATGCTCTTGTGTAATAAAAACCAGTAGGGTGCTTTTTAGATGTTTTTTTTTTTCCCCTCAAGGTTGGCACACTATATCGCTCGAGCCACACTTCCACTTCTGTTTATCCTCTCAGAACGTTGTTAAACTGCAGCAATTCCTGGGCCTCAGAGAAAAGCTACCAAATCCATCTGTGGGATGGAGTTCAATCAGCCTTTCCTTCAGCACTCATAGGTAGTTTTGATAACCATTGCGGTCTGTGTGCCTTGAGCACACAGAAGCATGACAGTCCTTCAGAAAGTTCAAATGTTCAAAATCACCCCTCTCCTTCTCCCAGCCCAGGACTACATCAGGCTGGAAGGAGCCTCTGTGTGTCTTTCTGTGATGACCTCAGATGGATCATCTGGAGGATAGGAGGTCAGGGAGCTTCCACTTGTTTCCCCTCTTTACCCTTTCCCAGCTCAGCAGGGAGACCAGGGGATCTTGAGTTGCTGAACTCATTTCTTGCTTTCAGAGTGAGAACCAAATGCATGTGATGGCTAGGAGAGGTAAACCTGGGCTTGTTGAGGACGGTAAATGCCATGGTCCTTCCCTGCCCCCAGTCCCGTCCAGTCTCTGCCTGTGTAGAAAAATGGTACATTTATATTTTTTGTGTTCTTTTTAGTTATACGGATATAATACTGTCTCTCTTAAGAAAAGGGTTCCGCTACCTCCTGGCTGTTTTGTCTTACGATCCAACAAAACATGCAGGTAAACCTGCTTTTCTTTTTCTTTTTCTTCTTCTTTTTCTTTTTGTCTAGCTTCCTGACTTAATCCTAATGCATGGATAAAATTATTTTTTCTAGTTTATTGTATCGATAGCCATAAAGATAAGTCTGTTTGAGGCTAATGAAAATCAGAAACTATTTTTTATCTTCTAGTTCTTTAGAGTTTGACTGACTGAAAGGATTCTTTACTATATTTCCCTTTTTCCTAGGTCCACCATTTTATGTTGCAGATGCTGAAATTAGAAAGCTGTTTGGTAAGTGATGCTCTTTTTAAGTTAACTGCATGCATTGGTACACATCTGTAATCCCAGCACTCAGGAGGCTGAGGCAGGAGAGTCCATAGTTTCAAGTCATCCTGGGCTAGGTGACATGAACCTGTCCCCAGGGGGGG
>NW_012267346.1:2392816-2465646 GCF_000151885.1 Dipodomys ordii
AAGAGTCTCACGGACTTTCCTGCCCAGGCTGGCTTTGAATCGCAATCCTCAGATCTCAGCCTCCTGAGTAGCTAGGATTGCAGGCATGAGCCACTGGCGCCCGGCTAATAGTTCTTTTTCAACATATAGTGTCTAGTGAGTGCCACTGATGCATTTGTTCACCCTTTGTCCTACCACTTGAACTTTTTTAGGGAGATGATGTATTCATTTTTACTCTTGGTAGTTTTAAGTGAGGATAACAATTCAGAAAATTTCCTCTCAGCATTTTTCCATTTTCGTCAGACAGAAGAGAAAGATCTCAGACACACTTTAAAGCCCTGTGCCAGTAACTGGGCTTGAACTGCACCTCTCACTTGGCTTTTTTGCTTGAAGCTGGCAATCTACCAGCTTGAGGCATACCTCCAATCCTGGCTTTTTAGTGGTTAATTGGACATAGAGTCTCATGGACATTTCCCCTTGGTCTGACTTCAAATGTAAATCCTCAGATCTCACCCTTTTGAGTAACTAGGAATACAGGCATGAGCCTGTGCAAACAAGCCACAGTAACACACTTTTTTTTTTTTTTTTGTCAGTCGTGGGGCCTGAACTCTGGGCCTGGGTGCTGTCCCTCAGCTCTTCAGCTCAAGGCTAGTTCTCTACAATGAGCCACAGCACAACTTCCAGCTTTTTCTGCTTATGTGGTGCTGAGGATTCAAACCCAGGGCCTCATGCATGCAAGGCATCATACACTCTACCACTGAGCCACTTTCCCAGCCCCAACACACTTAAAAAAAATCATTTAAGGTATCTAGGAAAGCATCCACTAGCATTTTAACTTGTTCCCTTTCTTGTTTCAGGGACAAAATGCAGTATTAGTTGCCTTGAGAAAGTTGATGCTTTTGAAGAACGACATAAACATTGGGGAATTGACTACATTTTTGAAAAATTATATCTGCTTACAGAAAAGTAAAGATGATATAGATGCAATCAAGTTAACATCAATATGATTTTTTATTTTCTTTGGGCATTTAAAAATGATGGTAAGGTTTGATAATATAATAAATCTTTAATTTTTTCTCATAAATCATAGATATTGCTCAAAAAACACACAAAACTTCTTATAGCTCCTTTAGAGAAGAGCATATAATTGGAGGAAGATATTATACATCTGTATGTCTTTTTTGGAAGGTGAGGGTCCAGTCTTGGGACCTGAATTCTGGGCCTCAGCGCTGTCCCTCAGCTCTTCAGCTCAAGGCTAGTGCTCTTCCACTTGAGCCACAGTGCCACTTCTGGCTTTTTATGTTTATGCGGTGCTGAGGAATCGAACCCAGGGACTCATGCATGCAAGGCAAGCGCTCTACCACTGAGCCACCTTCCCAGCCCACATCAGTATGTCTTATAGATCACAAGACGTTTTCATAGAAGACATTTCTTCTGTAATTAAAAAAAAAGAAAAATGTAATGAATGTAACTTAAAATATAGCATAGTCATTGAAAAACTGACATGTTTTATAAAATTTAAAATCACTGAAATAACACCTTAATAGGATTTAAAATAGCCCACAAAATTATGTAAAGTATTAACACTTACTATAAACCTTAATCTTATACTCAGATCCTAACATCTGTTTTCAACATGTTTTTACCATGTATGGTTTTAAATGTAATTGAATCATGAAACAGACTAAAAATTTTAATTAGAATAAGATATAGAATAAGATATTTTTTCTCATAAGAATAAATTTTTTAAATTTCTGACTCTGGTCGTTCTTGTTCTTCTTTTTTAATCTTGTTTAAATGAACAAGTGTTATAAAGTTGTGTACTTAGATCTTTGCCCCCCAAGACATCTGACAAGGGCTGCCTAATCAATATAAAAGGAGCTTATAAACTAAAACCCCAAATAACCAGGAACCCAGTTAATATATGAGAGGATCTCAGAAGCTTCTCAGAAGAAGAAAAATTGGCCAGTAAACACATAGGAAATGGTCAATATTGCCATAAAGGAAATGCAGGTCAAAACAACATTGAGATTCCATTCACTTCAGTTAGAGTGGCCATCATCAAGAATATGAACAAAAACATGCTGGAGAAAATGTGGGGGTGAGGGGGTGGTGGAAGGACCCCTATTACATTGTTGGCAAGAATGTAATGCAACCACCATGGAGATTGGAGATTCCTTGAAAACTAAAACTAGACTGATCCAGCAGTACCATTCTTGAACATTTATCCAAAAGATCACAAGTCAGGATACAGTAAAGACACTTGGACAACCATGACCATTACTGTACTATTCATCATAGCCAAATTGTGGAAAGAGCCCAGATACACTACAACAAGAAAATGTGGTGTGATTGATTTCACACACACACACACACACACACACACACACACACACACACACACACACACGTTAAGTGAAGTAAGTCAGTCTCAGAAGGACAAAAGGCACATGTTTTCTCTCATGTAAAAGATAGATCTAAAATATAAAGAGATAGATCTAAAATATAAAGAAAAATGAAAATACATACAAGGCCATAAGCATACATATACAATCAAATGGACTAAAATGTGGTATAAAAAAGATAGACAACTGACAGTTGAACAAAAGAATATCAGGCATCTGATATTCTTGTCTTGATATATGCCTGAGGGGAGTGTGGGCTTTGAGGGGAGGGGTGTGATGAATGAAAAGAGGGATGGTGGCAAATAGTCAATATTCAATGTATATAAGTAAAAATGGAGCTAGGTAACTTGGATGGGTGGAGTTGGTATAGATGGAGAGACAATGATGGAAGGTAACGCTGATCAACATGCATTGTAGTCATAAGTTGTTATGTTGAAACCCCCATGTATAATTACATAAAGAAAATTAAAATTTAAAAATAATATTCTTAGGGCTAGACTCAAGGCTGTTCATTATAAAAGTTTAGATTCAAAATTGGTCAGTTTTTTTCATTAACAATCACATTTTGTTACATAAGAAACTCTCTA
This sequence comes from Dipodomys ordii, assembly GCF_000151885.1. Taxonomy (NCBI): domain Eukaryota; kingdom Metazoa; phylum Chordata; class Mammalia; order Rodentia; family Heteromyidae; genus Dipodomys; species Dipodomys ordii. Next base: position 2,395,788 of record NW_012267346.1, read on the forward strand.
ACCAATTGACGTCTAATGGTTTATATTGCTTAGCTCATATTAGTTAGGTGGTGTGTATTTTTCAAGATAAATGCTCATACTCTGGTCATTAAGGGAGAGGTTTTTGGACTCCATTAATATTGACAAAAGCCATGGATAGTCTCTGTAAATATAAACTTTAAGAAATGGAATGACTTGGAAAAAGCTGTATTAACCAAAGTAAGCTAGACCCAAATAAACACAGGATGCATAGTTTCCCTCATTTGTAATAACTAGAATATATCTATAAATCTACAAGTTACTCCAGTGGATACTAAAAGACAAGTAATTACACTTGGACATGGTGAAACAGCACTCTAAACATTCACACAGTGAGAACAAAGGAGGATATTCTTAGGAGAGGATCTCAATGGCTCAATAGCTATGTGTATGTGACCATATAAAATGATGCTTATCAAAATGAATCTAAGAAATAGAAATGAGGTTGTGGGGACCCCCCCCCGAAAAAATTTAAATTTAAGAAATGATAAGCCTTAAACACAAAGTTTCATGTGAACATCCTTAAAATTCAGAACACATGGCCTGACTATCCCCTTCTGCCATGGACCTACTACTCAAATACACCATGCAGCTGTTGCTTGCAATGTTTGCTCCCAGTATTTCTGGCTTCCCACCCACGGTATGTGCTTACAGAAGTTATAAATTCCTGATTCCAATTCCACAACGAATTGAATGTAAGTGAAATCAATGACTCCCACCTAAAAATCTGAATCAAGTGGATGATGGGTCTCAGTTACTGAGAAATTTTCTTCTTAGCTTATTCTCTGCTCAACTAGGAAAAATAAAAGTGACTCCAGCCGTGCACCATGGCTCACACCTATAATCCTAGCTACTCAGGAAGCTGAGATCTGAGGATCAAAATTCAAAGCCAGCTTGGGTAGGAAAGGCTCTTCTCTCCAATTAATCACCAGAAAACCAGGAGTGGCTCTGTAGCTCAAAATAGTAGATTGCTATCCTTGAGCAAAAGAGCTCAGGGATAGTGACCCATGACTGATGGAAAAAAAAAAAGTGAGGGCTGGGAAGGTGGCTCAGTGGTAGAGTACTTGCCTCGCATGCATGAGGCCTTGGATTCAATTCCTCAGCACCACATAAGTAGAAAAAAGCCAGAAGTGGCGCTGTGGCTCAAATGGTAGGGTGCTAGCCTTGAGCTGAAGAGTAAGGGACAGCGCCCAGGCCCAGTGTTTAGCCCTCACGACTGACACAAAAAAAAAAGTGAATTCTCCTCCCCAGCTTTCCATTGCAGCAGCAAAACAAAAATAAACAAAACACAAGAGAGACCAATTGAGGGTAGTAAGTTTATAACACGCATGCACACATCTATTTGGCTCTAATCAAAGCTCTTGAAGAAAGATTAAAAATGTTTTTCAAAAATCAAAGTTGTCTTCATCCTTACAGCTGTGACTTTCCATTGCTTCTTATTTAATGTATCTTATTTCTATTACAAATGCTGAGATACGGGAGCTCATGGAGATAGGGTAGTATTCTGTACTTGTATCTTCAGCCTGCTCTGCTGCTTGAAGTAAATATTCTGATTTCTTCATTATGTATAGTTTTCATGTGTAAACTGAAAAAATGCAATTCTGCAGACCCTAGCCAGTGTATATTAATAGAAATTGGTTTCACTACTGATGTTAACTATCATTAATACACAGAGGAAAACTATCAAGGAAAGTAACACATGGAAATGAGATATTAACATTCATTCATATATCCATGTGCATATGTGAATATATGTGAATGTAGATACAGATGTATGTGAATGTATGCATATAATAGATAATATAATATAATATGCTGGTGTTAGGGTTTGAACTCGGGGCCTGGGCACTGTCTCTTAGCTTTTATGCTCAAAGCTGGTGATCTACCACTTGAGCCAAGCTCTACTTCCAACTTTTTGTGAGTTAATTGAAGAGAAGAGTCTTTTAGAGTTTACTGCCTGGACTGGCTTTGAACTGTGATCCTCAGATCTCAGCCTGCTGGATAGCTAGAGTTACAGGGGTGAGGCACTGGTGCATGGCTACTTATTCATATTTTAAAACTAAAGATAATATGCTGCAAATCTGGGAAAGTCTAAGAAGGAAGACAAAAGCAATCAAGTTCTATTGCTGAAGATAACTACCTCTTAGATTGCTGTTTCTTTTTATCTCTTTGGTCTGCTCATATGTTTTAACAAAGTTGCAGTGTTATCATGGATGAAGATTTGTATCTCCTCTATTTTATCTGCCCTTTGATGAACTAGCAATTACTTTTCGTTGGTGCTAGGAACTGAGTTCAGGGCTTTGTGCATGCCTGGCATTCATTTTAGGCCTGAGCTGCAAGATTTTTAAATACCTACATGTTTTCCCATCACTACAGTCAGCGTTCACTCCTATGCCTGTCAGGCCTGAATTAGATACTGGGATAGAGTTCTGGGTAAAACCAGACACAGAACTGAGTTGATCTCTTCAGAGATAGGAGTAATAGAAAGGGTGGATGAAGCTAAAGTGCAATTTTAAGAATGGGTAGCAAGATTAGTTGAACTCCCTATCTTTGAAGAAGTAGAAAAGGGAGTGAGTGCTGGCTTGGGTTGAGATGTGCACTAAACTACAAGCTGTGGTTAATTGTACTAGGAGAAAGGAAATCAAGATGATCATGATCATGATCATGATGATAATGATGGCCCATGACACCCAGTCAGGTAAGTTGAAAAAGATTCAAACAAATGTTAAGTCTGAATCATGCATGATTAAGAAATCCTTAATATCTAATCAAATGTTGCAAAGCTTGTGACACTGCATATATGCCGCATACACTGCCCAGCTTCTGAGGAGTAGAGCAGTTACCATGAACCTATTCACTGCAGCCTTGCTGCAAGCTGTGTTCCCAAGACTTTGGTTGGGAAGGGATCCCAAGGTGCAATACTACTACCTACCTCATAGGGGCAGCCAAGGATCAAGAAGACAATGGTATGGTAGGCTCAGTATCCAAGGACAGGACCAGAGCCTTCTAGCTCCTCTCTTCTGGGCATCCCTCACAGGATGGCAGGATATCACTGAGGAACTGAAGATTGGCTACAGTAAGCAAGAACTTGAGTCTTTGAATGGTTTTGATAATGTTGGAGGAGAGGTAAGTTATAAGCCAGGAACAAATCAATGTAGTGGGTTTGAGAAACCTCTTGAGAAAGTTACATCTTCTAGAACAGACTCAGGCTAGATTTACCCTGTTATAAGTGGTAGCCACCAGCCTTGTAGAGTTATGAGCACTTGAAAGGGAGTTATTCAGAATTAGGAATCATGGTGAATGTAAAATAATCATTGGCTTTTATTGAATACACCCCCGCAAAAGCATAAAGCATTTCAAAATTTTTATAGCATATTTAATGCCCTGGATGATTTCTTCCTTTTTAAAAAATTTTCTTACTTTGAATGTGTGTTTAGTGTGTGTGTGTAGAGTGTGTGTGTGTGTGTGTGTGTGTGTGCATGTGCACACACCAGTCCTGGGATTTGAATTCAGGGCCCAGGCACCATTCTTGAGCTTTTTGCTCAAGGCTAGTGTTTTACCAGTTGAGCCATAGCTCCACTTCGAGCTTTTGGGGTAGTTTAGTGGATATAAGAGTCTCACAGACATTCCTACCCAGGCTGACTTTGAACCACTATCATCAGATCTCAGCTTCTGAGTAGCTAGGATTACAGGTATGATCCATCCGTGGTAGGCCTCACAAGTAAATTTTAATTTAAGAAATACACCAGCCAGGCCTGGTGGCACCTGTAATTCTAGTGACTCAGGAGGCTGAGATCTAGGGATTTCAAAGCTGACCCAAGCAGGAAAGTCTGTGGGACTCTTATCACCAATATAATCCACCAGAAAACTGGAAGTGGCGCTGTGGCTCAAGAGGTAGAGTGCTAGCCTTGAGCTGAAGAGCTCAGGGACAGTGCTCAGGCCCAGAGTTCAAGCCCCACAACCAACAAAAAAGAAAAGGAAATACATAAATACATACATACATACATACGTATACCAAAGCTGGGTGCCAGTGGTTCACACCTTTAATCCTAGTAATCCTAGCTAGAAGGCTGAGATCTGAGGATCTCAGAACAAAGCCATCTCAAGCAGGAAAGTCCATAAGACTCTTTTCTCCAATTAACCAGTGAAAAGTTGGAAGGAGAGCTGTGGTTTAAGTGGTAGAGCATCAGCCTTAAACAAACAAGCTAAGGAACAATGCTCAGGCCCTGAGTTGAAGCCCCAGGTCCAGCAAAAATAAAACGACGTAATGTAACTCAGTAGTAGAGCACTCTACACTGCTGGATGGATCCTCAGCACCAGAAAAAGAAATCATTGTCTTGAAGTTAAAATAAGATAATCTTTGCAAACCACTTAAAAGAAGGAAGGTCTACAGTAACTGTTATAAACTAACATCTTTCTTATTTCCTATTTATTCCTCTGGAAGACATTCCCAGTCATGATTCCCATACATTATAGTGATCTGCCTAGTGCAATTCATTAAACATCTGCCATGAGTTGATAAAACACATCAAAGGAATATTTGTACCTGCCTCACCCTCATCTGACATCTCTTTGTTCAGGTGTTTTCCCAGTTGTATTCTAGGGCCGAGTTGTCTGCCCATTCTAGTGCACAGCACCCAGAGGATCGATTGGAAGCTCTGCTTGGAACCAGTGTTGGATGTCTGCATTCACGTTCTTGCTTAGTAATTTTCAGGCTGGGTAACTTGGTCTTCAACAGGTGCATTTCCTCCACTATCAAGTAGCATCATCCGCTGATGGCTCATGCTTATAATAGGTACTCAGGAGTCTGAGATCCACGGGTGGAGATTTGAAGCCATGCTAAGCAGGAGACTCTTCTCTCCAGTTAACCAACCCAAAAGCTAGAAGTGGGGCTGTGATTCAAGTGGTAGAGTATCAGTCGTGAGCAAAAAAAGCTCAGGGACAAGAGTCCAGGCCCTGAATTCAAGCCTGTACTGGCACAGACAGGCAGACGGACAGGCAGGCAGACAGACAGTCGCGCGCACGGACACACACACACACACACACACACACACAGCGCATCATCCATCCAAGATGGATGCTACCACCAGTCTGCACAGGACGCTTGTCCATGTGTCTTGCCAATGCAAACCGTGCCGCGTGGCCACCGGAGGGCAGCAGATGGCGGTCCAGCGGGGCCCGGGGACGACGCTGCACGTCTGGGCGGACGCAGGGCCCCGTGACCGGCCGGTGACCGTGGCCGAGAGCTGCGGGGTGGGGGCCGCGTCCAGCGCGGTGCGCGGCAGCGTGCGGCGGGAGCTCCCGGGAAGCCGCGGCGGCCATGGGGGACGAGGCGGCGGCCTCGGGGAGCCGGCGGGCGCTGCCGCCCGAGCTGGTGCGCGAGGCGGACAGCAGCCTGCTGGAGTGCAAGGTGTGCTTTGAGCGGTTCGGCCACCGGCAGCAGCGGCGCCCGCGCAACCTGCCCTGCGGACACGTGGTGTGCCTGGCCTGCGTGGCCGCCCTGGCGCACCCGCGGACGCTGGCGCTCGAGTGCCCCTTCTGCCGGCGAGCCTGCCGGGCCTGCGACACCAGCGACTGCCTGCCGGTGCTCCACCTCCTGGAGCTGCTGGGCTCCACCCTGCCCCACCGGGCCCCGTGCGCCCCGGCGGCTGCGGGGGCCGCGCCGAGCGCCCCGCCCGGGACCCTCACCTGTCAACACGCCTTCGGCGGATGGGGGACCCTGGTCAACCCCACGGGGCTGGCACTGTGCCCCAAGACCGGACGGGTGGTGGTGGTGCACGACGGTAAGAGGCGGGTGAAGATCTTCGACTCGGCCGGAGGCTGCGTCCATCAGTTTGGAGAGAAGGGCGACGCGGCGCCCGACGTGAGGTACCCGCTGGACGTCACGGTCACCCACGACGGCCACGTGGCGGTCACCGACGCGGGCGATCGCTCCCTCAAGGTGTTTGATTTCTTGGGCCAGAGCAAGCTGGTCGTCGGAGGAGGCCGGTTCTCTTTGCCTTGGGGTGTGGACACCACCCCTCAGAACGGGCTGGTGGTCACCGACGCCGAGCGAGGGGCCCTGCACCTCCTGGAGGTCGACTTCGCCGAGGGGGTTCTTCGGAGAACCGAGAGGCTGCAGGCTCAGCTGTGCAACCCCCGCGGGGTGGCTGTGTCCTGGCTCTCCGGGGCGGTGGCCGTCTTGGAGCATCATCCCTCGGCCCCGGAGACGGGGCCCTGCACCACCAGGGTGAAGGTGTTCAGTTCTACCATGCAGCTGATCGGTCAGGTGGATACCTTTGGGCTGAGCCTCTTCTTTCCCTCCAGAATCACCGTGTCCGCCGTGACCTTTGACCACCAGGGCAATGTGATCGTGGCAGACACCACAGGCCCAGCCATCCTGTGCTTGGGGAAACCTGAGGACTTTCCAGGGCTGAGGCCCATGGTCACACACGGGCTTTCTCATCCCGTGGCACTGGCCTTCACCAAGGAGAATTCTCTCCTCGTGCTGGACACTGCATCACATTCTATAAAAGTCTATAAAGTGGACTGGGGGTGAGGGGGTGGGGGTGGGTGGGGATGGGGTATGTGGGGGATGGGATTTTCTGGCCTGCGGCTGGAAGTCGCAGGTGTGGGTCACTAGTGAATTCTTCAACCTCTGAGAAGTCCGTTCAAGCCCTATGGAGGATGGGAACTACTTTGCAGAATTTTAAAAAGAATGGGGGTCGGGGGACACGACCGTTATTAAAGAATAATCATTCAATGTACTATTTATTGAATGCATAATTCCCTGTGCTAAGGAATTTGTGGATCTTGGTTCATTTAATCCTTAATACCCAGGGACATCGTTTCTATGATGAATCTCATTTCGGAGATGAGAAAACCAGACCTAAAAAGCATAAGGGATGTGCTGTGCCCCCGTGTTGGCCTCCGCTTATGCTGACAGGCACAAACTAAACTCAAGTCTGACTCCTAAGCCTTAGCTCTTCAGTAAGACATTGATGGGGAGGCGGGGAGTGAATGTGTGTGATTGCTGTACGTGCTCTTTGCATATAGTAGCTAACTATTCTCATGAGAGGCACAGAGAAAGAACAAGGACTTCACAGAGTTCAGAAGAAAAAGGATTTCTGCAGTGGGCATCAGTTGAGTTTGGCTTGAAGTTCTTGTGTTGGCACATTTGATGACGGTACTGTTGATCCTGAGTGGCTTGAATAAGGGAAACAATTGAAATGTTTATTTAAAAGGCAAGCATGTCTTTGAGTCTCCTCCTCTGTAGGCAGCTAGAACATACCACTTGGTAAGGTAGCTGACAAGGGTCTGTAGAACACAACATACAGGTGTCCGAGGGGAGATGACTATCCAGTTCATGTTTATGCTGATACGGAGGTAAGTCATCCCAATACATTTGCCACAGAAATCAGTTTGCTCGCCATACCATACCCGGGCACTTTTTATTTTATCTTATGTAGTTGTACCAAGGGGTTTTAATTCAACTAGTCAGATTATGAGTACAATGCCAATGAGTACAATAGCCAATGTCACCCCTTTCATCTTCTACCCACCCCCGACACCCCTGGCACCCCTTTTTTTTCTCAATCCCATCCATACTTCCAGTGAACTGTGTACTTTCTGATGGTGATGTCTTCTCATTGAAGTATGTCCCGTGTCTTGCAAACCCTGTGTACTTAAACAGTTCAGTGCTTCAGATCCTTAAGCAAACTCTCTTGAACTGAAGAATAGCTTCCTTCATGTTACAGTTGGGGAGATGAATGGGTGGAAATTTCAGGTGAAGTGGCCACTTCTTTGTAAGTTTTATTTAGCTAATACAAAGATCTTACCTTAAAAGTACTGGGGCGGGGGTGATATTTTCAGAAAGAAAATATTGCTTGTAAAAGTTTGTCTTAAATAATATTGATGGTTAATCAACAAAAATGGTATATTGCTATACAAAGATCTGTGGCACACACTGAAGACAGCTCCAAAATTATGAGTGAGGTATGCTCCCAAAGATTGGAAATTACTCTTGGAAGTTAAAAGGAGTGACTGGCTTCCATGCAAGTCCCATGTGTTTTACCCATGACCTTCCAACCAATCATGCTCAGCAGCCCAGCCCTGGAGAGTGTTGGCTGTTCTTCTGTGACCACAGAAGAGGTCACAGGGCTGATGGAGAGCTGTGGCTACCATCATTGCTGAATAGCCCTAGAGAATCATACTCTATATCTCTAGCTCAAGAAAAGATCAAAATTCAAAACTCAAATCACAGTTGTCCTTCTGCATGTATCTTGAGTGTGTATGTGTATGTCTGTATTTGTGTGTGTATGTCTGTGTGTCTGTGTTTGTGTCTGTGTCTGTGTATGAGGGCTTGAATCAGGGCCTATGTGCTGTCCCTTAGCTTTTTTTGCTCAAAGCTATCATTCTATTACTTGAACCACAGCTCCACTTCCACTTTTCTGCTGGGTAAAGAGTCTCGTGGAGTTTCCTACCCAGGATATCTTCAAACCAAGATTCTCAGATCTCAGCCTCCTGAGTGATGAGGATTATAGCCAGGAGCCACCGGTGACCAGCTATATATCACTTCTATACCACCATGAAATGGAAAAATTATGACTTAACCAACACAAGTTGGGCACTGTCTGTACTAAACACTCCTGTACTAAACACTCCTGTACTAAACACTCAGCTGCCCACATGACTACCAAAAAACAGTTATGCTATTTTGGTGATTTGTTTGGACTAAATTGGATATAAACCAGTTTTGACACCAAGAATAATACACTAAATCTGTAGGGTGTAGCACCCTCCCCTGAACACAGCCCTAATTTACTGGTTGAGACTGAGACTAGAGTACAAGTAGAGGCTCCTGTAACACTATTCTAAATACTTAGTTAAAAATGAAACCAACAATCTAGAAAGTAAAATACATTTAATCCTCTTACTTTGTCAAAGATACATACAAGTTGAAAGATACTTTTGTCATGATCTAGAAGGCCAGATTACATTTTAAAATACTTGAGTGGAATGAGAGGATTTGCTCAGTTTTGAAGGGGTGTTAAGAAAATTATGACATGCTTCTGTATGAAAAATGTAGGAAGAAAAAGCTAAGCAAAAAAAAAAAAAACCCAGTGATATTTTTTGTCAACTTCTATGAACATGACATGGAAGTTACCTCTACTGCCTACCATAGATTTATTACATTGTTGTTTTCCCAAAGGCCTTTTCTAGACTATGTTTGCCTTTTGCAAGGAAAGGGAAGTGGTATGGAGATCTGGGTAGCTTGAGGAAGCTGGTCTTGAATGAAAATGATTTGTGGTGCATTTGCTGAGTGACTCATAGAGGAGTACAAAAGCATTGTGGTGGCTTTGTGGTAGTCTGGGTTGAGATTGTGTGAAGAATGTCATGTTCACAGTCACCACGTTTTCTGTTTCCACCCAAGCACATGTGTTGAGATCCAGGGGTTGCCTAAATCTTTATGAATCACATCTTGTGCATGTGTGTGTGTGTGTGTGTGTGTGTGTGTGTGTGTGTGTGTGCTGGTACTTGGGCTTGAACTCAGAACCTACACATTGTCTCTTAGCTCTTTTACTCAAAACCAGTACTCTACAACTGGAGCCACAGCTCTACTTTCAGCTTTTTGGTGGATAATTGGAGATAGAGTTTCATGGACTTCCTGCCCAAAGTGACTTCAGACCTCAGTCCTCATATCTCAGCCTCCTGAGTAGCCAGAATTCATGCATGAGCAACCACATCTTTTTATCAAACCATGAAGAGCAGAGACAGCACACTTCCAGCTCCATCTGGAAGGAGCAGGAGAAACTCAAAGCATTTGGGACTCATTCACCTTGTGCTGTGCTTGAAGCACTGCTGAAGTCATCTCTGCTTTGATTTCTAGAAATAGTAAGTCCAGACAGAGACTGTGTCTTTCTCAGGAACAAGCTACCTAGAAAGCCCAACCACAGGTGTTTGTTGACTGACAATCTGTAAAAATAACATACGGTATATTTGTATTGACTCATTAAAGTAGTTGAAGAGCAGCCCATATTTTACCACACAGTTACTCGAAGTAGGTGGTAAAATTTCCTCACAAATGATTCTGATCAACTCAGTGGTTTGAATAATAATAATACCATTAAAGCAGCTACAAGGAAAATATAAAATCTTCATGAGCTCATAATGATCCTAGAAGTTTTCTGTTAAAATGCACATAAATTACTAAGTAGATTATAAAGGAGACCTACAGAAGTAAATGGACTGGTTAGATCACACAGTTAGGTAAAGTTAGACCCAACTAGGACTGGGTTCCATTTTGATCCCTCTATGGGAAAGGACCTAAAAGTCAAAGGCTGAGACACATGCATACACTACGTATTCCAGGCTGGCCCATGCTCATTTACTTGATAAATTCTTTTTTTTTTAAATAGAGAAATATGTCTGTAGATCTGATAATTTTATTTTTATTTATTTGTTTATTTATTTTTTGTCGGTCGTGGGGCTTGAACTCTGGGCCTGGGCGCTGTCCCTCAGCTCTTCAGCTCAAGGCGAGCGCTCTACCACTTGAGCTACAGCGCCACTTCCTTGATAAATTCTTATGGTGTTAATAAACAGACCGAACTTTCCTTAAGTCAACTTATATAATCTATCTCCTAGGAAGCCTTACTGTTTGTTTCTCAATAACATCCAGTTATATATTGCACATTGGCCAAAGAGACTACTGTGGTATCTCCAAATTGACCAATTTGACCATAACCACCAGGCCTTGCTCCTCAGTCACTGTTGATATAAGCCCTAATGAGCTCAAAGTCAAGTGGCAAAGTCCTGCTGGTGCCAGACAACTTCAGGTGATTGCATGGTCATCAGGTGTATTCTAGCAGTTCGCTTTTGTTATGAAAAAGGAACCTTTTGCTGCACGGAGCATAATTAAAGAAGTTAAACATGGCTGACATTTTCATAATATTTGTGATATTTCACAAAGCTGTTTCTGTGTTTGATCTTCACAACATCCCTTGAGGTAGACAGCACAGGTTTTTCTAAGGTAACTTTTTAGTGGAAGAGACTGGGATTCACAGAAGAATTTCATATCTGAATCCTGGTGTTTTAGGATGGAGGAGAGTGGGTATTTTTGAAGCTCTCCTCCAAGATGATTCTATGTGCAGACAGGGTTGGGTTATCACTACTGGAGAAAAAGAAGAAACATCACAGACGTCTCTTTGTACGGTCTCCATCACATGGGTGGTTCACATGAATGGGCAGCAGCCCCAGACTATGATCTAGGGGAGACATGCCATACCTCTCAGCTTCAGTTCAAAATGTAAATGGATTTTATCCTCTTCCTCAAGTCACATCATCCACCCAATGGTCCCTTTTCTAAGGTGCTACAGAGACCTGTTAGCGATAGGAGCAAAAGCTATGTGTCTTAGGGAATGTGTTACCATGGGAATCTAGTTCTGCTACTTCCTTCTCCTACCAAGTGCTGGGTGTGTGTGTGTATCCTAGCACTTGTCCTAGAACTTGAACTCAGAGCCTGAGCACTGTGCCTTAGTCTTTCCTTCTTCCTTCCTTCCTTTATTTTTATTTTATTTTATTTATTTATTGTTTTTTGTTCAAAGGCTAGCACTCTACCATTTGAGCCACAGCTCTACTTCCAGGTTTTTTTTTAATGGTTAATGGAAGATAAAAGTTTCATGGGCTTTCCTGTTTGTGCTGGCTATGAATTGCAATCCTCAGATTTCATCCTCCTGAGTCACTGAGATTATAAGGGTGAAGTGCTGCATGCAGGGTTGGGAGAGCTCTTAAAATATGTGGACTCCAGCATGAGCAGGGCATGAACGGCGTGAATGGAGTGCACTGTTGCATGGTGACAGGGGCCCTCCAGTTTGAACTTCTTCACATCAGCCTTTTAGACCATCCACCCAGGCCATCTTGTGATGAGCAAGATGTCCCAAAATAGCACTTATGGCAATGATCTTCCTCCCTCCCCCCATGTTTGTGTAGTCTAGTTCCATTTTCAAAGCACTGATTGATTTGCCCAGACTGGCTAAGAGCTTGATGCTACTGGCTGTCAATTCCATTACATTTGGATTTAATTTTCACAAGATTGTACCAATCTTCCCTGATGGAAATGAAATCTCAAAATGATATATCTTCTCTTCTGGCAAATCAGTGTGAAATAGTTTATATATACACACATATATACATACATGTACATATATATCTATATACGTATATATATGTACATATATATGTACATATACATACATATGTGAATTTGCTAGATGTATCATCTGTCCAAATGAAGATGAAGATGTCCAGATTCACCTCATTATTATTTATGAAGCTTATCAGCTGTGTTGGTTTTGGGTGTTTCTTTTTCACCAGATATTGCCTTTAGGATTACTTCAGGCCTTTTAAGTGAGTTGGGAAACTGCTCCTGTAATTTTTGAAAGAATTGATGTAATGTTGATACACTTTTCCTTCAGTGTTAAAAGAATTCACCCGTGAAATTTGTGGCCAGCAGTTTTCTTGGTTCAAAAGCAGTGTTTTCTGAGTTTAATTTATTTACTATATAAAGGGTAAGTCAGATTTTGGGGCTTCATGTTATGTCAGTTTCATACACAGTATTTTTCAAAAAAAATGTGTCCAATTAATTCAAGTTGTTGAATCTGTTGATAGTAAACTCTCTAACTTTTACAAACATTGCAGGTAATGTATTTCCTGATATTGGTAAGGCACTTTCTTCTTTCTTCCTTCCTTCCTTCCTTCCTTCCTTTCTTTCTTTCTCCTTCCTTCCTTCCTTCCTTTCTTTCTTTCTCCTTCCTTCCTTCCTTCCTTCCTTCCTTCCTTCCTTCCTTCCTTCCTTCCTATCCTCCTTCATATTCCAGTTTGAGCTGAGCCTCATGCTTGCAAAGCAGGTAATCTACCACTTGAGCTACATGCCAGCCCTTTTAGCTTTTATTTTTCAAATAGGGCCTCAATGATTCTTCTATTTATACTTCCCACATAATTGGGATGACAGGTACATGCTACCACACCCAGCTTTTCTTTTTCTTTTTTTGATTGGTTGTGATGTGGTTGAAAATCTTTTACCCCAGTCTGGCTTCCAACTACAATATGCGATCAGCCCCCCTCTCTATCTAAGTAGGCATTTACTAATCTTTGTGGATTTATAAAAAGAGAATTTTAGCTTTGTTAATTTTCTTTATTCATCTGCATTTTTATTTCATTAAATTTATTTTTCACAAGATTTTCCTTCTGATTTCTACCTCCTAAGTAGCTGGGATTGTGGATATGAGCTACCTCACTCAACACTCATTTCTATAATTTTAAATCCTTTTTCTTTATTGTTTTTATTTTGCTACTAAAGTTTCCCATTTCTTCAAGTTTTATACTTTGGGCCTCTGTGTAGTTAACATAACTGCTTTAAACTTCTTCTGGTTTGTTCGTTCTATCAGTACTCAAATTGGATCTCTGCTGATCATCTTTCTTTTGAGAATGGATTGTATTTGCCTATCTCTTCATATTAACTTGGAATTGCATCCTGGACATTGTGAATGTCAAGTTGTGGGGACTCTTCCTTCTGATACATTCCTTTCAAGATTTTAGCACTTTTTGTTTGTCTTAACAGATAAGTACCTTGACTGCATTTGATGTTGATGTATGCACAAAACTTTTGAGGCACTCCTGTTTGCCCTGTTTGGAATTTCTTCCTCATTTTCTGGCACAGTCTTGATTGCCTTAAACCTTTGTCTGGTTCTTCAAATGATAAAGACTAAAGGTTTCCTATTGAAGTTTTAGTCACACTGCCTAGTACATGTCAGGACAATCCCTAAGTCTTGAAGCCATAAACATAAGAAATCAGCCAAGTGCGTGTCGGTCATGCCTATAATCCTAGTTACTCAGGAGGCTGAGATCTCAGGATTGCAGTTTGAAGCCAGCCTGGGCAGTAAAGTCTGTGAGACTCTTATCTCCAAGTAAATTACAGAAAAAGCTGGCTCAAGTAGTAGACTACTAGCCTTGAGCAAAAGGGGCTCAGAGACAGTGCCCAGGCCTGGAGCTCAAGGCCCAAGATCAGAAAATTAAAAAAGAAAAAAGAAAAGAAAAGAAAAAAACTATACCCACTGCTATTTCCTTCTTGGTAGGCTCAGGTTTTCTTCAAAATTGATTTTGGTTAGTCTCCTATGCCTGGTTATTTGTGGGGTGTGTGTGTGTGTGTGTGTGTGTGTGTGTGTGTGTGTGTGTGTGTGTGTGTAAAACAGATATTCTACAGTTTATAGCTGTTTTCTGCAGGAAAATCAGTCATTTGGAACTCAACCATACCAGAAAGGGAAAAGGAAGTGTATTATTTTCTTGACATGTATCTTTTATTTTATTTATTTATTTATTCATTTTTTTGTCAGTCATGGGAACTGAACTCTGGGCCTGGGTACTGTCCCTCAGCTCTTCAGTTAAAGGCTAGCGCTCTACCACTTGAGCCACAACACCACTTCTGGCTTTTTCTGCTTATGTGGTACTGAGGAATGGAAGCCAGGGCTTCATGCACGCAAGGCAAGCACTTTACCACTGAGCCACCTTTCCAGCTCTTGACATATATCTTTTAAGCTTCCTTCAATTTTGGCAAGCATTCATCCAGCAGATATTCCCAATAGGATCACTATATGTTAAACAATATGGTGGGCAGTAGGTTATAAAAATATGCTCAAGGTACTTATGCTCTGGCACAGAGATTGACAAGATAACCAGAAGAGCTTGGTACTTAGTGCTAAGTGCTATACTCAAACCACTATAAAGAGGGAGTCACAACTCATTTTAAAAAGACAGAGATATCACCCTGGAGTTCCAGCCTTATGAGTACCATTTTGTCCAAAATGAACTAAAAGAAAGCAGTTGTGTCCAGCCCTTCCTCTGTCGTGTCTTTGTTTTTACCTGTACCATCACCCGGGCATTTTTTTTTTTGGTTTTGGGGCTTAGAACTCAGGGCCTAGATGCTGTCCCTGACCACTTTGAGCCACAGTGTCACTTCTGGTTTTTGAGTAGTTAGTTGGAGATAAAAGTCTTACAGGGACTTTTCTGCCCAGGCTAGCTTCAAACCATGATCCTCAGATTTTAGCCTCCTGAATAGCTGGAATTAGAGGTGTGAGCCACCTGAGCCTGGCTTTCTTTTTCATACTTATAAACCAGTCAGGATTCTGGGGCCATACATAGGACAGCTGTACTTCAGAACATGTAAGAGTATTTTACTGATCTTTTTTTTCCCCTCTCAAGTCTTCCTTTAAATCTATCTCTCCATTAAAAATAAAAAAAAATTTGGCCTAGATTTAGACTTACAACTAGAAGCTCTCAGAAGAGACAATCTGCATCTCTTGGTAATCTATTCCTTGGTGTTTTCTTTCGTCTTCCTTCATTGTCTTAGCCAAAAGTTTAACATACACTACAGATTCCTCCTTATTGTTCAAAGTATGCTGATTCTTCAGAGCAATGCACTGATGCTCCTGTTCATGTCTGAAGATTCAAGACACTGAATTGTAAGTGCTTTGATACTTTTGTTGTTGTTGTTGTTGGCCACGGGGCTTGAACTCTGGGCCTGGGCGCTGTCCCTTAGTTCTTCAGTTCAAGGAGATGCTCTACTACTTGAGCCACAGCGCCACCTCTGGTTTTCTAGTGATTTATTGGAGATAAGAGTCTCTGGTCTTTCCTGTCCGGGCTGGCTTTGAACCATGATCCTCAGATCTCAGCTTCCTGAGTAGCTAGGATTACAGGCGTGAACCACAGGTGCCCGGCTTTTGATCCTGTTTTTATCTGTTTGCTGGGGTTTGTTTGTTTGGGTTTTGTTTGTTTGGGAAGGTTGTTAGAGGGATGTTTTGTTTTGGTTTTTTGTTTCTGTTTTTTAGGTAGTGAGCATTAAACTTAGGGCTTTGATCTTGCTGGGCATGCTTGTTTGTTTGGCACTCTACTACTTGAGATACATCAGCTTTTTGATGTGTGCCAGTCCTGGGGTTTGAACTCAGAGCCTGGGTTTTGTCCTTGAGCTTCTTTTGCTCAAGACTAGAACTCTACCACTTGGGCCACTGTTCCACTTCTGCCTTTTTCTGGTAGTTCAGTGGAGATAATAGTCTCACAGAGTTTCCTACTCTGGCTGGCTTCAAATGGTGATCCTCAGCCCACTGAGAAGCTAGGATTTCTTCCTTCAGCTCTTACCTTGTAAGTAGCCAGGATTTAGAGGTTGAGCTACTGGCACCCAACAGTCCTAGGTTTCTTGTTTTCTTTTTTCAAGTGCTTTCTGACAATGCATTGGCAGACATCATCTAATTTGAAAGATTGAAAAGTATGTGAATTCTATTGGTTCTTTTGGACCCCAGCTCCTGAGGCCCAATAATAGTCTAAGGAAAACCTTTCTCACCTTTTGTGCAATCTCCAAGTTGTAAACCTACTTGAGATCTTACTGAGAAACAGACATGGCCATGGGACCAGACACCTACTTCATGGAGAAACCAAATTTAGACCTCCTAACTTTTCTACTCTTCATACAGAGCATCAGCAACAGATGAGTCCTGTTCTCATAAAAGTGCAAATTTTGCATTCACTGTCCACTTCAGAGAGTTTCTGGCAGCCAGTGGCCAGGGAGGAAGGGAGTTATGTGAGCTTCATCTTGATACTACTTTTTACTGGGATTTTCGCATCCAGCCAAACCCCACAGTAAATAGTAAATCTATTAAGACCAGCCTAGGTTCAAAGTGTCCATTCTGAACAAGGTTTATTTATGTTATAATAAAATAGTTCCCACAGTATCTTACAACTCATTCCAACGTGACAACCAGAGGTTCTCTAAAAGGAGACCTCAAAGTGACATAGATATTTTCCTAATTCAAAGATATTTGTTATTGGAGGTGTTCATCTGCCTCCTCCTGCTGGACTCATTGGTATCTTGGAATATTCAGTAAGAGCCAATGAGCAATGATAGATCATGGCATGGGCAGTCCCTTTGGCATTGAGGGCATCCCTTGAATTCTCCCTTTGCTCAGTTTTGCCAGCTCAGATGCCACAACTTCTGCACATTCACCAAGAATAGAAGCAAAATATCCAAGAGAAAGAGATAACGGCTTTCATTTGGTAGCTTTGTTGAATAGATTGGGACTTGCACATTAAAAGAGGTCAGACACAGATGGATTTTAAAGAATGATGGCAGGGGTAACGTTGATCAAGATTCATTGTAATCGGATACTGTGTTGTTGAATGGCAATTCCCTTGTACAACTACTTACAAATAAAATGAATGGAAAAGAAAAAGTAACAGAAGAATGGTGTAGGAGAAATATAAAAGGTGAAATGGTCTTGTTTCCTGACACGTGGGGAAATCCTGACCCGCTGCTCCAGTTCCAATGGAACCCATCCTCCATGCCGTGGGGATTGGATGGACTGCTTGGCAATTGAGTTAAGTAGTTATTACTGGTGTATGTGTTCAGTTTTCTGTAAGATCTTTTCTTCGTTGTGACACTTACCAAATAATTTATGCATACTATTTAGCACCATCTCTTCATGTAGCCACCGTCAGTGAAAGATTTCCTGTCAGGATATGACCTTCACTTACTTTCTGTATGCTCTCAGCCAGCCAAATTAACTCATTACCACCTCCCTCCGGGGGAGACCCGGCCACCCACCCCCGGAAGTTCTGCTAGCACTCTCTGAAGCCAACTCCTGCCACAGCAGGAGCTACATAAGAGGCTCTAGTGAAAGATTTCCCTGCCTGGGACTGGCCACCCAGGACATAGGTCTTAATGTTGGCTTCCAGGTGGGCCAGCCTGACAACCTTGACCTTGTTCTTGCTGGTCCCATCTTCCCAATACAAATACTACCACTCTGGTCCAGCTTGGCCTCTTTGAGCTCCCATCCCTATATCTAGTCCACAGCAGTGATATAGTAACTTTTTAAAAATCTTATCTAGTGCTACTAGGGATTAATCATCCTTAATCCAAAAATATGTAACCTAAAACACTCCAAAGTCCGATTTGTATGTGTATGTGTGTGTGCGCACACACACACACACACACACACACACGTGCATGCAAGATTGTGAGTGCTGGTATTGGGGCTTATACTCAGGGCCTTGTGCTCTTTCTTGGCTTATTCTACCACTTAAGCCACACCTCCACTTCCAACTTTTTAATGGTTAGTTGAAGATAAGAGTTTCTCAGATTTGTCTGCCTGAGGTGGCTTCAAACTGTAATCCTTAGATCTCAGCATTCTGAGCCACCAGTGCCCAAATCTTTTATCTTGGACATAGTGCCAAGTGATAAATTCCACACCACATCTCATATGATGTATACCTCAAATACACGAAATTAAGATAAAGGTGGGAAGAACAAGATTTGAGAACTTATCTCAAAAAAAAAAAGTCTGCCATGGTAATTCATACCAGTAATACATGGGAGGCAAATAGGTAGGCGGTTCATGGTCCAAGGCTGGTCTATAAAAGCACAAGACCCTGTGTGATAAATAATCTAAAACAAAAGAAGTATGGAATCATGGCTCAAGGAATTGAATACTAGCCAAGCCATGAGTTCAATTCTTAGTACTGGCCAAAGACAATATTAAGATATTGTAAAAGGCTATCTTCAGGCTACCTACACAAGATATATATGAAGCACAATGGATTTGGGTAAACATTGGGTCTCATTTCTAGCTATCTCATTATGTAATATGCAAATATCCAAAATCTGAAAAAATAATAAAAATATATAATAAAAATTTTAAATCCAAATACTTCTGGTCTCGATTATTTAAAACAAGACATACAGTTTCTGTAGAGACCATGGAAAGTAAGACGTAGAATTTGCTGAGAAAAGAGTAGAAGAGAAGCAGGGGATGGGAGAATGGAAAGTAGGGTTTATCTTTATTTATAGTTTTCATACTTGAACTCTGGGCCTGGGTACTATCCCTGAGCATTTTAGCTCAAGGTGAGCACTCTACCACTTGAGCCACAGCACCACTTCTGGTTTTCTGGTGGTTATTTGGAGATGAGTCTCACAGACCTTCCGGCCCAGGCTGCCTTTGAACCACGATCCTCAGAACTCAGCCTCCTGAGTAGCTAGGATTACAGGCATGAGTCACCAATGCTGGACAAAATCCCTTTCTTTTTAAGGGTCTATAAAACATGCTCACACACTGTACAGCTTCCATCCAAACAGCATGGTGCTGGAACAAACATCAGTGTCGAGCCAATTAAACGATCATCAGTATCTCTGTTTTATATTTATCACACTTTTCTTCTAATATGTTTGCACTCATTCTAAAACTAAGATGCATTTTATATATACAGCTCTTCTAAGGAGTTTCAGGAATTCTGACGCAGGCCCTCAGTTTCATAATAAAAACCAGAAAACCAAACAAGAAATTTCAAAGGCCAAGTATAACTTATTGACAGATGAAGATTTGAATAAACTTAACTACCCATCACCTTCATTTCAAATCTTGGTACGTCTATAAGGATAGATCAGAAAAGAGATTCAGAAAGGCTAATGGTAATTAGGCTCCTAAGACTTTCCTAGACATTCGTGCTCTTCACTGTTTTCTAGAATTTTCCAATGCATAACTGTCATCACATGGTTCAGTTAGCTGAGCATCTGACGGTTTATCATTAAACACACACACACACACACACACACACACACACACAACTTTTGGCAAGAGCTGGGAATGTGGCTTAGTGATAAAGTACTTGTCTAACATGTATGAAACCCTAAGTTAAATTCCTCAGTACCACATAAACGGAAAAAGCCGCAAGTGACACTGTGGCTCAAGTGTAGAGTGCTAGCTGCGAGCAAAAATAAGCTCAGGCAGCGCCCAGGCCCTGAGTTCAAGCCCCAGGACTGGAAAAAAACAAAACCAAAAACTTTTGGCCAAGCATCAGCGGCTCATGCCTATAATCCTAGCTCCTCAGAGGCTGTTTCTGAGAAACAAAGTTTGAAGCCAGACCAGGCAGACAAATCCAAGAGACTCTTATCTCTGACTAACCAGCAAACTTCTGGAAGCCTAGCATTGAATGGAAAAAGCCAAGCAAGAGTGCGATCCCCATTACTGGCACACACACACACACACACACATTTTAGTTTATCTTGGGATTTACGAGTCCTAAACATATTCTTTAATTGATGCATGGGCAGAGAACTGTGCCCAGATAATAGAATATTACATGTTGTCCCTTGACCCAATCTTACCTCTGGAATTCCCTAAATAGCAACATCCTCTGCTTACTCAAAAGCTACCCACACTGGTATAATTGAAGGAAACGATAGTAGAGATGAAGCCTCATCTGATAACATTTAGATCTCTTCCAGGGAAGAAGAGTAAAGAAGTTTAGTCTTGCTACGAACCTGAGAATCCTGGAATCTGAGAAGTACTGCCTGGATGGCCATTAGTTTAAGTAAGGTATTTGTTTGAACTCAGGTATCACACTAGGTGTTAAATTCAATATCTAAAGGCTTACGTGGTTTGTACTCAGGATATTCTTGTGAACACAACTTCTTCCCCTTGTCATGCTGCATCCAGAGCCTGTAGCTGACCCAGATTGCAGGACTTAACCTAGATCGCAAGTGCAGTCGAAGCAGAGGCTGCATCTAAATTCCAAGTAACACCAGCTCTGGAACTCTGGATTTAAGTTAAGAATAAATGCAGAGTCAACCTGTCCATCTGTACTACTTGGCTTGTAAGTGAAGCCTAAAAGCCTTGGACGGTAGGAAGTCACACTTTCAATATGAAAGTCCAAGGGGTTAAGGTTAAGTCTATGAAGGCAATGTCTTGGTTCATTTTCTTCTTCCTCCTCCTCCTTCTCCCCTCATCCCCTTTCTCCTCCTTTTCCTTCTTCTTGGGTGATGGTACTAAGGCTTGAACCCAGGGTTGGGGCACTGTCCCTTGGCTTTTTTGTTCACAGCTGTTCTATCACTTCAGGCAGAGCATTGCTTCCAGCTTTTTAGTGGTCAATTAGAAATAAGAATCTTATAGATATTCCTGCCTGGGCTGACTTTGCATCTCAATCCTTAGATTTCTATCTCCTGAGTAGCTAGGATTATAGACGTGAGCCACCAGTGACCAGCAATGTCTTGGCTCTTGTTTTTCTATTATAATAGAGAATAGGAGTATAACTCTGTGCCTTCCTGAAATCCCCGGCACAGTTAATTGCAAGTATTAGAAAACCCTGCTATACAGTTTACTTAAAAAAGACACTTACATCTTCTATCAGCATTCCAGAGATAGTGTAGCTCCACAGAGGATCAAGTCAGCAGCTCAACATTACGCCCCTTTCTTTTCTTTCTTTCTTTCTTTCCTTCTTTCTTTCTTTCTTTCCTTCCTTCCTTCCTTCCTTCCCTTCCTTCCCTCCCTCCCTCCCTCCCTTCTTTCTTTCTTTCTTTCTTTCTTTCTTTCTTTCTTTCTTTCTTTCTTTCTTTCTTTCTTTCTTTCTTTCTTTCTTTCTTTCTTTTTCTCTCTCTCTCATCCTGGGGCTTGAACTCAGGGCCTCAGTACTGTTCTTGAGCTTCTTTTGCTCAAGGCCAGCACTCTACTTGAGCCACAGTGCTACTTCCAGCTTTTTCTGTTGATGTTGTACTGAGGAGTGGAACCCAGGGCTTCATGCATGTTAGGCATGCACTCTACCACTAAGACACATTCCCAGCCCTAACTCTCCAAGCTCTGCTGCAGCTTCCTGCAGACTCTTCTCAGTTAAGATCTAGAGCAAGAGTACTATCTAACTCAAATTCATGTTTAGTGAAGAAAATCATTTCATCCTCATGAGTCTGTTTACCATCTTATTTTAATAAAAAGTAAACTGAGTGCTGGTGGTCCTCACCTATAATCCTAGCTACTCAAGAGGTTGAGATCTGAGATTTTGGTATAAAAGCAGCCCAAGGAGAAAAGTCTGGAAGATTTTTAGTTCTAATTAACCAGTTGGCTTACAGCCAGGGAGGGCTCACATCCTTACCAACATATTTGAATATCTGAGGCAAAGAAGGATTTTTTTCCTTTCCAGTTTTATGAGTATATTAATTGTGCATAATAAATAGGTTTCATTTGGCAATTTTCATATATGCATCAACCTACATATTAATATAATATAATTGTATTTACTCCTCCCATTGAGTAGGAAGCTTCTAAAAATAGCAGTGCCCAGGACCATCTCTAGACAGTCTCATTTATTTGGTTTGGGAAAGAGACCTAAAAAATATTATTTTTCTTTTTTTAATGTTTTTTATTGTAAAAATAGTGTACAGAGGGGTTACAGTTACATGAGTAAGATAATGAGTACATTTCCTATGGAGCATTGCTACCTTCTCCTTTGTTTTTCCCCTACTACCCCTTCCCTTCCCACCTTCCCAACTCCCCTCTCCCCTCAAGTTGTAAAGTTTGTTTTCTACATAGTGTCTTATACATCTCATTGTTACAATGGGTCAACCTGTATCTGTGTTTCAGCATGTTGTTATTTCCCTTCCCCTCCCCGAATTAGAAAAAATGTGTATACAAGATGCAGGGCACCGACAACAAATACAGTGAAAACGGGGGTTATACCATGGGGGAAGAACACACAAAAGAAACAAAAAAAATCACACAGCACATTTTAGATCCATTAAAAACAATAGCAAGAAAGAAAAAAACAAGTTGTGTCCCTATCTTGGAGGACACAAATATTATTTTTCTTAATCTATTTTTATTTTGTTGGTCGTGGGGCCTGAACTCTGGGCCTGGGCACTGTCCCTCAGCTCTTCAGCTCAAAGCTAGCACTCTACCACTTGAGCCACAGCAACACTCCCGGCCTTTTCTGCTTATGTGGTGCTGAGGAATTGAACCCAGGTCCTCATGCATGCAAGGCAAGTACTCTATCACTGAGCCACCTTCCCAGCCCTCTTAATCTATTTTTAACTAATACATAAAAACTGTACATACCGACTAGTATTCAGCCTTATAAAGAAAGGAACTCTGATACTTGCTACAATATGGATGGACTCAAAAACAGTGACCTAATTAAAAATCACTTAGCCACACAAAGTTAAATATTGTATGATTCTGCTTAAAGGGGTACCTAGAGTAGTCAGATTCAAAGACAGGAAGCAGAAGGGTGGTTATCAAAGGCTGGAAGAAGAGAGGATGAGAAAATTGTTTTGTGTGTACAGTTTCAGATTTTCAGTACAAAAAGATTTCTGGAGATTAGTTGAATAGCAATGAAGGTACAAATACTACTGAACTTAATGCTTAAAATAGTCAATATTGTGCTTTTTTTTTTTTACTTTGTGTATTTTACCCCAATCGAAAAGATTGGGATGTTGGACAGATGTAGAACTGAGAATGTTTGTATATGACATCTATCCCAATAATTAAGATAGGGGCAGCATGCGGGTGGGAAGCTACAAAGGGCAATGTGTATTTCCTCTAAAAATTAAATGTAGAATTACCATTTGATTCAGCCATCTAAGAGCAACAGATTGCATTTCTCTAAAGAGCAATAATTCCAAAGAGGAGGGGGGGAGGGATGGAAAATAAGAATGGAAATTTCAAGACTAACAAATGCCTAGTTACCATCTTTTTGGGAGCCAATGCCAGATGTTCTTTGGCAAAATGTTTTGCAGAGGGCCTGGGAAGGTGAAGCAGCCTGAGACTCTCCCTTGCAGGACTCAGTGGAATGCTTACAAGAGTCAGGTTGACCAGGCCACGGGGATTAGGCTGTCCAAAACCACTGATAAAAGCAATATCATTATTATTTGCCTTGGAGAACCGCGAGTGCTGTTACTTAAATTTGTCTAGGTCTAACAAAGAAAATAATAGCCCTAAAAGCTGATTTATGAGCTGGAAGTGTTGTAGGGGAATTCCGTCGCAAGAAAAAGAGAAGCCACATCTTGAGAAGACAAAAATGGGGTCTTTATAAGACAGCCAGTGATTGTAGGGGGACATATGTCCCCAGAAAACTTGCAGCCTTGACTACACTTAACACTGTTAGAAAATTGAGCCATGAGAGTAGTAAAGCAAAAAAAGAGCAGAAAAACAATGCTAATAAACCAGATCAACTCTAATGGAAAGGTTAACTTAGATGCCAGAGAAGAGCCAGGCATGGTGTAATGAGCTGGTCCATACCTAAATAGGGTCCTGGTCAGGGAGTAAGGTTACAGGTTGCTCAGAGAGTCTCCTGAGTTCATGGCACAGGATTGGTAGGTCCAGTAAGCTATTGTCCATGTCCCTGCCCCTTCCTCTAGGAATTCGGGCATGCCTATCACCTGGAAGTGGGACTTTTCTGTCTCTTCCATGAAGACAAGATGACCACAGTTGAACCCAATTCCCTATCATCCACCACATGGCCAAGATGGCATCTATTAGACCCAATATCCTTATTTCAGAAGCTCTCTAGCCTAGCAGTTCCCCGTTCTGCAGCATCGCTTCCAATGTATGCTGTCTGTCCCTTTTTTCTCTTCCATGGTCCCCAAAGACAATTGAAGGCATGCTCTTTAAGCAGACTGATAAAAGACACCATCATCTTCTGTCACTTACCACCTCCTCCACCAACTCCTCTACTTCTTCAACTCACCACCTGGTTGTGTCATAGTATATAATTAAATATTTCGATTAGAAGGGCTTTTGTTCAGGTTAATGCTGATAGAAGGAGAATAGACTTTGTGTTAAAGAGAAATTTGGCAGTTTTCAAATTATATTTGTGGACAGCAGTTCATCTGGCTCAGAATTACTTAAGATGGTAAAGTAGGGATGTTCAATCTAATGGGCATCAGTGTGGCCATGTGGTGGATAATAGGGTCTTGGGTTTAATTGGTACCATCTTGTCTTCATGGTGGATGCAGGGAAGTCCCACCTCCCTGGTGATAGGAATGTCTGAATTCCTAGAGGCAGGGGTGGGGACTTGGACAATGTATTAGTCTTGGGCTGTGAACTCTCAAACTCTTTGTGATCCTGCCCCCTGACCTGAGCCTATGTAGACCCGGACCATCTCAGTTGTCGGTGTGCCATGCCATGACATGTGTCTCCTGTTAGCTCCTGTTCTGTCTTCTGGCTCACCTCCAGTCAACATGGCATCCCACTTCAACTCCCCATTGGAGCTGATCTGTTCGTTAGTATTGTTTTTCTGCTCTTTATTTTCTCTCTGGTTCTCATGGCTCAGTTTTCTGACAGTGTTATATGTATTCACAGGGCTGCAGATCTTTGCAACCAGAGTCAGCCTGCGGTCTCTGGCCTTCTAATGAACACTCCTAATTTGACCTCTCAAAATGTGGCTTCTCTGTTTTCTTGCCATATAACAATGGTTGTTAAAAATGAAATTTCTGAAACTGGGTGCTGATGGCTGACATCTGTAATCCTAGCTACTCCGAAAGCTGAGATCTGAGGAAAGTCTCCGAGACTTTATCTCCAATCAACCACCAAAAAGGCATTTTGATATTCAAAAAGCAAAGATTGTCCCCACCCCGTGTGAATGCCCTTTGTATTATAGATGCAGATATAAATTTTCCCAGATCTTTATTAGAACCTGTGTTAGTTTACTATTGCCCCATAATACATTACCATAAATCTAACGGCTTAAAAAAATAAAGCATTCATTTATCATCTCTGGGTTCTGTATGTCCAAAGTCCAGACACAGCATGCCTGAGTTCTCCATTCAGATCCGCACAAGGCTGAAATTAAGATGTCAGCGGACTGAATTCTTGAGACTTGAATAATGAAGGAAGAATCCACTGCCAAGCTCATTCAAGTTCTTGGCTGAGAAGGAAAAGGAATTGGCCTCCTGGCAGTCATAGGACTGAGGTCCTTATACTTGTGGTGGCTGATGACTGGGGAACTGCTCTAAGAGGCTACTGGGGGATCGTTGCCCTGTATCTGCCTCCATCTTCAAAGCCAGGGCATTACATCTTTTCCATGCATCAAACCTCTTTACATCTTTATTATGCTTCAAATGCTTATAAGCATAGAGCTTTATGAGGGTTCACATGATTAAGTTCAGGTTTACCCAGGTAATCCCCCTTCTTAAAGATGGCTGTGCTATATATAGCACACTGTGCAGCTCCTGGAGTGAATAGAGGATCATATTTCCAGACATACCGGGGACAGCACATGAAAATGGTACCTCCCACAGACTCAGAGTCCCTTGAGGACTACAATTGTATAATGTTTTTATTGATTGATTGAATGAATGATTGAAGGAACTGAGATTCAACTCAGGACCTTTGCACTTTCCTTGAGCTTCCTTTAGTCAAGGCTGATGCTCTACCACTTGGGCCCCAGCTCTACTTCCAACTTTTTTGCTGGTTAATTGGAGATAAGTAGTCTCTTGAACTTTCCTACATTGGCTGGCCTCAAACTCTGATCCTTAGATCTCAGCCTCCTGAGTAGCTAGGATACAGGGGTGAGCTGCTGGCATCCAGCTTGTATCATGTTTGAGAACCTAACACAGTGCTTTGCCCTTAGAAACAATACAACAAATACTATTGAGCTAAGGAAGTACAACCCTGCCTTTCTATTTTAAATGGTCCCTCCTTCCACCTTTTACTGTTCCCCTCACCTTCTTATCTTTCCCACACTTATCACAACCAATATACACAGGTTGAGTATTCCTTATCTCAAGTCCCCTTCACCAGAAGTGTTTTGGGTTGTGTAATATTTACATATACACAATGAGAAATCGCAGGGATGGGCCCCAAGTCTAAACATGAAATTTATTTAGGGATCAAATATACTTGATACACATCACCTAAAAGTAATTTTATATAATACTTTTGAATAATTTTGTGCAGGGAACAAAGTTTTGTGGTGTCATGAATTTGGAGTATTTGGGATTACCATTATTTGTGTGTGTCTGTGAGTACTGGAACTTGAATACAGGGTCTTGTACTCTGGGCTTTTTTGGTGGATAACTGGAGATAACTTGTCTGCCATGGCTGGCATCAAACTGAAGCTTTAGAATGCAGCCTCCTGGGTACCTAGGATTATAGGCATGAGCCACCAATGTCCAGCTTTGTGTTTTTAATTTTTAGATAAAAGGTATTAACTTGTATATATGATTATTCATATATAATATACCACTGTATGCCCTTCCACTATTCTAGTGAAAGCCCCATTGCGTGACAGACTTTTTCTAGCTTTATTTGCTCATTCTACATCCCCAGAACTTAACCATAGCTTGGCACATTGTAGACACCAAATAATAAACATTTAGTAAATGTTTATTCTGTCTAGAATAAAAGCAGATGCCATTTAGAGTTAAAAGAAAAATTCTAATTCATGGATACCTTGCATGTTTGTAATACACAAGCATTCACTGGATATGTATTAGATGCCCACAGTAGCCAGAGAATAAGACCTAAATCTTCTCTACTTAACAGTCTTCAATGTTTCCCATCTCACATTGGGAGACAGCAGAGGTCACTAGAATGGACTACAATGTGCAGATAAATCTGGTGCCTAGAATCAAGAATTTACAAAGAATTCATGAAACTCAATGAAAACAACAAAAAAAGAAAATAACAAATCCTTTAGGAGTTAGAGGCATGGCTCAGTTGGTAGAGTGCCAGCCAAAGAGCAAAAGCATCAGATACTGAATTCCAGCACTGGTCTTTGACAAAAGAAACAACAACAACAACAAAAAATAAAAACCTACCTAATCTAAAAAATGTGTAAAGAACTTGAATAGACATTTTTCCCTAGGAAATGTATAATTGGTTACTAAACATGTTGAGATAAGGTGCTTAGTATCAACAGCCATTAGAGAGATGTGAAATAAAACAAGAAGATACTACTTCACACCCAGAAGGATGGCAATAAAGCAAAAAACAAAACAGAAAATAAGCGTTGGCCAGAACATACAGAAACATAGCTAGTGGAAATGTCAGCCTGGATGGATGCTATGGAAACAGCTTGGCGATTCCTCAAAAACATAAACATAGAATTACCATAAGCCTTACAATTCTACTTCTAGGCATACACTCAAAAGAATTGAAAACAGGGGCTCAAAGAGACATTTGTACAATATTCATTGCAGCCTTCTTCACAATAGCCAGGAAGTATAAACAGCCCAAATGGCTATCAAAAGATGAGTACATAAGCAGAATGTGTGCATACACACAAAGGCTTATTACTTATATTCAGCCTGGCACTGGTGGCTCACTCCTGTAATCTTAGCTTCTCAGGAGGCTGAGCTTTGAACATCATGGTTCAAAGCCAGTCTGTGCAGCAAAGTCTGTAAGAGTCTTATCTACAATTAACCACTAACAATAAAAACCTGGAAATGGAGCTGTGGTTCACATGGTAGAGTGCTAGTCTTGAGCTGTAAAGCTCAGAAACAGCACCCAGGCCCTGAGTCCAAGCCCTAGGACGAGCACCATAAATAGATAGACAGTGATAGTTTAAAAACAACTACAAAAGGATACAATGTGTTTAATAAGAGTATAATATATGCATGTATGAAATATCATGGAGAAACCACTTGATGCAATTAATACATATATTAAAAAGTGGAATGACAGGAGATTAAACAGGCTCTGTTGGTGAATGACTACCAGCAGGGAGCAGGAAGGGTGAATGGTAGTGAATGGCTGAAGTACTTCACACACACACACACACACACACACACACACACACACACACACACACACACACACATTAATAAAAACCATTGTGATCAAAGAAACACATGAGGAAATATTCATCATCCCTGGCTGTAAAGGAAATGCAAATAAAAACAACCCTGAGATACCACCTTACTGCAGTCAGAATAACCCGCATCCTAAATTCAGCCAACAACAAATGCTGGAAGGGATGTGGATAAAGAGGAACCCAATTACACTGCTGGTGGAAATGTACACCAATACTTTTGGCAAACAGTCTGAAATACCTCAAAAAGCTAAATACAGACTTCCCCTACCACCCAGCCATACCACTCCTAGGCATCTACCCTGAACAACAAGAACCAGGATACAAGGACACATGTACCTCCATGTTCACTGCAGCACAATGAACATGTTCACAATAGCCAAGATATGGAAACAACCCAGATGCCCCACTACAAATGAATTGGATCCAAAAATTGTGGTACCTATATACAATGGAATATTATGCAAAATACTGGCATTTTCACAGAAATGGATGGAACTAGGAAAAATCATTTTGAGTGAGGTAAGCCAAGAGCAAAGAAGCAAACAGCACATGGTCTCCCTGATATGTGGATGTTAAATACAAAATGTAACGAGTTGCAACAAAATAAAAAGGACTTGAGAAATAAAGGATCTCTACTCATCTTGTCATATCATTATTAAATGATCCCATGCTGTTGACCACATATATGGTATATATGTGCACACCTGAGAGTAAGTAAGAGGACACAGAATCAGAGGGAAACAGGGGAAAACATACAAGAGAGGAGCCCATCAGCTGCACTGGACATTGATGAAAATGAACTAAGCAACACAAGGGCAGTGATGGGAGGGAGGAAATTAGAGGGATAGAGGGAAGAGCTAACACTAAGCAAAAGGAAAGTGTCGCGACCGCCTCGACCTGCAAGGATGACGCGACAACAGGTTCTTCTTTCAGACGGTTTATTCAGGACCTTGTTTACAGCTTCTTTTCTCCTGATTCTCTCCTGCCCGCTTCTTCCTGCTTCTTCCTGTTTCTCCTGCTTCTCCTTGCTTCTCCTTGCTTCTCCTTTCCATCCGCCCCCGAGCTCCGGTTAAAAGCCTCCTGGATGGCCAATCCTGAAGCGCCATGTGGCATATACCGATAGGGCTGCAAACACAGAAGCAAACTAGGAGCCAAGTCATAGCCATATAAGGAGTTGTTTTTTACAGAGAGCACTCGTCACCAGGAAGACGGAAGGCGGGAGCCCGCGCCATCTTAGGTCGCAGTCGCACCACGCGGCCCCGCCATTTTAGCTACAATGTTGCTTTTGCAGCCTTCTTTGGTCTCGGCTCCGCAGCTCTCCACAGGAAAGACATGTACATACCACCCAATGTGGAAGAAATAGCTGTATTGTCAAAGCTCATAGAATTCACAAACTTTATAGGCCACAATAATGACAATTTGCCTCATGAAGGTTAGAATGTGTTTGTGACTTTAACTAAGAATCTCACAATACTGTGAAATTTGTGAAATTTATGTAATCACTTAGTCACAATAAAAATTATTTTAAAAAAAGAAATGTAAAAAAAGAACAGTCAGATACACAATGGAATTCTATGCCTCCATCAGAAAGAATGACGTTGCCCCATTTGTTAGGAAATGGAAAAGCTTGGAAAAAATTATATTAAGTGAAGTAAGCCAGGCCCAAAGAAACATAGGCATGGTTTCCCTTATTTGCAATATCTAGTATATGTCTGAGTCAAGCAGAAAAGGTCAGATAAGGTGATGTTAGGGAAATGAACCCTAAGATATGTATTCAAACGTTTTTTTTTTCTTTCTTACGATTGTTTCTAACACATAAGATTATTTCTTTGTTGCTTTGTATGTCCCTCCCTCATGGTATAACCCCTGTTTTCACTGTATTTGATATTGGTATAATTTGTGGAGGGGAAGGGGAAAAATAAATAGTTAAAATAGGGATACAGGTGGACCCGTTGCAACAATGAGATGTACAAGTCGTTATGTCCAAAACGAACTTTACAACTTTGGGGGGGGGAAGGGGGCGGGAAGGATTGGGGGGACAGGGGGAGGATGGGAAGGGATGGGAAGGGGAAACAAAGGAGGAGGCTACAATGCTTGATAAGAAATGTACTCATTATCTTGCCCATGTAATTGTAACCCCCTGTACAGTATTTTTACAAAAAAAAACAGTAAGGCAGTCACCCGTGGCTCATGCCTATAATCCTAGCTACACAGGAGGCTGAGATCTAAGAATCGTGGTTCAAAGCCAGTGCAGGCAGGAAAGTCTGTGAAACTCTTATCTCCAATAAACCACCAGAAAACCAGAAGTGGCATTGTAGCTCACATGGTAGAGTGTCAATGTTGAGCTGAAGAGCTGAGGTGAGGGACAGTGCTCAGGCCCAGAGTTCAAGTCCCACAACCAAAAAAAAAAAAAAAGAACAGCCAGCACAATGGAGAACACAAAGGAGAACAAACTCAGGGCTGATACTTTGTAACCTCAAGACTTCCTCATGAAACAAAACAGAACCCCCAGAAGTGAACCTTCAGCTACAGACAACTGGCTTTTGGTGAAAGAGCAAAGGGGCTTAAATAGAGAAAGTCTTTTCCACAAATGGTATTGGAACAATTGGATATCCACATGCAGAAAAATGAATCCAGACACAGAACAAACAACTCACACTGCAAGGTATGCATAGCTCACACTTAAAGTCCTACCTACTTGGGAGGCTGAGATCCAGGAGACAGACATTTGAAGTGAGCAGGCAGAAAAGTCCCAAGACACTCCAGAAACACACACACACACACACACAACAGAGCTAAAGTATGGCTCAAGAAGTAGAGCACCAACTAAGCAAAAGAGCTTAGCTGGAGCAAGAGGCCCACAGTTCAATCTCCAATACAACCAGAAAAAAGAAAGAAAAAAAAAGGGAGCAATGATCAGAACAATGTACACTAAATTGTCAAAACTTGGAATCAACCATGATGCCATTCCATAGATAAATATGTAAATTAACTGGTACCAATGCCAGCCTGGCAAAACAAAACAAAACAAAAAAACAAAAAACATTGCTATCTTTTTAAGAAGGGGAAAAGGGGGATAAAGAAGAGGGGACAGAAGGGTGAGTTAGATCAAGGTGCATTGTATGTATTTAAGGAAATGTCACAATAATACTCCTGTGTATAACTTATGCACACTAATTTTTTTTTAATCTTTTAAAGCAGTTGGTTAGGTGGTGGTGACTCATGCCTATAATCCTAGCTACTCAGGAGACTGATATCTGAGGGTTATGGTTCAAAGCCAGCTCAGGAAGGAAAGTCCATGAGACTCTTATCTCCAATTAAACACACACACACACACACACACACACACACACAAAGTAGACCTGTGGCTCAGTTGGAAGAGCACTATCCTTGAGCAAAAAACTAAGGACACATCCAAACCCTGAGTTCAAGCCCTAGGACCAGCACAAAAAATAAATAATTCTTGGTATGAGGGGGATTATCTTTACATTTGAAGGTCATATTAGTATTTACCAGCTAGTGTTAATAGAGAATAATCTTACAACCAATAAAATGTGTTTGCTGAGTGAGAAAAGAACTTGACCTCCATGGTAGTCCTCACTGGTCTGTTGTGCTGCCAACCCTCCCAGAAATCACAAAAATGGAAACTGTTTGGAATTTCCATGGACATGAATGGTGGAAATTAAAAATAAAGATACCAATTAAAGCATTTTCCCTACTCATGAAATCAAACTACACCTAGGACACTGCCAACAATATTCAGATGTCAGCCAACAAACGATCAAAATCACCAAATTTCTGCTAGTTTATTTTTTTCACCCACATTCTTGCCAACACATGTCTTTTCAGCTTTGCATCTGCTATCTTGGCTAGAGGGGATTTTTCCAGACTGGTGATGGAATCCAGTGTTTGAGCTGAAAGACAGATTTGCAGCTTCTTCCTTTCATACTTGAAGTACAAAACTACCTGAGACTCACCTGCCCTATGTGGCAGGATCACTAATAGGAAAAACCTTGATTTTGTTTGTTGTTGCTTTTCTTTTCTTCTTTCCTCCTCCTCCTCCTCTTCCTCCTCCTTTTTTTTTTTTTTTTTTTTTGCCAGTCCTGGGGCTTAAACTCAGGGCTGGACATTGTTCCTGAGCTTCTTTTTGTTCAAGGCTAGCACTCTACCACTTGAGCCACAGAGCCACTTCTGGCATTTTCTCTTTATGTGGCACTGAGGAATCGAACCCAGGGCTTCATGCATGCTAGGCAAGCACTCTACCACATTCCAGCCCTTTTCCACTTTTCCTTTTTTTCTGTTCTTTCTTTCTTTGTTTGTTTCTCTCTCTCTCTCTCTCTCTCTTTCTTTCTTTCTTTCTTTTTTTGGGTCCGGTCGTGGGGCCTGAACTCTGGGCCTGGGTGCTATCCCTCAGCTCTTCAGCTCAAGGCTAGTGCTCTGTCACTTGAGCCACAGCGCCACTTCCGGCTTTTTTCTTTTTGCTTATGTGGTGCTGAGGAATGGAACCCAGGGCCTCAGGCATGCAAGGCAAGCGCTCTACCACTGAGCCACCTTCCCAGCCCTCCTTCTTTCTTTCTGTTCTCCTTTCTTTTTTCTTCCTTCTTTCTCTCTCTCTTTCTTTCTTTTTCTTTTTTTCTTTCTCTTTGTTTCTTTCTTTCTTTTTTTGTGCCAATCCTGGGGCTTGAATTCAGGGCCTGGTCATTGTCCCTCAACTTTTGTGTTCAAGCCTAGTGTTCTACCACTTTCAACCACAGCTCCATTTCCAGATTTTTGGTAGTGAATTGTAGATAAGAGTGGACTTTCTTGTCCTGGCTGGCTTCAAACTGTGATCCTCAGATCTCAGTCTCCTGAGTAGCTATTAGGATTATAGGTGTGAGCCACTGATGCCCAACTTACTGCTTACTTTTCAATGTTACAATGTCTTTTTTTCAATCTGGGAGCTGTTGGGAGAAGCAGCAGGAGACTGGGTAGAAAGAGCATCTGCCCACAGCCAGTATCTTAGAGCCCCTGAGTGAAAGCTACCTGTTAGAGAAGTCCTTTTCTTGTCACCCGGCCTGAGTCCTACTGGGTTCAGACATTGGTTAAAAGGACTCAGGGGAGTGTGACCATGCATGAACAGAACACAAGGTAAGATTCAAGAATGACATGTCTAACCTAGAACCGCACAGTGACACTAAACTAAGGATGGCTAAATGAATGTTTTAAGTATAAATATTCCATTAGAAATAGATAGATAATTGATCATTAAAGCTACATTTTGACTAGTAGGATCTAGAGGACAGGTATAAAGCAATCCACTGTACAATCTTTCGGTTTGCCTATGTGTTTGACAATTTTTTTTGGAATAAAATGTTGAGGGGCTTAATAAAAAAAAAAAATTGGTGGCCAGGCAGTGCTTCATGCCTGTAATTCCAGCTACTTGAGAGGTAAAGAGGGAGAGGCAGAATGGGAGGATTAGGATTCAAGGCTAGCCCCAGAAAAAAAAAAATAATAGTGTCGCCTCCTTTTAATCAGAAGTTGAGTGTTATGACAAATGCCTATCATCCTAATTATGCAGGAAGCATAAATAAGAAAATGGAGACCTAGACTAGCCTGAGCAACATTTGAAGCCCTATTTGAAAAAAATAAAACAAAAAGGGCTGGGAACTTGGCTCAAGGAGTAGAGTGCTTGACTAGAAACAAGGCCTAGAGTTCATTCTCTACAGTGCCCCTTTCCTTTCCCCCAAAAATTGGGAGCCACAATGGAATGCTAAAGTATTAAAGCAATCTGTAAGGCTGTTCCCCTGATCGGTCTCAGCTGCACAATTTTATATTTCCAACAAGGCGTAAGAAGTACAACTTCTCTACTTCTTCCCCAATGCTTTCTATTTTCTAGGTGTTGTTTGTTTTTATAGTAGCATGCTAATAAGTATGCAGTTTGAGTGCTTTTTAAATTGTGGTTTGGAGGATGGTTTGATTTCTTTTTCTTTGATTTTTGAGACAGCATCTCTCCCTATTTCCCGAGATGGCCTCAAAGGCATAATCTTCCTGCTTCAGCATCTTGAGAATTTGGGATTACAGGCCTGTACCACCGCACCCAGCATCTTTGTTTTTTTTTTTAATTGTGAAAATACTGTACAAAGGGGTTACAATTACATGGGCAAGGTAATGAGTACATTTCTTATCAAGCATTGTAGCCTCCTCCTTTGTTTCCCCTTCCCATCCCTTCCCATCCTCCCCCTCCTGCCCCCTTTGTTATTTTTTTAATTAAAACACTTCATACCTTCACATCTCCTCATTTCAACCATTCCAATCGCCACACCCAGCAGGCTTCCACCAAACCCTAAGACTTCTGCTTTTCTAGAATGCAAAATAACATATGAGAATCCAACTGGAAAAATTAGGAGTGGCTGAAGCCCTTCCTCCCACATAACCCCTCCCCCCTAGATTCCTGTACTCTTATACTTGCCAATTTATATTAGGAAGATTGACCATAAACTTTACTTTATGAACATGATGTGGACTTTAATAATTTAACCACAAAACACTTTTGAAACGTGGAGAGCAGGGCATTTTATTTGTAGTTCCTTTGGGGGAAAAAAATATCCAGTAGGCCTCCAGTCTTTCTGGCATGATCACAGTGTGACCAGAATATTGTTTTTGGCTCCTGGAGGGATCCATACTTAAAGTGCATCCCATTTTTATTGTTTGACTGTTGAGTTGTCCACCTCTAGTTGATTAGATAAGGAGTTCTAAGCCAGGCGGTGCCAGGGTGGAGGAGGAAGATGATAACGTTAGAGGCTTTCTCTTTCAGTCCCCGCCCTCTAACGCCTCCTTCATTCCTTCTCAGAGAACCACTTAGCAACCCTGTCCTTGGCACGCATTGACTCTAACTTGAAAGTTTTCTGTTTTGAATAAAAAGTCTTTGATTTTTTTCCTTTTTTTTTAAATCACTGTAGTTGAGTGTGTTGGGCCAAATTTTGCCCTTAGTTACTACTTCTATGGCATTTGTACTGTACACATAAGCAAACTCTGAGGTTGAGTCTGTTATGAACTTTTAGTAACAACAAACTGACATCTGTGTGTTGTTTTGTATTGCAGAAAGTGATTGCACACACAGCTGATCATTTGACCCATACAAACCCAAAAACGTTTGTGCAAGAGATAAAGCAGAAAGACACAATCCTGTTTTACAGGCCAAGTAGCTGAGACCCACAGAGATTAAATGCTGGTCCAAGGCCACACAGACATAGCTGGAACTCAAGCCCAGATCTTCTGATTCTTAAGTCTGTGCCAAGGAAGATTTTGTTTTGTTTGGGTGATTATTGAATTATGGATACACATAGAAAGATAGGCTAGTGAATTATTCCCACACATGTATGGTGCATATAAAAGATTGGAAAGTAAAGAAGAAAATATAATTAAGTAAAAAAACAAAGTACGTAGAATGCAGGAAAGAGTTGCAGAAACTGTCAGTCAGGAATGTGAAAGATTGTAAACTTCTAGTGGGTGTGGCCTAAGTTTATTCTTCTAGGTCTCTGAGCTAGGCCCAAATGTGGCATCTCACATTTAGTGAGTGCTGAATGAAGGAATTAATACATATATACAGTTATCTAGAGGAAGCTCGATCTAGCGTTTGAAAGTTCTCCCAGGATTTAAAGCCCCAACGGGTTAACTGGAGCTTTGCAAAGGAGAGGAAAGTGATAAAGAGATGGGCTTGTACCAGGCACAGCAGAGCTGCCCTGGAATAGAGAATCACTACACAGTGGTGTGTGTGTGTGTGTGTGTGAGAGAGAGAGAGGGGGGGGGAGGGAGAGAGAGGGAGGGAGAGGGAGGGAGAGAGGGAGGGAGGGAGGGAGGAGGGAGGGAAGGAGGAGGGAGGGAGGGAGAGGGAGGGAGTTCAGATTTGCAGTGACTCTCATTCTATCCCTCTGAGATTCAAATGATTGCTAATAGTCAATATATACTAATATACTATATACTGTACAAATATACTAATACATACAAGGCCTGAACTAAGTTTTTCTAATCTGTTGCATCATTTTGAAGCATTTAATGATACTAACAATTCCCCCGATGAATCTGAGTATCTTGTTGACATCTGAGATAGTTCCTGACTCATAGCAGGTATTCAGGAAATATTAGAAAAAGAAAGTTCAGGAAAAGCAAACAAGAACCACCCAGCCATCCAGGGGGCATGGTACCCCTACAGGAGAGTAATTTATCAGCAATAGAAATTTCTTTCTCACAGGTCCCAGAACTTGAGTCCTTTGATGTCAGTGCTAACCTCACTTGAGAGGAAAGAATCTTCATTAATCACCTCCCCAAAACCACACCCTGTAATACTAGCTCACTAGGGACTAAATTTCAACAGGGACTTCAGAGACGATATATATTCGAGCTATACTTCTAACTTGTCACCTTCTAACTCCTGCTGCTAGAATAAGAGGG
The DNA here is from genome assembly GCF_000151885.1 of Dipodomys ordii. Lineage (NCBI taxonomy): Eukaryota > Metazoa > Chordata > Mammalia > Rodentia > Heteromyidae > Dipodomys > Dipodomys ordii. The sequence goes on from NW_012267346.1 coordinate 2,432,832, forward strand.
AATTTTCTTAGGTCTTCTTCATCTTGGAAATTTTGAAGGGGTTCATAGGGGCAAAAAAAATCTACAAATGTGTAGATTCTTCTGAAGAGCAGGACCCAGGAGATTTTCTAGAAATTTACCAAAATTACCATTTAAGAGCTGGGCACCAGTGGTGGCTCATGCCTTTAATCTTAACTATTCAGGAAGCTGAGATCAGAGGACTGAGGTTCCAAGCCAGCCCAGGGAGGAAAGTCCTTGACACACATCTACCTTCAGTTAACCACCCCCAAAGCCAGAAGTGATCCTGTGGTTCAAATGGTAGAGCACCAGCCTTGAGCTAAAAAGCCAAGAGACATTGCCCTAGCCCTGAGTTCAAGCCCCAGTACTGGCATGGACACACACACACACACACACACACACACACACACACACACAACCTATTTAAGTGTTCTCGTTCATGGCTCCAGTAGCTATCTAGTAGTTTTTTAATTCACCCATCTCTCCAGATTCCAGGTCATGACTTTTTTTGTGATTTCATTTTCATTGGTCTAACAAAATAATTGGTTTTCAATTTGCTTGCCCCACCCCCCCCTTCACTTGTAAGGACAGGAGTAATAATTCCCAGCCATTTTTTTTATATATCAGAGCTGAAGCTAGACCTGTCCTACATTTTCAAAGACCTCTATCCATCTAGTCTCTCTTCCCTTTAGTAGGCTACTAAGAAACTAATACGACAAGTTACCAAAGAGAGTTGAAGGTATAAGAATTCAAATAGAATCATCCTTAGTTCGCAATTCTTCATGCTATAAACTGTGCTTACCAGTTACAGTCTTCTTGCACCTCACCTGGGTTATGATAGAAGAAAATATTACTAAAGAAAGAAACTTGGAACAAGCATCTGTTCTCTGTCAAAGGCTTCATTTAAACATAAACAATCAAGTTGTATAAATCAAGAGTTTCAAAACCTACAGAGGAGAGATGCAGTTGCCTTGTTGAATATATATGAATACAGAGTATATATGAATACAGGAGGAGCCAATTGGCGAGATCTCAAGGTCTGACTAAATTACTGCACTCAGCCAGGAAAAGTTGCCACTGAGTCCACAGACAGGTAGCACGGGAGGGAAGGGCTTTACCTTTGGTTCTTCACACTTCTATGTCATTCCGCCCCATCTCAACATCTTTTCTTCTGTCTCCCCAAAGTCTAGCTTTCAACTAGTGACTGGCTACAAATCTTGACACCCAAGTTTATATCATCAACATTTTTTTCTTGTTGTCATGAGGCTTGAACTCAGGGCCTAGTGCTGTTCCTGAACTCTTTTTGCTCAAGGCTAGCACTCTACTACTTTGAGTCACAGCTCCACTTCTGGTTTTTAGGGGGTTAATTGAAGATAAGAGTCTCACAGATTTTCCTGTCCTGGCTGGCTTTGAACCATGATCCTCAGTAGCTAGGATTACAGGCATGTGCCACCAGTGCCGAGCTTCATCAACATTTTTTTAGGCCATGCAAAGGCATGACCTAAAGGTACCCTTTTGACAAAGGGTACCTTAAATGGAGAATTCTCTAAGACAAAAATAGGAGGAGAGTACAAGATGTCACCAACTTTGAAATGTTTATGTCCTTTTTTTTTAATTTTGCAATTTCACTTTGTGTTTCTGTGCTTTAGGAATGTTAACTAAGCTGCCTGTCTCCCCTATCTAAGAGGATAACATTGAAGCTCTTCATGGGATTCAGGACTCAATCCTGATTTGGGAGCTCCTAAATCCTGGGGAGGAGCACTGGTTAGGCTTCTAAAATCTTTACTGCTATCACCATCATTGCCTCTAGATACAAAGTCAAGCTGGGCACATTCCACAGGCCAGCCCACTGACAGCCCCTCGTCAAAGCAGTAGGCTCAGGGAGCTGTGTTCTCAACTTACCTCTTGTGGACCTGGCTGATGGGCCCAGAAAGGACCTTGGATTCCAAATAGACATGAGCTCCACACGGTGGATAGTCTTTCCTGATATAGACTGCATATGACCAAGTAGCATTTCTTTATAAGCAATTTAAATGGAAAAGTTACAGAAAAGTAGTTAGAAGCTGAAGGGAAGGAAGGCAAAAGGAGGTAGGATTGTACTCATGTTGACCAAAGAAAGAACGGAAATTATGAAGAAGCAGAAGGACTCCCAGAAGGGATAGAGGATCTACAAGGAGAGAGGCTAACAACACAGGGAGCATCGAACATCTGGAACAGCCCCTAGTTAGTGCCTAGATAGATTAAATAAATCTCATTTTTCTCAAGATTATTTTACTGTGTCTTTCAGCATCCAAAGTATCCAAGCCTGAAAAATCCTCCCCATTCTACATCTGGTGCTGGGTTGTGTACTTTATCAACCTAATTTCCTAATCTATTTCAGAAAAATGTAACTTATTCTCAATAGAAAACACTTGAGATGCTGGGTGCCAGTGGCTCACACCTGTGATCCTAGTTACCCAGGAGGCTGAGCTCTGAGGATCACGGTTCAAAGCCATCCCGGGCAGGAAAGTCCATGAGACTCTTATCTCCAATAAACCACTACAAAACTGGAAGTGGCACTGTGGCTCAAGGGTTAGAGTGCTCGCCTTGAGCTGAAGAGCTCAGGGACAGCACCCAAGCCCAGAGTTCAAGCCCCATGACCAACAAAAAAAAATAGAAAGGCTGGGAAGGGATGTGAAGGGTAAACAAAGGAGGAGGCTGCAATGCTTGGTAAGAAATGTATGCATTATCCTGCCCATGTAATTGTAACCCCTCTGTACAGTATGTTCACAAATAAAATAAAATAAAAAAGAAAACACTTGAGATATATTAACTTACAACAGGAACAGGTAGCATGTTTAGAAGCCTGATCTGGAAATTTCCTGAGTTCATCATCAACTAACCAGCAAAAAGCCAGAAGTAGAGCTGTAGCTCAAGCTTTAGAGTACTAGCATGGAGCAAAAATGCTCAAGGACAGTTCCTAGTCCCTGAGTTCAAGCCCCAAACTCGGGGCGGGGCGGGGGGGAGGGGGGAGGAAATATACCATTACAAACACAGTGAATTTTATTTGTATCCAAGATTATGCACTTTAATGTGCCTGCTTTGCCAAAAAAAGAAAGAAAGAAAGAAAAAGAAAGGTATAAGTAATTAAATTACTTTGAGAGGAAAGTTGTAAATTTGTTGATGTACATTTTTAGGTGATAAACTCATCTGAGAAAGTGGTTGTCAAAATGATAGGAGTTAAGAAAGTATCTTAATTATAGGAATCAACTCTCATTTCCATCATTTAAAATGGATTGCTAATTACGCTCTGACTGTGAGAAATCTCTCTTGTCATAATCAAGTCCCCCAATTGTGGAAACAAACACGTTATTTTAAGTATATTACTACGTACAGTGGTCCTTTATAATAGTTTTCTAAGTCCCCCATTTGTGTACATGAAAAAATGTGATAGTGTATTTTATAATCCCACCTACACAGCTGGGAATAAGCTGGAAGAGCATCAGCTTATCAGCTGACTGAAAGGAGGGGACTGGCGCAGGAAGAATGCAGTCTCTCCCTTAAGGAGACCAGTCCCATCATTATTACCAAACCCTGCCTCTCCTGACAGTTGTCTAGAGCCCTGTCACAGCTCAACAGAGAAAGAGACCCTGTCCTGTTAGCAACATCTGCCTTTGATATCAGCCTGATCTTATTTATTTATTTATTTATTTTTGTCTATCATGGGGCCTGAACTCTGGGCCTGGGCCCTGTCCCTCAGCTCTTCAGCTCAAGGTTAGCATTCTACCACTTGAGCCACAGCACCACTTCCAGCTTTTTCTGCGTATGTGGTGCTGAGGAATCAAACCTAGGGCCTCCTACCACTGAGCCACCTTCCCAGCCCCAGCCTGATCTATCATAATCTGTTTACAAGTTAAAAATGGGAGACCCAGAGGATTGAGAGGCTCATGAAAAGTCACATACTTCATCATGGGGTAGAGCAAGGCTTATAAATTCAGCAGGAAGTTGTTCTTGAATAAAATATGTCCCCGTCACCTCTAGCATTCATTTCTTCTAAAGCTTCATTGATTTCCCAAATATCTCTCAAATACACCTCTTCCACCCCAATCCCATGAATCCTGCTATGCGTTGAGGGTCCATTCATTTTTCTTTCTTTTTTTTTTCTTTTTGTTCTTTTTTTGGGGGGAGGGGATCCGGTCGTGGTGTCTGAACTCTGGGCCTGGGCGCTGTCCCTCAGCTCTTCAGCTCAAGGCTAGCACTCTACCACTTGAGCCACAGCGCCACTTCTGGATGTTTTCTTTTTGCTTATGTGGTGCCGAGGAATCGAACCCAGAGCCTCAGGCATGCAAGGCAAGCGCTCTACCACTGAGCCACCTTTCTAGCCCCTCCATTCATTTTTCTGTTTATCTTCTTTGATCCTGGCTATGACAAATCAATTCCCAGCCACAGATAGACAGTGTCACCTTCATACCTAAACCCCTCAGAATCATCCCTAGTGATGCTGTGCCCCTTGGCTCGTTTCCTGCCGCTCCCTCCTGTCTGGCAAAAATCCTACTCATCCTCTTCACCATTTAAACCATCACTCCATATGTGAAGCTTTCCCTAGTCCTCGGGAATCATCCATAAGAACAGGAACGGGTCTGCCTATGGGAGAGCCTGCATCCTCTCCCACGTCACTCAGCTGTGACTGTGTGAGATACTAAGGTGAAACCTCTTTAAGCAGAGAGCATGCACTTCAACAAAAACACTTCCTGTCTGTGGTAAAGGTGCGAGAGGAGGGGCAAGCACGGAGGGATGAAGCATGTGCTCAATGCTAAACTCTGTAGTTAATCAGCCAAAGAACTTAATTTTCTGATGAAAGGACAAAATGGCATTACCCTTGCAGAAGGCAAAAGAATAAGATAGCTTATACCCTTTTGTTCTCCTAGATTTCACTCTGGCTTACCCTTGGCATGGAGGGGCAAAAGGCACTAGATAGACATACCAGAGCACTTACTTCCTGAGGACGATGCTTACTCAGCTTTCCTCCATGTCATTCCTGAGGCTGTATGCAGTGAGTATTTCATCAGCAGCATATCCACTCGAAAGAAATACAGAACATGTCACCAGAAAGAGTCAACAGAGCCAGACGCTGGTGACTCATGCCTGAAATCCTAGCTACTCAGGAGGCTGAGATCTGAAGGTCATCATGGTTTAAAGCCAGCTTAGGCAGGAAAGTCCATGAGACTCTTATCTCCAATTAACCACCAGAAAAAAAAAAAACAGAAGTTGAGCTGTGGCTCAAAGTGATAGAGCACTAGCCTTGAGCAAAAAGAGTTCAAAGACAGTCACAAACCCTGAGTTCAAGCCCCACAAGCAACTGACCAAAAAAAAAAAAAATACACACACACACACACACACACACACACACACACACACATATGGACATGACAGATGAAACCCTCTGAATAACTAATTGATGCTAATAAAAAAATCAGTGAAGCCTGATGTAGGTGGCTCACTCTTATAATCCTAGCTACTCAGGAGGCTGAGATATGAGGATCACAGTTCAAAGCCAGCTGGGGCAGGAAAGGCAGTGAAACTCTTATCTCCAATAAACCACCAGGAAACTGGAAGTGGTGCTGTGGCTCAAGTGGTAGAGCACTAGCCTTGAGCTGAAGAGCTGAAGGACAGCACTCAAACCCAGAGGTCAAGCCCCATGACTGGAAAAAAAAAATCAATGAAGTATTGTATATGTACACTTCTGTTTGAATATCATATAGATAAAGAAATCAGTACATTTTAAAGACCATGAAAATCTCTGCCCTATCTTTACTTAACACTAACCAACCTGTACTTTGACTTTTATTATCATAGATGTGTTTTCTCTGTAATTTGTGTTAAGTAAAATCACACAGAGTACGTTTGTTAATGGTGTCTGGCTTGCTTCATTTATCTAATGTTTCTGAAAAATCTTTCACTTTGGTGCTTATATCAATGGTCTGATTTTTTTCACTACCAAGTAGTATTTCATTATCATATTATACCAAAGTTTGTTTATCTATTCTCTTTCAGATGACATTTGGTTGTTGTAGTTTGGGGCTATTTTGAATACAGGTGTTTTTTCAGTTTACATCCTGAAAAAACTCATTGCAAGTTGCAAATAGTAAAAAAAAAAAATGCATTGAATGCACCATCTCTACAGAGCACTGTAGCACCACTGTATAGCATCAGCAATACAGTACACTGTAGAGTAGCTGTTGTCCCTCAGGACAGTATGGCCAACTAGGAGCTACAACCTTCTGCTCCTACGTAGCATAAAAAGAGGAGGACACTACACATTGCTAGCATGGTAAAAGCGTAAACCAAAACTCAAAATCCAATTTCTACTGACTGCATATTGCTTTTGTGCTATCAGAAACTCAAAATGTTTTTTAAGTTGAATTTACCTTGGATAGAAATCTTTCGTCAAATATAATCATGCATCATTGAACCCAGGAATATGTCCCAAGACACGCATCATCACTCAAGCTTATCACTGTGCAAACATCACAGAGCACTTACATAAAGGAGCCTAGGAAGTGTATAAAGTTCAACCACTTGATGTGTCCTCTGGGTACAATCAAGAGATGGGTAAACACAGGAAACAGGAGACTAGTGCACAAAAACGTGCATTTCTCCCCTTTATGTTGTTGTTTCGGAGACACTGAAAATAACAACAAAGATGACAGGAAATACATGAACCAGGAGCATCCCCCTACCACTGTTAAGTGTTACACACTGGATATAATTGTGCCTGCTAAACTTTATAGGCCTGGCAGCACTGTCGTGTTTGTATCATCACCAGCTCAGCAACAGTGTTGCATTCTGATGTCATGATACTGGGTGATGTCACTGGGTGAAGGGAAGTTTCAGTTCCATTATAGCCTTCTGGCTCACACTGTGAGTGTGTGTAAGAGGTACACCAGGGACCAAAATGTCATTATAAAATGCATGAAGGTATATATTACAAATCCAAGTAGATATCTGTGTGTGTGTGTGTGTGTGTGTGTGTGTGTGTGTGTGCGCATGTGCATGCATGCCAGTCCTGAGACTTGAGCTCAGGGCCAAAATGCAATCCCTGAACTTTTTTGCTCAAGGCTAGTGTTCTTCTACCCCTTAAGTCAAAGCTCACTTTGGGCTATTCTCTGATTAATTAAAAGATAAGAGTCTCGTAGACTTCTTACCCAGGCTGGCTTCGAGCTGCAAACCTCAGTTCTCAGCTTCCTGAGTAGCTAGGATTACAGATGTGAGCCACTTGCACCCAGTTCTTTTCATTGCCTTGATGGTATGTTTTGATGGGCAAAGGATTTTTATGAAGTCAAATTTTCAAGCTATCTCAATGGCTCACAACTGCATCCTTCTGGAAGAATGGCAATGTTCCAAGGAAGCTGTCAGGCTTAAGGTTCCAGCTCCCAGTGGTCAGTGCTGTAGTGAAAGGAGCCAGAGCCCGGCCAAAGGAGGCCTTTGCCTCTGAGTCAACCCAGCTCCGGCGATCCCCATGAGACCGGCTACAGCTTCTGTTGCTATGGCAGTGGCTCGTCTTTCTGTATTTCCTTACACATGCTGCTCTCAAGATGCTTCCTAATGAATAAACCTCTTGCAAGCAATTTTCTGAGTCTTAGAATTGGTTTCTGCAGAATCTACCCCAAACAGTGATCATGTCAGAATGCATTACTAACAAATCATATTACTTGCTTTTTAGGTGCTGAGCTTCGGTAAATCGTAAGGGTTCTTCTCAAAACAGCCCTGTAACCACAAAGCTGCAGTTACATTAAGTATACTTTTTTTTTTTTAAAGCCAGGCACTGGTGGCTCATACCTGCAATCCTAGCTACTCTGGAGGCTGAGATCTGAGGATCGAGGTTCAAAACCAGCCTGGGCAGTAAAGCCTGTGAGACTCTTACCTCTAATTAACTACCAGAAAACCAGAAGTGTGGCTCAAAGTGGTAGAGTGCTAACTTTGGGCAAAAGAGCTCAGAGACAGTGTCCAGGCTCTGTATTCAAGCCCCACAACCAACCAACAACACACACACACACACATACACACTAACCTGGAATGATAAGCAAGTTAACGCTCCATTTTCGTCCCTTCTCTAAGCTTACATTCTTATCATTAGTCCTTAAGATCTGCTGGCAAGAAAATGCAAGGAGAGACATAGCAAAAGAAAAAGACGTCAAGGAAATAAAACAGTGATTGAACTCCAGGGATTGAGCAAAACCAAACTATTTATTCCTAAGCTAATTGTCTAAAGGTATCCCTTAGGTAGGAGGCTGACTTGGGCTGTTATTTATATAGAAGAAACCAATGGAGAGGGGTCAACACAGAAGAGAACCTGCCACTTACTCTCACTTGACTGTAACATCAAATTTCTACCCCTTACGGCATAGTCTCAAAGCATCCTTGGTCAAGACTGTTCATGGTGATCTGTGGCCTATTTCCATGAAAAGCTGCCTATCCTAGGGTAAGACACACATTGGGCATTAGTTCTCTTCTGTGTGTGTACACCCCACACACACACCAGTCCTGGGGCTTGAACTCACGGCCTGAGCACTATCCCTGAGCTTGTTTGCTCAAGTCTAGCACTCTACCACTTGAGTCACACCTCCACTTCTGGCTTGTGGGGGTTAATTGGAGGTAAGAGTCACACACTTTCCTGCTCAGGCTGACTTCATATGGTGATCCTTAGATCTCAGCCTCCTAAGTAGCTAGGATTACAGGTGTGAGTCACCAGTGTTTGACAGCAACAGCTATTTCGTTGTCGTCATAGTCATCATCTCCTTCCTCTCCCCCTCCTCCTCCTCTTCCTTCTCATTCTCCTTCTCCTCTTCCTCCTCCTCCTCCTCCTTCTCTACAAAGAAATGTACTCAAGATGTCTAGGACACAGGAAGTGGCGCTGTAGCTCAAGTGGTAGAGCACTCGCCTTGAGCTGAAGAGCTGAGGGACAGCGCCCAGGCCCAGAGTTCAAGCCCCATGGCCGACCAAAAAATAAAATAAAATAAAAAGATGTCTAGGACACATTCTTGGTCCATCATCTTGTCCATGTACACAAAAACCAGGCCAAATGTGGATAGATTTGCTCTTGGTGGCAGCAGCATTTTCTATAAAAGTTGGCCTGTGCTTGATCTCTGGGGCCTAAGCAGAAATAGAGAAAATGTAACAGAGCAGAAAGAGACAAAAAGGGAAAATAGAGGCAAGATGGAAACACAATTCTAGCCCAGGCTAATAGAGCAGCAGATTTCTCTCAATGCCCACAATGCAGGTTGGATTGTTGCCTGCCTAACCAATAGGAACCCAGGTACCTACCTATGACTTTAGGAGAAGCCAAGTCTGCTTTTCCTTCTATTCTCACATCACCTTCTCATACTAGATGTGCAGATTCCTCCCCACTGGAAGTAAGCAATCAGTTCTGCCACTGACACTGGTTCGGAGTCCACTTCTTAACTTTAATTCTCACACCATCAACCTTGCAAGAATGTCAGACCTCACAGGTTGAGGGCTCAATCACCAACCCTGCCCTCTACCCACTGAAGAAGCCCATCTCAAACTGCAGGTTGTTTTCCCTATGTTTCTGGCCTACTTGCTATAAATCAGGGTTCCGTCTTCAAGTTTGATTCATTTGCTAAGCAGCTCACAGATCCCAGGGATATATATTCACCTGTTTATTGCACAGGATACCAGTTTGTTGTAAAGGTTACCTGTTTGTTGTAAAGGATATTGTGAAGAATGAAAGGGACAGTAGTTGGTGGAAGTGATCAGCACCTCCATGCCTTCACTGGACCACCATGCTCCAGAGTTCAGATACTTGAAAGTTTTCTGACCTTTCTCTGGTGGTTTGTGTATGGAGACGTCATTGTATTGGCGTGATTGCTGGAAGATGAGGAGGGAAGCCCAGCAAAGGCTGTGTGCTCAGACCTTATCCAAGTAGCATTCCTTCCCCCTGAGCAAGGGGCAGGGCCTCTTTGGAAGGCCATTTAGAGTTTCTGTGACCTGCCTCCAGGAAATATTTATAAGCCAGAAACTGAGGATGAAAACCAAAACACGTGTTTCATAATATCATGCTGCTTCAATATAGATGACCTTGGACAAATCCTTCATCATTGTTTTCTCAGACCCTTCATTCTATTGGATCGTTGCTTGTGAAGCTATAAATGGAAATGAGGTTGTCAGAATGTTTTAATTGTGCCAGAGACAGAACAGAAAGTAATGTTTCACACTAGAAAGAATTTTTTTTTTGAGACAGGGTCTTGGTATGTTGTCAGGGTTGATTTTGAAATGGTGATCCTGCTGCCTTAGCCTTCTAAATGTTAAGGATTAAAGGTGTATGGCACCATGCCCAGCTTAGATGTTTCTTGAAAAAGGTGGGTGCAATCTTTTCTATAGAAAATTATTCCATAGACCTAGAAACATTTACTTTGAATGAAGTCAAGCTCAGAGAGACAAATGGCATCTATTTTCTCTCATAGATGAAAGTTAGATCTAAAATATGAACATATATGATAATATATATAGAGTTATACTCATATATACCCAAATTGACTAAAGGATGGTATACTTAGGGGAAGAGTCCAATGGTGTAATGCCTCTGAACAACTAATGAACTGTTTAGCAAAATAAATACCAGAAATCTGTTCAGTGAGGGGGCAAGAAGTAGGAGAAATGCATGAATGGAGCAAGGAAAGGATGAGCAATGCAGTGATTATATTCAATGTACATCATGTAAAAACTGAACCATATAACTTGAAGGTAGGGTTGGGAATGGGAAAGATGGGGGAGAATAATGGAAAAGATGACATTGATCAGGATGTGCCTATAACCTGACTTCTGAAATTGAAACCCCTTTGTTCAACAAAGAAGAAAGGAAGGAAGGAAAGAAGGAAGAAAGGAAGGAAGGAAGGAAGGAAGGAAGGAAGGATGGAAGGATGGAAGGAAGGAAGCCCAGAAAAACTATTTCTATAAACTGGCATCTGTAAGTGAAAGCTGGCTGTTGTGAAAGCCTGAAGCTGAAAAGCAACCCACACATATTCACATACTTATACACACTCACACTCATCAAATACTAAAACACACATTCACTAAAAGGAAGAAGAGGAGAAGGAGTGAGGAAATGGGAGAGAAAGAGGAGGAGGAAGGAGGAGGAAGAGTATACACTGAGGCAAATCATTGTGAACTTTCAGAAAATTATAAATAAAGAGTAGATGTAGTTAGCTTTGGGTAACCATCTCTGAAGATACTCTTTTCTGAGGATTGAGATGAATAAGTTCAAGTCTTCTGCAAGCTTCTCTTCTTTTATTTAAAGCCAGAATTATTTTCCATCCTTTTGCCCTTTGAATTCTATTCACCATAGAATAAACCAAATCCTTTGGAGGTGGGGGTAGGGTAGAGAGAGTGGGTGTGTGATGAGAGGCAAAAAAAAAAAAAAATCCAGATTCAGGAAATCCATTAACAGAACAGAATTCTCAAAGAAAGGTCTAGAGGCTTGACTAATATAGATGATAAGCCTCAGCCCAGTCATGCTTTTAAGTTCATAACTCAATTGGAATATAAAGGTGTCTTTCTTTCGAAAGGCTATTTTTCAAACCCTCTAAATGAAAAAGCTGGGACTATTGGCAGCCATTCTTCCTCCCTCCCCAAGCAAAGAGCCTTCCCCTGCCTGGAACAGATGGGTCTCTGTGTGATAAATAGTGCAGTGTTCAGAGACAGCGGAAGCCACTGACATTTTGTCTTCTAAGCTGGGACTGTCCCTGCACACGCACTGTCTTTGACTGGTGCAGCATTTTCAGACCCACATAATGGAATGGTCAGAGTTCCAGAATCCTCAAATTCTTTTCCACAAGCATGTGCAGACTGAGTGTCTTTAGGAAGCATTCTAGAGGAGGTCAGGATAGAAGAGCAGGGCCCTTTTTGCCTGGCTCTGAAATCATGCTCATTATATTAATAGCTCACTAAGCAGGCTCCGGCTGCGGCGGTTTTCCATGTACAGAGGTGGCAGCTGTAATGAAGAGCCTGCGTGAAGAGCTTGTGCTCTGGCTAGGAATTCCAGAACTATACTGAAATGGAGTGGAGAGAGTGGACATCCTTGCTTTCCTCCTGATTTTAGGGGAAAGATTTTCATTTTTCCCCACTCAGAAGGATGTTGGCTGTTTTCGTTGGTCTGTCATATAGAGCCTTTATTACTTTAAGAAATGTTCCTTCTATTCCTAGCTTCTCCAAAACTTTTAATGTGAATGGATGTTGCATTTTGTTGAAGACTTTTCTGATCGTGTGGATCTTGTCTTTGGCTCTACTGATGTGGTAAATAACATTTATGGGATTTACATATGTTAAACCAGCTGTGTCTCTGCCCCACTTTCTTTTGAGACAGGCTTTTGCTGTGTGTCTTAGGCCTACCTCAGCTTCTGGAGTGCCAGGATTGCAGGTGTGCTCCACCACACTCAATTTGTTCCTTCTTCTTAAGTCTTGCAAATTTGAACCGCTGATAGGCACTTTTTTTTATAGTCTTCTTTGTGTTTAAGAACAGCACAGATAACTTTATTTTTTTTTTTAATGTGACTGCTGGGCACCAGTGGCTCATGCCTATAATCCTTGCTACTTAGGAGGCTGAGATCTGAGGATCTCAGTTCAAAGCCAGCCCAGGAAGGAAAGTCTGTGAGACTTTATCTCCAATTAAACACCTGAAAATTGGAAGCGGCACTGTGGCTCAAGGGGTATAGAACTAGCCTTGAGCTGAAGAGCTCAGGGAGAGCGCCCAGGCCCTGAGTGCAAGCCCTACCACCGACCAAAAAACAACAAAAAACAAAAAATGGTAAAATAAACCTGACTTATACCCTCTTTACAACTTCTAGCCCATATTGTATTTTTTGGAGGATTATTGGGCTACCTATCAAAAATCATTCAAATATTTTATTCTTTCACTGAGACTATTTCTGAGAATCACAAAGTAAATTACTTAAAAGATATAGAACAGTGGAGGCTAGATGCTAGGAAGGGAGATGGAGAGGGATTAAAACCAAGTTAGACAATGGTTGCCAAAATACACCTATGTGGGAGGAGTGAGTTTTAATGTGCTATAGCACAGTAGGCTACGGTACTATATTTCACAACCATTTATTCTGTATTTTATAAGTTACTACAAAGGAAGAATGTAAACCTTCCCATTACAAAGAAAGGGAAGGATAATTAATCTGATTTGATTCCATGTTAGTCACTGTGTGTCACTGTAACAAAGTACCTAAGATAATCAGCTCTTAGGGAGAAAAGCCTTATTCTGACCTACTGTTTCAGGGCTTTCAGTACCACTGGTGTTGGCCCATTGCTCTGGGCTGGCGAAAGCACATGTCAGAAGCACCTGGGAGAGGGAATGTGTTCACCTGGTGGCAGCCAGAAAACACAGAGAGCAACAGAGAGACTGAAGTCTCACTAACCCCTTCAAGGAAATACCCTCCCAATGATCTACTTCCTTCCACTAAGTTCCATCTTCTAAAGATCCCACCACCTCATAATAATACCTTCAGCTGGGAGCCATGCCTTCAATATATGGGCCTTTAACGAATCTTTGGGGGACATTTACAATCTGTATCCTTTTCTCTCTCTCACTCCATACATATATCTATATATAGTATATATGTGTATGTATATACGTATGTATATATACATAGATATACATATATATATGTATATCTATATATATATATATATCCCCAAATGAAGTAGACATTTTGATCATGAGAAATAAGATGTCTGAAACTGAAAAAATTCACTTCCCAATACTCAATCTGAACCAATTAAGTAAACCATCCCCAAATTCTTTTTCACATAAACACCTCATGAGCAACCAAAGGGCATGACTGATCTAGCCCGAGACACTCACTGGGACAAGTCATGTTAGTAGAGTCATGTCAGAGACATTCCATGAGGGCTGTGAGTCTGCACGCCACTACATGAAAGGATCCACTCTTCTGGAAGTCAGAAGCTCTCTCAGGAGGCCACTCAGGCTGAAGCACACTCGTGACCAGACCCTGAGCCTCTGAGAAGAGATTAGAAATTGCACTTTAACTCTCTGGTATTGCTTAGTTTTTCCAGAATTGTCTGAATTTCTAGAGAAGGATAGAGAAGCGTTTGCAATTAAATGGTCGCATTGGGCAAAGGTGGGCAGGTGTTTAAGTACGTTCAAGGGTGTGTCTATTCATCATCCATCAAGATGATGATGAATCCCACTTCACCTATAGACAAAAGCCTGGGATCTCTGCCTCAGGGGACAGTTCTGTTTTCCGGTACACTCCCTGTGAGGCACAGGGTGAAATTACTTTTTTATATGTTCGTCAGGCATTCATTTGTCCTTATGATAAATATCCCATTCATTCTTGCTATGTAAGCACTAACATCTTCAAGTCCTAACGTACTGCCCTACCAACTTAATGGTCTCTTTAGGTTCTCTGCAGTAAGAGGCAGGATGCCGTACTCAATGGAGACAAAGAGCTAGTCCTAACACAGAGCCAAAGCCAAGAATCCAATATGCAACTACTGTGATGGATCCATATGGAACTGACAACAAATGCATTGAATGGGTACAAGAATGCAAAGTGGGACACAGTGAAAGCAAAGGAGGATACTCTTAGGAGAGGAACACAAAGGTGTACTGCATATGTGCATCTGGTCATGCAAAGTAATATTTATCGAAATGAACTCCAGGAAATGGAAACAAGAGGTTTTTTTAAAAAAATATTTTTTGCCGTTTTTGTTTTCTTTCTTTTTGTCCTGTTTGTTTATATGTCTTTGGGAATATAAGGGGGAGCACAGAAATTGAGGGACAAAGGATGAACAAATACAGCAATGGTGCTCACTATGTTGAAAATGAACTTTACAATTGTGGGTGGGGATGGGAGGGAAAAACTGGGAGAGAGCTAGGGAAGGGGTGACATTGTCCAAAAAAGAAATGTACTCATTACCTGACTTGTATAACTGTAACCCCTCTGTAATCACCTTTATATCAACAATAAAAACATTTTTAATGAAATTAGATGAAAGGATGGCAAATATGAAGTAGGTTGCCTTGGTTGAAGAACTCCTTTATTTTTGTCAGTTGTGGAGCTTGAACTCAGGGCTTGTCCCTGAGCCTCTTTGTGCTCTACCACTTGAGCCACAGCGCTACTTCCAGTTTTTGAGTGTTAATTGGAGATAAGAGTCTCATGAACTTTTCTGCCTGGGCTGGCTTTTCTGCCTGGGCTGGCTTTGAATTACAATCTTAGGTCTCAGCCTCCTAAATAGCTAGGATTACAGGTGTGAGCCACTGGCACCTGGCTAGGAACTCTTGATTCTGAGAGACAACACTGCTCTAGACGGAGTTATGACTGCTGCCCATGACTTAACCAACTCCGGGAGGACTGAAATTCACAGGGCTAGAATATAATGGTGCATATAAAACTAGGTAAGAATAGTTGAAAGAACAGAAAAAAATGCACTGTATTTTTTGTGCTCAATAAAATAAAGTTTTCTCAAGAAAATAAAGCTTTTTGGAAGGTGTGTGTATAGGTATATATATATACCTATATATATATATATATATATATATATATATATATATATACATAGGTATATATATACATATATATATATATACCTATACATATATATACATAGGTATATATATACCTATACATATATATACCTATATATATACATATACCTATACATATTTATATACCTACACATATATACATGTATATATATATATATATACATACATACATATAGATAGAGAGAGAGAGAGAGAGAGAGAGAGATGAATGAGAAATGCAGGTTAGTCCAGATCTCATAAGAATCTCATGTCAATTTGGGATTAACTGTGCCAGAATCATTCTGGGGGTAAAATTCCTCTGCAAGAGAAATTGAGGAAGAACTGGACTATAGCTAGAAGACCCATCATACCATCAAGCAAACAGGACCTGAAGAGAAGAATAAGATGAAGCTAGGTTGAACAGAAGGATCTTGGACTATTCTACACCCTCAAAGAAGGCTGGGCAAAGTTACTCACTAGTCCTGAAGCCAAGGCAGCTAGGAGAGGCCTCCCCCTGCCTTCTAGACACAAGCTGCCCTGAGGCCCTGGTGGAGAACCAGCAGCTATTTTGACACAAACACTAATGGCTTTCAGAGCACAGCAGCTGGGATCTTTGGTCAACACATTCCCCAAAGTTGGAGGTCTGTGAGGCAGTCTTGTGGCGATCTCAGGCTTGTCTTCAAATCCTCCTACATGTACAACTACTACAGAGAAGACCAGGGTTTGTGGTGCAGATGTAAATTAAGTGTATGTTGACAATTGATGAAAAACAAAACCCAAAGCCAGAACCATGTTTTGGAATTTTCCCCCAAAGATGGTGAGCAGAGAAATGGGGGGAAAAGGGGAAAGATCCATTTCTTAGCTTGACCTAGTCTTCCCTTATGCCCATTTGACCCACAAAATCAACCAACATGGACACCAGCTATTGCATTAAAGATGTCATAGTGCACTGAAGAATACTGACAATAATTATGGTTTGGACTTGAGCCTCAGCATATGAAGAAGATTGGATTTGAGCAGATGTAGGATTTTAGAGAATCTCTCTCAAAGAACAATTCATCTGTTGACTATATTGCTCTGAATGAAGAGAGAGTAAACTTGTGCCAAAGTCTTGGGTATCTGTTGATTTATTTCTTTTCTTTTTCTTTCTTTCTTTTTTTTTAAGTAACTCTCCACTAATAAAACACAGACCAAAGTTGAAGCAGATCAGTAGAATCATATGAAACATACAAGAAAACCCGCAGAACAAATGGAAAATTACAGAACGATAAAGGAACAAATTCTAATTTATAGGGAAAATATTGTTTAATACATTGTGTCCAAACAACTGCTAGCCATCTGGGGAGGGGGAAATTTGCACTCTTACCTCATGTATTACATCAGAGTCCTTTTAGGAAGGATTAACGATTTAAATGTTAAAAATAAAATAAAAGTACCAGTGGGAAAATTTTTAACCCTTTTCAGAATATGAAGCAAAACCCAGATGCCCTGAAAAAAAAGATACAAAAGTAAATTTGATTTTCAAAAGAAATTTATGCATGGGAGGGAGGATCTTTAAACAAAAACATACAAACAAATTACCTAGAACAGTGGCTCAAGCCTGTAATCCTGGCTTGAGATTTGAGAATTGTGGTTCTGAGCCAGATATATCCAGGAGGTTTTTCCCTTCAATTAACCAGCAAAAAGCCAAAAGTGTAGGTATGGTTCAAGTGGTAGAGCGTTAGCCATGAGCAAAAAAGCCAAGCAAGAGCTCAAAGCCTTAGATTCAAATCCCAGTACTGGCACGCACACACATACACACACCACACACACACACACACACACACACACACACACACACACACATACCAAAAATCACTCAAACAACAACAACAACAAAAACTCTAAGACAAAATTTGCAACTATATTGAAGGTCCAATTTTTCTAAAATATAAAGAAATCCTACAAATTATTAACAAAGGTCAAGAGACAGAGGAGATGAATAAATATGAAACAAAAAATCTAGTGTTTTTTTTTTGTGTTGGTTTTTGCTAGTCATGGGGCCTGAACTCTGGGCCTGGGCACTGTTCCTCAGCTCTTCAGCTTGAGGCTAGCGCTCTACCACTCGAGTCAGAGAGACACTTCTGGCTTTTTCTGCTTATGTGCTTATGAAGAATTGAACCCAGGGCTTTATGAATGCAAGGCAAGCACTCTACCACTGAGCCATCTTCCCAGCCCTAAAAAAATCTATTCTTAAAGATAAAAAATAGCATCCATATATAATAAAATCCAAGTGAAATTACAGTAACAAGTGAAAAAAGTGGAATATTCTGAAATGCTCATTTTCTAACTCATTTTCTACTCTAGCAGCCTGATCTGAGAAGCATGAACCAAGAGGGGATGAGATGTGTAAGAGATGAACTGGGAGAAAGACTTATGAGGGAAAGGGGAGTGGATGGGCAGAGGCAGAGTACCCACACTGTGGGGTCTGGACCCTTGTGTTGGAGGAAGGAAAGAGGTTGGTTGACAGCCTGGACTGTGCAGGACAATCTCAGAGGGTACCCAGTTCTTAGAGAGCTTAGGCCAGGTTCCTACAAAGTCCGTGAGCCAGAGACACTGGCTGAAGAGTCTCAAATCTTATAGAAGTGCTTGGGGGCCTCCTTAGTCTCCTTTCTGCATTCTGTCACTGGTTAGGGGCAGACTGTGGGAAGCATGGGTTCAATGTGCACATAGTGCTGCATTCAGAGCACAGTAGATACACATTCCAGGCCATCAGACATCCTTTGTTAGAAAGGTTAACGTCTGCCTACATCGCTGGGGTTATGTAACTTGGAATAACCTTGATGGAAAGCAATTGGCAGTGTCTATCAAAAAAACAAAATTAATGTGTAAGCCAGGCACCAGCAGCTCACTCCTGTAATCCTAGCTACTCGGGAGGCTGAGATCTTAGGATCGCAGTTCAAAGCCAGCCTGAGCAGGAAAATCTTTGAGACTCTTATCTCCAGTTAACCACCAGAAAACCAGAAGTGGTGCTATGGCTCAAAGTGGTAGAATGCTAGCCTTGAGGAAAAAAGCTCAGGTACAGCACTTAGGCTGCAAGTTCAAGCCCCACAACTGATAAAATTTAAAAAAAAAATTGTTAGCTAGGCACCTGTGGCTCACTCCTGTAATCCTAGATACTCAGGAGGCTGAGACTTGAAGACCTCAGTTCAAAACAGCCCAGGCAGTAAAGTCTAGTCCTTGAGACTCTTATCTACAATGAACCACCAAAAGGCCAGAGGTGGAAGTATAGCTCAAGTGGTGGAGCACCAGCCTTGTGTGAGAAAACTAAAAGATAGAACACAGGCCCTGAGTCCAAACCCTAGTGTGCATAAAATAGAAATGTAATGTAAAAGTTACTTGAATTTAACTTCACTTTTTAGAGACAACTTTGCATTAACATTGTATGTTCAAGAGTATTCACTATAAATTTAAACTACTGGCAAAAACTGAAATGTACATTCAACAAGGACCTAATTATATAAATTATAAAATATTTATGAACAATGAAAAGGGAACTTTTCATGTGTTGACACAAAACAATGTCTTAAAAATAAATCTCAACCAGTGGCTCACGCCTGTAATACTAGCTACTCAGGAGGCTGAGATCTGAGGATCGCTGTTCAAAGCCAACCCAGGCAAGAAAGTCCATGAGACTCTTATTTCCAATAAACCACCAGAAAATGGAAGTGGTGCTGTGGCTCAAGTGGTAGAGTGCTGGCCTTGAGCTGAAGAGCTGAGGAACAGCACCCAGGCCCAGAGTTCAAACCCCATGACCGACAAAAATAAAATAAAATAAATTAAAATAAATCTCAATCAACATGTAGGTCAAAATTTAAAGAAGAGAATATAGTGTAGAAATATGTTATCTCTAGAAGGAAACATATGAAATCATTTTTTTCATCCATACTTTCTTTTTTAGTGGGTATTCTTCCTTTTTTGCACTTTGAATCCAGTCAAGAAAAAACGTAAACTCCTACTCTATCCTGTGTAGTAAGCAGCTGTGCGCGTGCACACGTGCACACACACACACACTCACACACACACACACACACATTTCATAGCTGTTTCTCCAAACTCTAGCATACTTATGAAAACAGCCCCCCAGCCCCTTTCTTGGGTTATTTTTGAGATTAGGGTCTCATTAGGGACATGGCCTGGACCAGGATTCTCTTATCTACACTTCCCACCATAGCTGGGATAACAGGCATGAGCCACCATGCCCAATTTATTCTGTTGAGGTGGGATCTCAAGAACTGCCTAAACTGGCCTCAAACCATGATCCTCCTATCTCTGCCTCCCTAGTAGCTGAGATTACAAATGTTTGCCAATGGTAATTCTTTTTCTTAATTGAGATTTTAAAAATTAGTGTATATTAGTTATACAAAGGGAATTTCATTGTGACATATATGTATACATATATATGTATATATGCATATACATATATATAATATAGATATATATATCTATATATAATATATAATATAGATATATATCTATATATATATCTATATATATAGATATATAATATAGATATACATATATAAGTATATGCATATACATATATATGTATGTATGCATATACTTATATATGTATAGCTATATTATATACTCCCATCAAATTTACCCCTTTATCACTCCCCCCTTCTTTTTTTTTTTCCTCCTCTTTTTTTGTTGGTCATGGGGAACTCAGAGCCTGGGCACTGTCCCTGAGCTTTTTTGCTCAAGGCTGGCTACCATTTTGAGCCACAGTGCCAATTCTGGATTTTGAGTGGTTAATTGGAGGTAAGAGTCTCAAGGACTTTCCTGCCCTGGCTGGCTTTGAACAGCAATCCTCAGATCTCAGCCTTCTGAGTAGTTGGGATTATAGGTGTGAGCCACCAGCATCTGGCTCCTACCCCCTTCCTAAAACAATTGCAATAGTTTCATTCTCCTGTTTTCATATACAGCAATGACTAAATTTTTTGTTGTTGTTGCCTTATTTTGTGCTTTTTTTCAGCTATTTTGCTCAGGGCTGTCACCCGACTGCTTGAGCTACACCTTCAGTACAGCTTTTTCTTTTTCACTAGTTAATTGAAGATAAGAATCAATCAGATTTTTTTTAAACCTGAGCTGGTCTCAAACCACGATCCTCTAGGTCTTGGCCTCGGGAGTAGCTGGGATTACAGTTGTAAATCACCAATGCCCAGCTCTATGATTAATGTTTTAAGTCTGACCTCTTTTCCCCTTAGGAAGAGCTCTGGCTCACACGGTTCTTCAGCTCTACCTTGTATCATGTCCTTCAGAATGGTTGGTCCTTAGTTGTTTAGAGATCATTCTAGATGAGGCTGTGCTCCAGCAGTGGCCAAAAGAAGACTATGACTAGCTGGGTGCCAGTGGCTCATGCCTGTGATCCTAGCTACTCAAGAGGCTGAGATCTGAGGATCACAGTTCAAAGCCAGCCGGGGGAGGAAAGTCCATGAAACTCTTATCCCCAATAAACCACCAGAAAACCAGAAGTGGTGCTGTGGCTCAATTGCTAAGAGTGCTCGCCTTCAACTGAAGAGCTCAGGTCCACAACTGAAAAAAGACTGACAAAGCTCAAGCTGCACTACAATTCTGTTTTGGGGGAGTGCTTGAGGACAGTGTGGAGCCAGCTTTTCACTGACAGCATCCTGGGAGACCATGTGACCAGAGATGCATTGATGTTAAACACAAATGCAACAGCCTCTCTCCTAATTTTCAGGGATCCTGCGATTTCTACAATGTGTAAGAGTGACTTACTAATGTAAAGAATCTGGGCATTAAATTCACCTATTTTGAAAATCAACCAAGAGTAAGGGATATTAAGAACAGAGTTTTTCGAACTTTACAACTTCAGGTGGAGGGGGGGGGAGTGGTAGTGGGAGGGTAGGAGGTGGGGAGGGGAGGGAAGGGATGACAAGGGATAAACAAAGGAGGAGGTAACAATGCTTAATAGGAAATGTACTCATTACCTTACTCATGTAACTCATATATGTGAACAGATATATAAAAGAGCTCTTAAGAAACAAGCTCTAGCTTCCTTTTTCCACTTGAAAAGTGCGCTGGGATTCATGTAGGTGAAACATTTTTATATTGTTTTCACCTGATTTCTTTATCATGGTCTTGCACATGTGTTAAATCCTAACTTGTGTCCGATCATGAATTATTGACGTTGACTTTAAAACTTAATTTGCTTTTCACTGGGATTACAAATGACCTACTTCTGAGGGCTTAATAACAACCTACTTCAAGCTCAGTGAGTCTGATTTTTTTTATTTGCAAACTGCATCTCTTTTTTTTTATAAGTAATTACTTATTTGTAGGAGCAGAGTCTGTCTTTTAAAATGCCCATTTGTATTTTTAAAGAAAATGTTGTTCTAAAATATTTTCAATGTGTAAAAGCCAAGAGAGCCAGCTGTCAGTGGCTCATGTCCATAATCCTAGCTACTCAGGACTCTGAGATGTGAGGTTTGCAGCTCAAAGCTAGCCTGGACACAAAAGTCCCCTAGACATTTATTTCCAATTAACCACCAAAAAGCCAAGTGCGCAAGTGTTAGAGCACCAACCTGAGCACAAAAACTCAATGACAGTGTTCAAATAAATGAAAGTCAAGAGAAATAAGTTTCAAAATAACATTATCAATTGACATTTAGCCACTCTTCCATTATTTATTTGCAAGTCTTTGACATCCTGATGTCTGCTTTTAACTACAATTTTCTATTGGTGACATTTAATTACATGGCCTGAATTCTATGGTCACCTTTCACAAAACTAAGTCCTTCATCACCATTCTCAGTCCATATGTAAGTTTCTCTCAATGGCCCCCAAATACCTGCTTCCTCTCACTTTGTTTGAATCAAAATCTGCACAATGCATTTGGTTGAGTTTTATATTAAAAGCTCTTACAAGACAACTTGTCATGGGGCTGGGAAGGTGGCTCAGTGGTAAAGTGCTTACCTTGCATTCATGAAGCCCTGGGTTCCATTCTTCAGCACCACATAAGCAGAAAAAGCTGGAAGTGGTGTTGTGGCTCAAGTACAAAGCACTAGCCTTGAGCTGTAGAGCTGAGGGACAGTGCCTAGGCCCAGAGTTCAGGCCCCATGACCAACCAAAAGAAAAAAGAAAACTGGAAGTGGTGCTGTGGCTCAAGTGGTAGAGCATTTGCCTTGAGCTGAGGAGCTGAAGGATAGCGCCCAGGCCCAGAGTTCAAGCCCCATCACCAACAAAAAAGAAAAAGAAAAAAAAGAAAACCTATCACTTCTCTTTCTTCAACTAAAAGCGATTTTTACCTTTTATGATACTCATTTTGTAAAATGTGGAGGGCCGTAAGTGTCTCTTACAGCCTTCTGAAGGTCTACAGATGCTTGGACCTGGTTTATCTCCTCAGGAAGCCATTTGTATAACCAAGAAATTTTGCACACACATGGTGCTGACAACCTATTTTGGGAAACACATCTGTTGCTGTCGCTTTCCACCATGGCCCTCACCACAAAAATGCGGGATTTCCTTGTTCTAAAGGGAGTGGTCATTTCAGAGCCATATTTCTTCCACTTTTCTCAGAACTCTGGCAAGGTCTGTAAGCAACACTTTCTAGAATTACAAAGCTCTACCTGCAGAGTTGCTTAGAAAGCAAAAACCAGTGTGTCAGGAAATAAACCAACTGCCCGAAAGGGCTTCATGCAGAACCCCAAATTCCTCCTTGTGAATCTGAAGTACTTTCCCTGGAGAAGGATTTTAGAGGTTATTGCTTTCCTTTCATCTTTTATTTTGTTTTGTGCTGGGGTTTACACTCAGGGCCTGTGCACTGTCCCTTAGCTTTTTCAATCAAAGCTGGTGCTCCACCACATGAGCCAAACTTCCACTTTCTGCTTTTTGGCAGTTAATCAGAGATAAGAGTTTCACAGATTTTCCTGCCCAAGTTGTCTTTGAACCATGATCCTTAGATCTCAACCTTCTGAGTAGCTAGGATTACAGGTGTACACCACCTGCACCCAGCTTTTCCCCTTTCATCCTAAAGATGAAAAGCACAGCTCTAATTGGTGCAGAAAAAGATGTGCAGAAGTTTAACAAGTTCCTGGAGATCAGGAATCTGAGTATAAAGGAGTAAACTCATATTCTAAGTGAAGCAAAAAGTCCCTTCCAAGAGGGGTGACATTGTCCAAAAAGAAATGTATTCATGGGCTGGGAATGTGGCTTAGTAGTAGACTGCTTGCCTAGCATGCATGAAGCCCTGGGTTTGATTGCTCAGTATCACATAAACAAAAAAGCCAGAAGTGGTACTATGGCTCAAGTGGTAGAGTGCTAGCCTTGAGCAAAAGAAGTTCAAGAAAGGAAGGAAGGAAGGAAGGAAGCAAGGAAGCAAGGAAGGAAGGAAGGAAGGAGGAAGGAAGGAAGGAAGGAAGGAAAGAAAAGAAATGTACTCATTACCTGACTTATATAACTGTAATACCTCTGTATGTCACCTTTATAATAAAAAGTAATTTTAAGTCCCTTCCAATGAAAGTGAAATATAAGTTCAGCTAAAGTTGCTTTTGCCTCAAACAAGATTGATACTCTCTCTCCCTCTCTCCCTCCCTCCCTACCCCCTCCTCACACACACACACACACCCACACACACACACACACACACATGCAGGCTCATGCATGTGCGTGTACATGCTCTCTCTGTGTCAGTTCTGGGGCTTGAACTCAGAGCCTGGCCCTATCCGTGAGCTCTTTTGCTCAACACTAGTGCTCTACCACTTTGAGCCACAGAGCCACATCCAGTTTTCTGGTAGTTAATTGGAGATACCCATGGACTTTCCTGCCCAGGCTGGCTTCAAACTGTGATCTTCAGATCTCAGCCTCCTGCGTAGTTAGGATTATAGGCATGAGCCATTGATACCTGTCTTGACTATTTCTCTTAAGAGGATCGTGATGGCTGAGCAAAGAAATAAGTACTTTATAAAGTCACCCCATCTCCAGTACACAGATTATAGCACAGAAAGCAAACTGAGAACTCTCCCCACCCCAACTTTATCTTCTTTTGTCTCATTGGAGATGTCAGCCATCATAATGTGATTCTAGTTAACAAGGTCATTAGTTTTATTTAGTGAGGTTCTTTTTTGTGTGTGTTAGTGTTCAGGATCAAACTCAAGACCTTGAGCATGCTAGCTAGGTGCTTACTGAGCTATACTCACAGCCTCCTCTTCGGTTTATTTACCAAAACACATCGGTAGCAGTTACAGTGTAGAAGGGAGAGCCGTAATTTTCCAAGACCTGACTCCACATTGCAAGGCCATCTCTTCCCAGGCATGTAACCTTGGGCAACTTATTTAAATCTTTTTTTATTTTTTACTGATTAGTATAATGAGGAATGATAATATTAGTGTATACCATACAGGATTAGGATTCAGTAATAGAACTATACTTGGTAAGTTGCCAAAGGTTAATGATTATTTTCTGCTGTTAACTATTGTGAAATATGAATGCTATTGTGATAGATGATTTGGAGCCTTGCCCTGAGAATTATTCTTTGTCCATTCATGTTTGGTTTGATCACATGACTCACCGCATCCAATGAAAACCAAGAAGTGGCAGGTGACATTTCTGAGCCAAACTTGAAGAACCTTTGCATGGTCCAACATCTACCTCCTCCTTTATTTCTACTACAAAATTAGTATTGCTTCATCAAGAGTTGTTTTTTTTTGTTTTTGTTTGGTTGTTTTTGTCAGCCTTGGGCTCAGAATAATAACAAGAGCAGAAACATAACTGCTGTGATGGAGAATTCATGTGAGTGAGGTCCAGGGCTTTGCATTTGTAAGCCACTGAGATTTGAAGGTTATTGGTCACCATGGGGTAACATAGCCTAGATTGACCGATAAGATTGCTAAACTA
The DNA here is from genome assembly GCF_000151885.1 of Dipodomys ordii. Classification (NCBI taxonomy): domain Eukaryota; kingdom Metazoa; phylum Chordata; class Mammalia; order Rodentia; family Heteromyidae; genus Dipodomys; species Dipodomys ordii. The sequence goes on from NW_012267346.1 coordinate 2,458,279, forward strand.
GATTTATAGAAAGCCTCTTATTGAAGTATTTGCTTGCTCCCGGATTAATCTTTGATACTCTGCAGACCTAAGCCATTAGCAGTGTTGGGATCAGCCGGGCAGCCTACTTCTGACTGAAATAGCTTTGGAACTTAGTCTTTTAGAAATTGAATGATTGCATTAGAAATTGAATGATTGCAGAGTCCCCGGGATGTCTGTGATTAGCTGTCTGCCAGTTCTTTAGAAGCCACAGTGTTTCTAGTTTCTAAAGTAAAACTATGTCAACAAGCTCTTCCTGACAAATCCAAGGAGTGTTAGACCAAGGCCATCTTAGGGACCAGGGCACACAGCTATAGTCATTGGCTGGGGTCATCTTCAGTGATTGAATTGAGGTTGAAGAGAATCTCCAGGCCAAGCTTGGCTGTAAAGGCATCCCTACAAACGTTCATATACTCTGCCCAGGTCAGGGTCTCTTTTCAGGGAGACCAGCTCTCAATGGACCTTTATCCATACACAGCAGGCCTTGCTTTGTCCTGAGCTTCTGTCCCTCAGAATGATTCCAGAATGGATCATTACGCATCTCCCAGAGTCTTCCTCGCCCTCACTAGAGAAAAGCCTCGGCACCCCAGTATTAGCCTTTTTTTCCCTTCAATTAAATAAGCAGGGTAAAGATGAAAGGGGGAGAGGAGAGGCCAGGCATGGGTGCATTAGAAAGTTCTAGATGCTTTATCAGTTAGAATCCCTGGTTTACTGACTATGGCTCCTTCTTAGATGGATCACAACTTGGAGTTCTTCTGGCCAAATGATTGAGGTTGGGGTTTCCAAAACTTTCACTTCAGCCTCTTTTGGACCTTCTCCCTCCCCTCCCCCACAGGGAAAGTCCTGGGAAGGTCATACCTACCCGCTGGCCTAGCAGAGGGCCCTAAAGAGCTAATGGAAGCCAGATGAGAGGTTCATTCATGGTCCCTAGGAGGTTGTTCCAAGAGGCTCATGGCATGTCAGGGGAGGATTGTCTTCTTGGGTATTGCTTTAAGGACCTCTTTTCATTTTGTATTACAATATGCAGCGAGCACCTAAGGATAATGGTAGGGTCACATCGACTGTGAGTCATGTAGGTTCACAGAATGGAGTAGAGTCCCCTGTCAACAGACAATAGATGATGACGATGATGACAATGACAATGGTGATGGTAGCTGAAGATGGTGATGACATGTGGTAGTTACTTAACAGTTACCATGTGCCAGACCTGGTTTAAGTGTGCCAGGCACAGCAAGATAAGAGATCAGGCTGTGGAGGTTAGAGGCAGGGTAATGACTTGAACAGGATTGCACAATTTGTAAGTAGCAGGGCAGAAATTAGAATCTGGGCTGCATGACTTCAGGAGTCCATATGCTTTGATTCCTTTCATTTTCAGTCTTTTGTCCTATACTTTCTGAGAGGAACTTAGGAATGGGTGGGTGGGGGACAATGTGAGCACTATTTTGCAGAATTATTGACAATCTCCCTGCTGCTGAAATATAACTGGTATTCACTGAGCCTGTGCTTGTTGTCTGAATCCCAGCCCCCTTTGTCATGTTAATTCTGTCTTTATCATAAAGAATCTAGGGGCAAGAGTCAGGCCCAAAGGGCTCATGCCTGTAATTCTAGCTACTAAGAAGACTAAGCTCTGAGTCTCAAGGGTTCAAAGCCAGCCCAGGCAGACAAATTCATGAGATTCTTATCTCCAATGAATCAACAAAAAGCTGGCAATAGAGGTGTGGTTCAAGTGGTCAGGTGCCAGACATGAGTTGCCAAATGAGTACAAGGCCCTGAGTTCAAGTTGCAATACCTGCACAAAAAGGAAAAACCATCTATGGGCAAGGCTATAGCTCAGCCTGGATAGAACCTAGCAATGGAACATGGAAGGGTTTTAGGAACTCAAAGAGGTTTCATTAAATATTTCTGTGCTATTGCTCTACAATTCTTTTCCTCCACAGCAGCTTTCTAGGCTTCCTTATGACTATGAAAAAATACAGCCACCCAACAGCCCTCAGGTTGACCTCAGGAGACCAGCTGCTGTTCACCATCTGTGATGAGACTTCACAGGCTGTAACTCATTTTATCTTCACAATGGCCCTATGAAGTATTTTCATTATCATCACCTCCTATTCTTTTTCCCAATAAGGAAATTAAACCTTACAAGAGTTAATACAGATCTTGCACAGAAAAGAAGAGTTGCAGGATACAAACCAGACAGTGTGATTCTGAGTTCCACCCCCTCCAATCACCACCCTTTGAACCCCAAGTCAAATGTCCAGAGGGAAGAGTTGGACAGGCTCAATCAATTTGTGGCAGGAATAACTGTACCGGGCAGGTGGGGTCACTGTACAAGGGCAGCTAGTTGTAGGTGAAGCCAATGGTGGGCTGTTTGAGGAGGGGGGGGGAAGAAACTGCAAAACCCTGAACAAATAGGGTATTGCAGGTCAACCTATTCCAAAAAGGTGTCTTCTCTTCAACATGTGATGGGAAATCAATTTGACATTTGTTTCTCGTGAGTCAATTGGAGAGCAAGCTGATCAAACAATTGTTTCAGGCTATGCATTGTTTCAGGCTATGCATAAGTATGAGACTCAAGATTCTAACTTCTAAGCCTTACCTTATTATAACAAGCTGTTGGAGGAAGATGGCCAGGCAATGGAAGTATTGCGTTATGTGGCAGATTGTATTCTGTAACCAATATCTTCCATTATGTATGTTCTTCTAAAAATATAACTTTGACATTTTCCATTTTAAGATAAGGGTGCTATGACCCTCCCCGTGGAATTGAACAGAGTCTGCTTTATTAGGTCATAAAAGATGAGCATTTCCACAGGTATGCTTCCTTGAAATGCTCACTCTTAGAACTACCACTATGCCATAAAGAAATTCAAGTCTATTGTGTCAGTCAGTTTTCTGTTACTGTGACAAAATACCTGAGATAGACAGTTTACCAGGGAAAATAGGTTTACTTTGCCTCACAGTTTCAGAGGTTTCAATCCAGGTCTGCTGGCTTTTATTGCTTTTGAGCCTTTGACAAGTAGAACAAAGCTGCTCATCTGCTGGTGGCCAAAAAGCAAAGGGAGAGGAGTAGGAGGGGCCAAGTTCCCTTTATGGGCATAGCTCTCCATGCTGTAACTTCCTTCCACTAAGCCATGCCTTTAAAAAGTTACATTAGGAAGTGGCGCTGTAGCTCAAGTGGTAGAGCGCTCGCCTTGAGTTGAAGAGCTGAGGGACAACGCCCAGGCCCAGAGTTCAAGCCCCACGACCGACAAAAAAAAAAATAAATAAATAAATAAAATAAAAAGTTACATTATCTTCCCTTAGCACCATCAGATGGAGGTCAAGCTTCTAACACAAAGGCCTTGGGAGGATATCCAAGATCTGAACTATAGCATCTACCTATGCAGAAAGACCTAGCAAACAAAACTTGAGATGCCTGGGAAGGAGAGAGATCTATCTAGCTCCAGGTGCACCTGCTACCCACTGTTCAGTTTCAGCCACGATCTGCATACAATGTCCCAGAACCAGAGTCAAATTTGTGCACATGATCCCTTTGCAAGTTAGTGACCTACAGAAACAATACAGAATGTTTCCATTATGGTCATTTTTCTGCTAAGTTGTTTTTTTTTTTTTGAAAGGGGTTATTTTGAAGTTCAGAAGTGTCCAGGACATGAGAACAGTTTTCACAAGTAGCTGCAGGATTTTATATATAAAAGGAGCTAGACTTGGAGTATGAGGCTCCAGGGGACAGCACTTTGATCATCAGGTAGAATTTATGGAGAGTCAAATTTGGTTCTTCCCAGAGAGCATCTCTGAGTGTAGAATTTGAGAAAGAATTTCCCAACAGTGTGTTTGGCTTTTCTTCAAAGTACAGCACCCTGTCATTATACATTCAAGCAGAATTGATGGCAACTTTGGGGGGCGGGGGAGGAGAAAGGTGCTATAGGAGAGTCTAGTAAGCTCTTAAAAAGTACCTTCTAATTTCAAGAAGGCATCATGTGTGCGTGTACTGGAAATGGAATTGAAGGCCTTGCATTTGCTATGCAGGTAATCTTCCACTTAAATAAGGCCTCCAGCCCCTTTTTGTATTTTTTGAGGTAGTGTCTCATTTTATGCCAGGAATGGCCTAGACTGTGGCTGTAGATGACAGGTATGAACTACAGTGCCCAGTCATTGTGTTTTTCCAATTAAGTTTCCCTCATAGCTAGAATAACAGGTGTGTGGCACCACTCTCAGTAGTTACTTGGGCTGGCTTTGAACTGTCACCTTTGGATCTCTGCCTCCAAGTAGGTAGGATTACAGACTTTAGCCACCAATACCACCTAACATATAATTTTTTTGTGCTGGTCCTGGGGACAGGATGCTGCCTTTAGCTTTTGTTGTTGTTGTTTTTGTTGTTGTTGTTGTTTTTTTTTTAATGAAGGCTAGAACGCTATCACTTGAAGCACAGCTCCATTCCCAACTTTTTTGCTGTTTATTTGGCAATAAGAATCTGAGACTTTTCTACCTGGGTTGATTTTGAACTGTGACCTTTAAGACCCTTTCCTCTAGGATCAGAGGCATGAGTCACCAGCACCTGGCTTAAGACATAATTCTTAATAAATGAAGCTGAACTGTTTGTGAAGAAGAAACACTTAGAAAACTCTTCTTAAAAGAAGTAAGGACAGTAGGCCTTTCAAGTTGCAGAGTATTGGAAAAACAGGAAGGGGGTTATTTTATAAGGAATCAATGGACACTAACCAATACCTCTTTTTTTTTTTGAGGCGCATGATCAGAACTGTTCTAAAATCTTTTCATTTGTAAAATTTTAAATTGTTATTATAAAAGTGATATACAGAGGGGTTACAGTTACATAAGTCAAATGAGGAGTATATTTCTTTGTTTGGGTTTTTTTTAACTATTTTTTTGTCTTTTTCTTCTTTGGTCTTGGGGATTGAACCCAGGATGTTGCACTTGCTAAGCAAGCGCTTTGCCGCTGAGCTACATCCCAGTCCGAGTATACTTCTTTTCAGACAATGTCACTCCTTTCCAGACAATGTTGCTCCTCCCTATGCTCTCTCTCAGTTTTTCCCTCCCATCCCCACCTACAAGTTATACAATTCATTTTCAACAGTGTCCAGTACCACTGCTGTATTTGTTCTGTTCCTCCATTTCTGTGCTTCATCTTACCCTTCCAAAGACAGGTAAATGAACAAACAAGACAAAAAGAAAAGAAAAACAGCAACAAAGAAAAAAACCTCTTGTTTTCATTTCCTGGTGTTTATTTAGATAAATATTGTTCTCCTTTGGTCTCAGTATGTGTGTGTGAATGCCTAGAATTCTGTATAATTTATCATGTTCTGGTGTATTCTTTTATTTTTTTAATTGAGATTAGGTGATTACATCAATTTCACATAGTTCACAGTATTGTGGAATAGTGATACTTAAAGTCACAAACACATTTTAGCCTTCAGAAGGCAAATTGTCATTATCATGGTCTATAAAGTTTGTGAATTCTATGAGCTTTGACAATACAATTATTTCTTCCACATCAGGTAATAGTTACATTTTTTCCCCATTTTGCTTAGTGTAAGCTGTTCCCTCTTTCCCTCTCATTCCTCCCTTCCCATTGCTGTCTTTTCTGGTGTACTTTAGATCTAGCTTCTGCATTCGAGAGAATAACCAACACCATCTCAACTCACACTTCTATCACCTTAAAACCAATTTTCCTTATCGTACTTATAAGGTAATAGGCCACTACCCTTCCAGGGACTTTCCTGGTCACAGTAGTTCTTGTCCCCTTTCACTCCTCACATCCCATGGGTTGTTAAATCATCCCACTCTATCTCACACTACGTCCTCCATCCGTTTCTTCTGCTCCATTTGTCCTCTCACTGGCTCTGTTCATGCCACCATAGCTTCCCATCTGGATGACTACAACAGTATTCTGGATGGAAAGCTGTCCAATTCATTACCCTACGGTAATGCCCGGATAAAGTCTGCCACTGGCTCCAGGGCCAAAACTCCCATTCACTTCACTTCCCAGCATGCCTGCCAATGCCTGTGAAACCGAGATGCAACTACTTAGGCATCAAGGCTTTCATGATCTGGAGGAACATGAGAGGCAATGAGAAGAGGGAAAAAGGAGAGGAAAGGGGGAGGGAGAGAGAAGGGAAAGAAAAAGAGAGCAAGCAAGAATGTACCTGCCATACGCTGTCTGCCACAATACTGTTTCCATGCTATTTTCCCACCTAAGTGAGGCCTCTGTTGTACACGATGCTTAAGGTACCCATGTTTGGTGTGTTGTCGGCGGTATCCCGCTCACAGAAGACTTTCAGTGTAACTTCCAGTGACTTAATTCATGAAGGGATGCATTTTTCTATTGCAACAAAATCAGAAAGATTCTCAACTGGAGTTGGGCACCGGTGGCTCACTTCTATAAAGCTAGCTACTCAAGAAACGTATTTGAGGCTCTGGTATAGAACCAAGCTGGGCGAATCTGAGAGACTCTGAGTTCCAGTTAACCAGCAAAAAATCCGGAAGTGAAGGCATGGTTCAAGCAGTAGAGCACCAGCCATTGAGCAAAATAACTGAGAGGTCCTGAATTCAAGACTCATTGTGGACATCAGGTCCCCTTCAAAAAAGACAGACAGAAAGAAAAGGCGGAAAAAGATTCCCTAATGGACTTAAGCTCTGAATTTTATACTTCTGTATGTTTCCAAACTCTTGGCACAAAGCAAACGCCCCATAAGCACTTGGACCAAACAGAATAATTCTGATTCGTCGAGTTCTGCCCTGGCAGCGAGGTCTGTATTTGGCAGGATGACAGCACTCACAGCTATTAAGTTCTTATGTAAGAGTTGGTGACCCTCGGGGCCCTCCGGACACCCCTCCCACGACACTGCGGGGCCACAGAGTGAGCTGGGGCGCACGACAGACAGACAGACAGACAGACACACACACACACACACACACACACACACACACACACACACACTGTTTTGGTGGGGTGGCTGTGCAGGTTAATTTCCAGTGTCGGTTCACCACCAAGATCTTTACCACTGCCAGCTTCGCGCGGGGCGGGGGGGGGGGCCCGGGGCGTGGGGACGGCGTGGAGGCGAACGGATTCGGTGGTCAAGGCCGGCCCACCTGGCGCGGCATCCGAGAGCCTGGCAGGCCGCCCAAGGGCTCCGGGTCTGCGCGTGACAGCGAACCCCGAACAGGCGGCGTCTCTGGGATTCCCTAACGTCTCCGGGACAGACTGGGTCCTCGAAACCACCCTCCCCCGGACCCCCCTAACCTCAGCGAGCAAATGAGGCGTGCGGCCCGGGATTGATCGCAGCTGCCCCGAGCCGCACGCGCGCGGCCGAGGCCGGCGTCCCCCCCTCCCGA
>NW_012267346.1:2466161-2589159 GCF_000151885.1 Dipodomys ordii
AAAGTTGCTGTCCGGGTCCGGCCCATGAACCGACGAGGTGAGGAGCTTTCTCTTCGTTTCTCTTTTATTTCTGCTCGGGCACTGGGCGGGGGTAACTTTGGAAACTGCCAGGGTGGCGGGAGCGCGGCCGGGTCGGGGTGGGGGGTGGTGGTGGTGTTGGGGAGGTGCGGAGGCTTGGGGAGCCCCGGGAGCCGCCGGCAGCGAGTCTCCGGAGCTCGGGCCGCCCTCCCCGGGCACGCAGCCCCGCGCGCGCGCGGATGCTCGGACTTCGCCACCACGACCCTCCTCCGCCTCTGTGCTTTCAGAACTGGAACTGAACACCAAGTGTGTGGTGGAGATGGAAGGGAATCAGACGGTCCTGCACCCTCCTCCTTCTAACACCAAGCAGGGAGAAAGGTAAAGCGGGGTCGCGGAGGGCGGGGAGGGGAAGAGCCTTCTCGGGAGATCCTGCAAGTTGGGACCGGGGAAAACAGGAGTGCTACTAGCTATTGTTAGGAGGGGGTGGCCTCAAGTTTGTCCCACGCTCCTGTAGGAAGTGATTCCAAGTCCAAGTTTCTCTTTTCCCTCTGCTCTTTCTCCCCTCCACCCCCCCCCCACTTTCTTGTCTCCTCCCCTTTACAGCTCTGTGGGTCAGGCAGGGCTGGACACCCTGGTCAGAATCAGCACCAATCAGCAGTGCAGCCACCCTCCCGCCCCCCCCCCCGGGGGGGCTGCCAGATATCTCGCATGTGAGGGGGGGACAGTTGGAACCCTGTAGAAAGGCTCAGGCCGGCAAATGACCAACTCAAGGCCTTATTCGTGGAACCCAGCACCCCTATTTCTTTCCCATTTTGCTTCCTCTGAGTGAATTGTTGAGGGACGTTTTGTGTAAGATGGAGGAGTAGGTGGGTGTCAAGCACAGCAGCCTTGTAAATGCAGGCCCAGGCTGGACCATTTAAATTCTTTTTGTTTTGTTGTGTGTTGTTGATGATAATGGTGTGGAGTTGAGATAATGCGTGAATGTTATGTGTGAATGCTACCCCCCCCACTGTATAGACACTTGGGGGATGTTTTAAAAGGGGGATGATGCATTTACTAGATGGCAACATATTTGCATTTGAAAAGTGGTAACTGTGGGATCCTTATTAATTCTGCTCTGTTTCATACAACTGTATGGGAGAAGGCCTCTGAAATAATTTGAATATTTGGCTTTTTTTTTCTGGTAAGCCTCTGAGAAGAAATCGGTTGGAATTCATTCGATATGGCAATGTAGTAACTTGTGACAATAGAAAAAAAAAAACCTGAACGTCTCCAAGGTTAATTCCTCTTGGAAATAAGTGGGAGTTTGTGTCTAAAAGTCACCTGTTGGTTGGTGAGCTACAAAGTAATGAATTCTGCACTTTAGAGATTTTTCACTGAAGACTTACTCCGAAATTAGATTTGTTACTTTGTTGCTTAAAAGAGGCAGCGGGCTTCCTTTTGTGATCATGTGTTTAGGCACTGTTTTGCTAAATTTGGGGGAAAAATATAAGTGCTTAGATTGGTGATTCTTTGCTTTTTGTGTTGAGCCTAGCAATTTTTACATAGTTTGCAAACATTCTGCAGATTCTTGGGGTGACATAAATGGCTGTTATTTTTAAAATGTGTTAAATATTTTATAGTTAATTAGTGTATGTTTGGACAGTATTTTTAGATGCATTTGCAATGTTCTTTTACTGTATTTTCCGTTATATTTAGCAGTGCAGATAATGCATTTCATGGTGCTAGGAACTAAACTCATTATGTATACTACAGTCTTTACAGATTAAACAAGGTCCCTACCTATACCACCCCAGCTTTTTTTTTCTTTCAAAACCGAATATTGTTACATTGTTTCAGAAGAAAATTTATTGGGTTAGATTGTTCAAGGCAGTCTGGGAAGCATGTAGAATGGTTTTAACTTGGTATGTACTGCTTCTGTTTCCCTTGCTGCTTGATAGTCTAAAACATTCTTTTTGTTTCGTGTGTGTGCACATGCGCATGTATGTTTATGTACTGTTTCCATATGTATGTGTGTGTTGCTGGGGATCGAACCCAGGGCCTTGGGCATGTTACTTAGGCAAGCACTCTACAACTGAGCTATGTTCCCAATCCATCTTGGGTACATAAGGATGGTACTGTTAGTTATTATTGAATGAAATGATGTCTTGGCATTTGTGTAGAGAAACAGGTTTAATTTTGGAGAGTTTGCATAGTATTTATAACTGATTACACATGTCAAATAACCAGTGGAGTAGTTTTTAGTGCCACCACATTAGTTTCTACTCAGAATCATTTAAGTAGATTTGAAGGGTGATTCTAGCATTTATTATCCATTGGCTTCTTATTGCAGTAGACCCTTTTCTGAATCTAAAAGAATAGCAATGGCATGAGGATATTTTCTTCTGTCATGACAATTGCAATTCTTTGGGAATTGGCCCTTTCAATGGAATTCTGCTTGTGTCTTGGTCAGTCCATTTCTAGACAAACTTAATTTAAGAGAGCCAACCCAACTCAACAGTGCTACTTGTACCTGTAGATTAAGATGACTCTTTGCAAGAATGAAGACATCAAATGCATTTTGATTTCCGTTATGCAGCTTAGTCTTATATTTCTTCAGGGAGCTTTCCTTTAAAGTAACAGTGCATTTAAAAATAGAAAAAATTCCTCCCTTGGGCTCTGGGTTGATTAATTGCAACCAGTGATTCATGTTATATGCAATACCTCCCCCACCCTCATTTTTTTAACTGGTTCTGGGGATTGAACTCAGGGTCTCATGCTTACTGGGCAGGTGTAGTAGCACTTGAACCAAGCCTCCAGAACCTTTTTTTTTTCCCTTTCTAACCATGGTTACTTTTGAAATAGGGTTTCATTTAATACCTGGCTATGATTCTCCTAATTGTAATTCCTTGTATCATGTGCTACTGCATCCTGTTATTGATTGAGATGGAATCTTAAAAACTTTTTGCCAGAGCTGGTTTTGAGCTGTGATTCTCTGCTCTCTGCCTCTGAAGAAGCTTGGATTACAGGCTTGAACCATTGTTCTGGGCATTGCAACTATTTTCTATCATTTGTTTTTGGATAGAGCTCAGGACAGAACAAGAGTGAATGAGCAGAACACTGAGAGTACTACTTTTTTAAAAAAATATCTATAAGTTCAGGGTTTGAAATGTAAGAAGTTCTTCAGTAAATATTGTCAAACTTGTGTCTCAAACTGAGAATTAGTATCTTCCTGAACATTGCAAGAAATATCAATGCATTAATCCTGAGTAGAAGTTCAAAGTTATAAGGCACAAGTTTCCGTTTTACCAGTAAAAACAATTAAGTGTATATTGACTTTCAAGAAAAGAAAGAGACAGGCTTAGCTTTCCAACGTTTCCCCTTTTATGGGGTCAAAGTCAAGACTGCGCTAGTGAGGACTAAAGTCTCAGTGGACTTCTGAGGGTAAAGATGTTTGTATCAGGGTTGGAATTAGAGGACTGTAATACAGTGCATAGGCCGAGGTTAAGAGTTCACTATTCCCATTCACCATTCCCAAACATTAAGACATTAGCAAATTCATTTCTTGAAAAAAATAAAAACCCACCAAACCACATTGCACTCTTTTATCCAGGATACATTTATGTTTGAGTGCCAGGCTGGGCCTGGGGGGGGGGACCAAAAATAATAATAGATCCAGTGACTGTGCCCAAGGCTCTCTCTTTGGAGAGTTATAAGAAGGAAGGAAAAGTACAACATGGTAATTATATAGGTGTATGTATGTTGTCCTTACATGTCTTATGTTACCTGGAAATTCCCTGCTTCCTTTTCCATCTACCCTTGAGGCTGTGTGACCTTGCTGAAGGCAAGTTGGTACCTTATACTCCTTTCTTCTGACTTGTGTTAGGAAACTGAGGCAGGGCTGTGGAAGCCACCTTGGGTCCTGGCACATAGGGAGACAGGTGGCATTTGTGCTGGTCTTGTGGGTGCTAAGTGGAGGTTCACTTACCTAAGATGAGGGGAAAATCTGTTGCCAGTGAAAATGAGAAAAGACCTGCTACAAATGGCTTCTGGGTGATTACATGTGTATGAGCCCATGTCCATGGGGGTGGAGCAGGGTGTGGAACCAGGCACTTTGCTGGGAGATGTGGATGTAGGGATCAAATGCTAATTTCCTAGTTCGTCCAAATGGGTGAAATCCACAGTGAAAATGTCTTCTACTCACCCCTAGTCTTCCTTGCCTCTTTCTCCAAAACGATAACCAAAGTAATATATTTCTCACGAATTTTTCTGGTGTGTATATGTATTCAAATACTCAAACAATACTATCTTGCTTTATATATTATATTTTAACAAATATCTTTCATTGTTGGTGTGTGAAGCCTCTTTCGTTTTACATATCCACTATGGATAATAGTGGTAGTTAAAGCGTCCATATATATGGAGATCTCATGGGTTTATGGATCTGATCTCTACAACTTGGGAAATGAAGCTTTATAGGAAAAGAGAATAATGAAGCTTGCATTCTACAGGAATTTTTGTCATTATTTGTGTAAATAGCCATAAAGTGCCTCTAACCTAGCTAAGTAAAAAGATAGTATTGAATATTATCTTGGAAAGAGTAACTTCCCTTAGTCTCTCTTCCTCCCTGTATGATCTCTTCTCAGCATTCTAATTTTTTTTTTTTAATGTCAGGACAGAGGCTTGAACTTAGGAAGGGCCTTGTGCTCTTGCTCAGTTTGTTCAAGGCTAGAGCTCTATCACTTGAGTCACACTTCCATTTTTGGCTTTTTGCTGGTTGACTGGAAGAAAGAGTCTCATGCACCTCTTTGCCCAGGCTGGCTTCCAACCAAGTTCTTCAGATCCCAGCCTTCAGAGAAGCTAGGATTACAGGCATGAGCCACTCGTACCCAGCAGCATTCTAAATTCTGAAGAGAATCCTTGGCCCAGTGGTTAAAAATGTTAGCTGCTAAATCTTTTTTTTTTTTTTTTATAGGATCCAGTGTATGTGATGAGCTTTGTAAATGCCCTCCATAGTGTGGAGGTCTATGCATTAACTAACACAAAGTTTGCAAATTGCACTGGGTAGCCTCCCTGCTCTGATCCTCCTTTCCTATAAAAGCTCTTTGTGCCCCATCATCCTCCACCCAAGATGGAGCGTTGAGGCTGAGCTCCTCTATCTTCTCAAGATTACTGGCCCTTGAACAACTCTTAGTGGTTCTGGGTAGTAAGATTGGTGTTGTTTACTCTAAAACTTGGAGTTGGGATCCAGGCCCACTCTTTGCCAGACATACCTTCTAATTGTCTTTCTATCTTTGTAATGAGTTTCCGTCATGGTTTTTCAATATCTCAAAGTGGGAGACAGATGCAGATAGCCCCTTATGTCCTCTGTTCCTATAGCTTAACATCTGAGAGCAGGCTGCCAGCCTGGCCTTTTGGTTATTTTGGAGACGAATCTTGAGGACTTTTCTGCTTTAAGAGACAGGGTTTCAAGGACTTTTTTTTTTTTTTTTTTTTTTGCTCACATTGGCCTCCAACAAAGATCTGCCAGATCTCAGCCTTCTGAATAGCTAGGATTGCAAGCCTGAGCCACTAATGTCTGGCTAATATTTAGTAATTAAAAAATTTCAATCTCTTGGCCGGGCGCTGGTGGCTCACGCCTGTAATCCTAGCTACTCAGGAGGCTGAGATCTGAGGATCGCAGTTCAAAGCCAGCCCGGGCACGTAAGACCGTGAGACTCCTATCTCCAATAAAACCACCAGAAAACCGGAAGTGGCGCTGTAGCTCAAGTGGTAGAGCTGTGGGACAGCGCCCAGGCCCAGAGTTCAAGCCCCATGACCGACAAAAAAAAAAAAAAAATTCAATCTCTTCATCTATTTTGTTTCAAGGGAATATGGGGAGGGAGGAAGATTTTGTAGGGCATTAAGAAGACTAGCTTCTTTCAGAAGACTTTTCTGTTTAACTTGTAAAATTGAGTGTGCTTAAAAACCCCTAAAGCAGCTGATTCAGTATGGGTCTGGGGTGAGGTTTGGGAATTTGCATTATTTGCTTTTTTTTTTTTTTTTTTGGTGGGAGACTGGGACCTAAACTTGATATCTGGTGCTTTCTCTCGTTGGTTGGCACTCTGTCACCGGAGCCACATCTCCAACCCCAGGAATTTGCATTTGCATTTATAACTGACTCCCAGGTGATGCTGATGCTGGCAGCTGCAGGCCAGACTCATGCTTTGAGGATCATTACTGTGGGTCCCAGTTCCCCACTTTAGGCCTTACAAGCCTGATGATCCCAGCAGAGCCTCCTGGTCTCCAGTAGGCCAGGGTTTGGATCTACCTCTGGGGGAGAGCACTGTGTAATACATGGAGAATTCTGGGTGCCACCTGGTCCCGCCACTGACATGGTCTCTATCTTTGAGTTAGCCTTTATATTTCATTTTGTCTCTGTCTGAACTAGAGATTTGTAAAGCTTTCCCCCCCCCCCTCCAAGTTTTAGTCCTCAGATCTATCCTAACTTTGCTACTCAGATACAGAGTTGAGTCAAATGGAGTAAGTAGGGGGTTCACATTTTAATTTGCTCCTTGCTAGAGAGTGTTAAGAAAACTAGGTGTGGGGTAGGGGGGGCGGGGCAGGTGGCCATTTGTGGGGGAATGGGCTTGCCTGAAGTGGCTGATGAGAACATTCAAAGTGTTGTTGAAATAAAGACAGCTTCCAGTAGCAGATACCAGTGGTGGTTATCAGCTAGCTGTCTGAGGGACCAGTTTCCTACAGAAGACGTAGCATGCCCAGTATGACAGCTCTTGTATGTGTCTACAGGACATTACAAAAATCATGTGATTTGGACCTTTCAATTAGTTTTCATTTTGTACAGTTGTGGTTTATTTTGTGTGTAGGGGAGACCAATGATATTTAAGTGGTTCTTGTAGACATGCAGCTGTTTTATGCAGCAATGTGTGTACTTTATGGGGATGGAGAATGATTGGTCCCAGAGCTGTTTGCATACTGCTTCTTTGGACAGCTTTTGTTTCTGTAGGTTTTGTTACAACCTTGATACACTCCACTTATATTTTCTGGCTTTCATCGTGGGATGAACTCTCCTTTGTGTGCATGTGTGCATTTCTGCTGTAGTTTCTCTCTTCTGAAAGCAGTGATTAGTTCTTTAGCTTCTTAGAATCTGATCTGTAGGTATGATGAGCTTTGCTGCTGACTGAAGTGGCCAGAAGAAAGCTTTGGTGTGCCCTTCCCTTAGGGGAAGAAGATCCGGCTTTGCTTTTGTTTTTGTTTTTTCTTTTTGAAAGGAACAGGAAGGGAGCCTTTGAGGAAAGGGAAGCTTGACTGTTGGCTTTTTGAGGAGACACTCCCTAGACTGTCTGTCCACCCTGAGTGACTGATAAGGTCCATATACCTCCATCTGGGAGCCCCAAGAGAAAATCAGGAAGGGCATATAGTAAACTGCCTAGGTTAACATTCTGTTGAAGAAACTGAGCACATTTATCTCAAGTTTTGGAAGAACCACAAATAATAGAGCCACATGCAATTTGTTGAAAAGATTAGCAAGCTTTGAATCTAGTTATATTCTGTTGTGGGACTTACTCAAGTCCTCACAATGGATGCTTTTCATAGCCACCTATCTTACTATCTCAATTAAACAGAGAACGTGTAAAGATTTGTGGCTGAACTTGCAGTCGTGCTGGGAACGTTTTAAGTTGCAAGTCTTAAAAATGGAATAGAATTTTTGGTTTTGTTTTCCATTTTTATTCTCTATCCTTATCGACTTGTGTTTTCATAGCTAATGGAAGTGTGAGATTCAGTGTACAAATTGTAAGGGAATGATTGAATGGTTGCATAGTTATATTGTTAGTTGAGAGAGATCCTTAAAGTTACTTGTTTTTAGAGTAATGCTTTGAGGAAGGAGAGGGGAGTGAGGTGGAAAGGAAGGTTTATCAAGATAATGGTGTTAAATTTGAGCAGCCCCATTCAGTTTTAAACATCTACTTTTTTTTTTTTAACCTAGAGTTACTGTATAAATAGGTAACATTAGCATGGTAATACCACCTTAGGGTTTTTGAAGCCTTTGAGGTATTACTGGCTAATAGAACATATTCTTTTCCTCCAAGATGACAGTTTAGTCTACACTTTTATAACGCATTATGCAGTGGCAGTAGGTTTACCAAACTTGCCGGTCTACTGTAATCCTAAGGGACTTTCTTTACATTCTCTGGCCAGGTTATTACTTACTATCAGTTTTTTCTAAGAGTGACTTCATTCTATCGTTGCTCATTGATTGCCTAGACTTGTGAACTTTTAAGGAAAAGAGTAGAAATGAAAGTGTCAGTAAACAGAGAGATTCTAACTTCTTTTAAATGTGTCTAGTGAGCACATTAAAACAAAAACACCCCTATAGCTTTATGCCTCATTTAATCAAATAAAGATGAGTTTAACACCAGAATAGGAGGAAAGATGCAAGCTTGGAATTTAAATAGTGAGCAAATTTAATTTTATTTATTATTAATTTTCTCTTCTCCTGGGAATGGATGGAAACATTAACACAGGTGACTTTGGGCTTGTTGGAGGTCTATGACGTCTGTGATGTAGATCAACTACTAAATCAAATATTACAGCACTCTCTCTCTCTCCTTCCTTCCTTCCCTTCCTCCCTCCCTCTTTCCCTCCTTCCTTTTCCTTCTTTTTGAAGTAAAGTCTTACTATGCAGCACATGCTTTCAACTTTCAAGATCTTGCTTCAGCTGCTAAGAGTGCTGAGATTACAGGTGTGTACCATCATGCTCAGAAAATGATCAGAATTTGGGGCTTCTTAGGCTCTGTTGGTCTACTAGACCAGTGGATAGTACAAATTATTAAAGGGTTTATTTTTCCTTAAAAATTGACCAGCTGGGGGTGGTAGCAGATACCTGTAGCCCCCACCTACTCAAGTGGCAGAAGAAGACAGATTGAGCTTATTAGTTGGAGGCTAGTCTGAGTAGCATTTAAAAAAAGAAAAATCAACTGGAAAAAAATCCTCCTTATTTATTCTTATTTGTGTATATACTGAATTTTCTAAGTGGGTAGGTACAACTTTCTTTTTGTAGGTTTTAGTATATTGAAATAGCCTCTCTAACCATCTAGAGAATTAGCTTTAATAAGATTTAACTTAAAAACTCATTGTAAATTACCATGGGCAGACTGAGTGTCCCTTGTCCAAAAAACTTGGGACCAGAAGTGCTTCAGATTTCTGAGATTTTCAGATTTGGGAACATTTGCATATCCATAGTGAAATGGCTTTGGGGGGGGGCATGAACCTAAGTCTAAACACTAAATGCATTCATGGTTCATATACATCTCATATCCAGCCTGAAAACCATTTCATACAGTATTTGTAGTGCACCTGACTCGTCGCAGATTCAGGTGTGCAATCCTCCACTTGTGCTGTTATGTCAACACTGAAAAGGCTTGGGGATTTTGGAGTATTTCAGATTGTCAGATTTTTACAGAGCTTCATTCTGTTTCTCAGCCACACAATTTTACCCTGGATGAAAAGAAATGTTATATTTTTCCTTTTGCAATATTTTTGTAGCCATCGTTTGAGTATAAGTAACTGGCTTCATGAAACACTGTCAGATATGGTGGCCCAGCGTGTGGAATTTAAAGTCAAGCTGCTTGTTTGAATTTGACTCCACCACTTTCTTGCTGAAAACTTTGGGGAAAATCCTTTAACTCCCTCTGCCTTGGTTTTCTGGTCTGAAAAAAAAAAGGAAATAATAAAATGACAGATTCTGGGGGCGTTGTGAGGTTAGAAAGCAGCTAGTACACAGACACAGACACACTGACTGTTGACAACTTTATTATTTTTACATTTAGGAGACACTGAGGCTTAGTGGACTTGCCTTTGTTTCTAATAGTGTTTCTTAGTCCATGTTAAGAAAAGGAAGTTTCTCTTAAAGGAAGTTTCTCTTTAGCACCTCAAAAGAACAATTAGAAGGAAGTCCCAAATATCCTTTTTAAGTCTTAGGATTTTCTGATCAGCTTTGACTTAATTGTGAATGTTTAAGACCATGTGCATTTTAAAGACATCCTGTGTTCCATCATGTTCTCAGCTGACCAGACTCCAGGAACACTGCTTTGCCACATTGGTGCAGTCAGTTTTGTTGAGGGAGAAATTCTTCATGACAGATATTTGGCAGCCCTTCATGAAGGTAAATAATTTATATCAGCAACTGTTTTTAAAGCCAGGCTCCAGTGGCTCATGCCTGTAAGCCTAGCTACTCAGGAGGCTGAGGTCTGAGGATCATGGTTTGAAGCCAACTCTGGGCAGCCAAGTCCCTAAGACTTTTATCTCCAATTAAGCACTCAAAACAGCCAGAAGTGAAGCTGTGGCTCAAGTGGTAGAATGCTAGTCTTGAGCACAAAAGGTCAGGCTGAGACTTTAAGCCCTCACAACCTGCACAAAAAAAAAAAAAAAAAAAAGGAAAGAAACAGTATTTGAATGCCTGCAAGAAGTAACTGTTCTTGACATAAGATGTTCTTGAGATGTTAAGGAGGGAGTGTGTGTGTAGAGAATAGTGGTGGTGTTATGTATGTATGTATTGGGGGTGGTGGGGTTGCTGCTCTAAGGCCATGAGAAAGACCTAAGGGGACCCTCAATGCACAGCCTGTGTCCTGAGCACTTGGTCCTCTTAATGAATGAACATGAAGTGTATGTTATGCTTTT
The DNA here is from genome assembly GCF_000151885.1 of Dipodomys ordii. NCBI lineage: Eukaryota > Metazoa > Chordata > Mammalia > Rodentia > Heteromyidae > Dipodomys > Dipodomys ordii. The sequence continues at coordinate 2,476,839 of NW_012267346.1, forward strand.
CTTTATCCCTCTGTGTGTGAAGCATCCTATCCACATTCAGGCCCCATGGCTTTGTCCTGGAGTGGAGTGGAGTCTTCTGGTCTCCCATTTGTCCCTTGCTCTCATCTAAGCTCTTGTTGGCTGCTGCCACTCTGTGATCTAGCCCTGGAAGCAGAAAACATGATGGGAGAGTTGGATGCAGAGTAGAAGGTACAGCACTGGGGGAGGAGGAATTAAGGGTTAGGATGGCCTGAGTCCTGATGCACTTGACATTCTAGCCCTTCCTCAAAGCTGTCTAGTGACAGCAAGCTGCAGGCTGGGATGGGGGAACCCGGGCTCTAGGTTATGTATATCCTGTATATTCTTTGTTGTTGTTGTTGTTGAGTCCCAGGGGTTGAACTCAGGGCCGGGACACTGTCCCTGAGCTTTCATGCTTAATGCTAGCCGTGCTCTGCCACTTAAGCCGCAACTTCATTTGTGGCTTTTTGGTGTTTTATTGGGGATAAGAGTCCCATGAACTTTACTGTCTGGGCTGGCTTTAAACCGTGATGCTCAGATTTCAGTCTCTGGTGTAGCTAGGATTATAGGTGTGAGCCACCAGCGCCCAGCTATATACCCTTCTTGAAGCTGGAATGTGTGAAAGCATCTGAGGTGTGCAATAGGTCATCTTCAATTTTAAATTGGAAAGGGAAAGTCTTGTATGGTGTACCATCCTTAGTAATTAGTCAGCTATCAATAAGCATCTATCAGAGCCAGCTAGAAATGATTCTGAGTAGAATGCTGAATGTAAGAACATTTTTATGGCAGGATTCTGAGAGGTGATTCAGTGAGAATGTGCAAGCAGATAGATTGCTATCAGCTATGTGCTTTTAGCAGTTTGCCTGCTTTAATGACCAGTGTTTTTTTTTTTTTTTTAAATCATTGAAGCATAATCTGACTTAAACATCAGGATCCTTGTTGGCCCTGGCCATGGGGATTAGTGACATGGAAGCTCCTCTCCAAGCTTCTTATTTATCAGATCTTTTTAGTGATGTCAATGGTAGGTCCAGGTAGGACTAATAAGCGGACTTGGCATAGAGTCGTTTAAAAGCCTTATACTCATTCATCCAAGCATCAAGGTGCCCATTCTCTCTGCACGTGGTCAAAACCTATTGCTTCGAATGAAACATAACAACCAACTCTGTGTCAGGAAAGAATCTGTACATGGTTTACTACCCTTCATGGACTGTAAACTCCTTAAGGGAAGAGCTCTTGTCAGATTTGCCTTCTTTTTTTGTGTCTTCCTGTTTTCTAGTAGCTAGCACATGCCATAGAAAGAAGCAGGTGCTTTCTAGGTGTTGTACGATTGGGTGCTATGGAGGATACAGATAGAAACTTTCCAGAAGCTGTGTCTAAGAGCAGGAATTGTGTGGTGCAGTATTCCCCAGACTGTGTCTGTCCCTTGTGGTTCTGCCGCTTTGAGTGTGCCTATGACGAGTCCTCTAATTTCTGAATTAGATTATTACATAATGACAGGCTCTGTGCTGTGGTGTGGCTTTTTGGATTGTGGCTGTACAGCTGTTGCTTTAGACCCCTTGCGGCATTGACTACTACTGCCTTGGCTGACAGTAACAGGCTGTGGGTGCTTGGCACCGAACAAGGTCAGTAATGGTTGATCCAGCCAAGAGATCATCCCCACTTTGGCAGAAGTTCTCACTGTAGTGTTAGCTACATGGTTTACATGGCAGCTTTGTGAAGGAAGACTGTGCAGGTGGAAGCAAATTGTGTCCAGGCATGAAGTAAGGAACGTTGGGTTGAGGCTGCATCTTCCAGATATCCTTGTGTTTTTTGGTACTAAGGCTTGAATTCAGAGCTTGAGCACTCTCTCATAGCTTTTTCCCTCAAGGCTGCTGCTTGAGCCACACCTCTAGTTCTGTTTTTTTTTTTTTTTTTTTGCTGGTTAATTAGAGATGAGAGCCTTTTAGATTCCGCTGTCTGGGCTAGCTCCAAACCTTGAGCTTCAGATCTCCGACTCCCAAGTCCCCAGGATTAAAGGTGTGAGTCACTGGTACTTGCTCTTACCAAGTCTTTAGTAAGACTTTATAGGCTTTTTAAAGTGTCTTTATTAAATGAACACCTTATTTACAAGTTGGGTGTGATGCATCACACAGTGACTAGAAATCACTAGCGGATCATAGTCTCACAGCTGAAGCCTTCTTGGTTTGGAAATGAAAACAGGAAAGTAGAAGACTGTTGTCTGGCCCACTGAGAGCAGAAGAGTCATGCTACAGGTTTCATGGAGGACAGCTTATAGCATTACGCATGATGGGGCTGTTTCATGACTTTGGAGATGAATAACCAGATGATTGAGCTCTCCTGGAACCCGTAGTCTTACAGAAAAGTTCCCATTATGTTTCACTGCCTTAGACAGGTTTAGTTTTCTATCTTTGAATGTGACTTTCTTTATTCAAGAGCACTTTTCAAATGACAAAATAGCAAACAACATAGTTCTACTTCTGTAATTACTTAATTACTATTCTTGATGTTGAACATTATTAGCATTAGTATGTTTGAACATGCTAATGCACGTTCTACTCCTGAGCCACACTTTTCCCCAGAGCATTATTATTATTATTATTATGCATGTGTATGTGTGTGTATGTGTGTTTGTGTGCTTGTGTGAGCACGTGTATATGTGTACCATTCCTGGGGCTTAAATTCATAGTCTGAGTGCTGTCTCTGAGCTTGTTTAATCAAGGCTAGTGATCTATCATTTGACACAACTCCACTTCCAGTTTTTGATGGTGAATAGGTAAAGATAAGTAGATAAAGAATTGATAAAGAGTCATAGACTTTTCTGCCTAAGCTGGCTTTGAACTGCTATCCTTAGATCTCAGCCTTCTAAGTAGCTAGGATTACATGTTTAAGCCACCAGCAGCCGGCTATTATTTTTAATACAAATGCCTGAATGACCGGCTTCTTCATGTGGGGAAGAGGGGGACATGTGTCTTTCCTCTTTTTGGACGCTTAATGAACTTTTTAAATACAATTTTGTTCTAATTATAAACATAATACAAGTGTTCTGTTGAACTCTTGGACAACATAAATTAGAGGTAAAGTACATGATCCTGTTAACCATTGATGCATTTCCTCTTTTCTGTGTGTGATCACATATACACAATGAAACCAACAGCTCCTTTCTTAACTTGCTTCTTTTTGCAAAGGCTATTAAAAAAAATTGTAACTTGACTCAGAGACTTCAGAGCAATAAATTCTCTGACTCATGCCAACAAAGAATAAACCCGAGTTACTCCTAAAAAATGATAACTCATTTTTAAGCCTATGAAAACAGCAGTTACGTACTGCCTTTAGATAGCAACACTGAAAATTTGCAGCTCTTAGGTGAGTTGAAGTTAGTCCTCTCAGAGCTCTGTCTCATTTTCTTTGTTTTGCTTATTTGCTTGTTTAGCACCCCCTTTCACAAAGTCTTTCTTCTTAGCCTTTTTCTTTTTCTATCTTCTTCTTGAATACATCTATAACCCACACTGATAAGATGTAGAACATTGCCATCACTCACATAGTTCTTTTAGGCTCTCACACAGTGATTGGTTTTTCATATTGTAAAACCTTCTTTTAGCTGGGTGCTGGTGGTTCATTCCTGTAGTCTTAGCTACTCAGGAGGCTGAGGTCTAAAGTTTGCAGTTCATATCTAGCCTGGGTAGGAAACTCCATGAGTCAGTCTCTGTCTGTCTGTTTCTGTCTTTGTCTCTGTCTGTCTGTCTGTCTGTCTGTCTGTCTGTCTGTCTGTCTGTCTCTTTTGTTGGTTATGGGGCTTCAACTCTGGGCCTGGGTACTGTCCCTCAGCTTTTCAACTGAAGGTGAGTACTCTACCACTTGAGCCACAGCACCACTTCTGCTTTTCTAGTGGTTTATTGGAGATAAGAGTCTCACGGATTTTCTTGCCCAGGCTGGCTTTGAACCGAGATCCTCAGGTCTCAGCCTCCTGAGTAGCAAGGATTACAGGTGTGAGCCACTGATGCCTGGCTTCCATGAGCCTCTTATCTCCAAATAACCCCCAAAAAGCCAGAAGTGGAGTTGTGGCTGAAATGGTAGAGTGCTGGCCTTGAGCAAAAAAGCTCAGCACTCAGGCCCTGAGTTTAAGTCCCACAACTGGCACAAATAAAGCAAAAAAGCCTCCTCTACTCATGGTCCCTTCCGTGGCACACTTCCTTCCTATGCACTCCATTTCTGTGGATGCCAACATTTCAGGGAACAAAACCCTATGATAACCTTATATGGTCTAAACAATTGCCTGTATGTACTCTAAGCTTACAGTGTAAAAGGAGAGGACAGACAGATCAGCAGTATAAATAATTGAATGGGATGCATCCATGTAAGAAGTCTTGGGGCTACTGGTTAACATAAGCTTGATTCTGTTAATTATATTATCAGTAATAAGCCAGGACTAATTGGAGAGATCAAATTTGAGATAAATAGGATAATGCCAATGGAAGGAAAAGGTGTAGATTGGTATTGATGGGCGGTATACTTCCATGTTAAAATGTAGAGCAGAGTGTGTGTGTGAGAGGACCCAAGGGAGTTTGTGCAGAATAGATACAACTATCCAACTATCACCAACCAGCTCTCTGTGCCTTGGGATGACATGCAGACCCAGGCAGGACTGCATACCACCCTGTCACCAGCATCAGCTGTTCTGAGGGGCTGGCCTGAGATTCTGTGTCCTGCACCCACCCTTCTGTTTGTGGATCCTTTGTGGTTCTTGCTTTTTTCTGCTGTCGGTGCCCTGTTTATTTTCTCGGTCACCAGGTGCCTTCCCCAGTCTCTTCACTTTTCGCTTTTTCATGGTCTCCTTCATGCCTTAGTGCTTTGCTCTGTGTCTCACTGTTTGCAGGAAAATGTCATATTTCAAGCCTGTTCTCCATTTTATTGCCATATTTTCACTTTATCTAAATTAACATTGATTGTTAGACATATGAATACATGGGTCCCACAAAATAAACAAAAACTTTTACCCATCAAATCATTAAACTCTACTGTTAGGTATGTAGGTGCACCCCAATGCTAAAATGTTACCTGGCAGGAAAAAAAAGAAAGAGAGTACAAGTTGACTATCCTTAATCCAGAATGCTTGGGAACCTAAAGTGTTTCAGATCTTAGATTATTTTTCTCCAGATTTTCCATGGTTAAATATGACATGAATAGAGGTTTCATCTATATCTTACATAACCTGAAGGGAATTCAGTGGCTTTCCAACTCTGAACTCTTCTGTATTCATATAGAAGTTTCTCCACTGTTTTGACTGCAACTTGCATCCTTTGAGATGAAGTGTGGAATTTTCTACTTGTGATGTCATGTCAGCCCTCAAAAAGTTTCACACTGGGCCTGGGGGGTGTATGTAGCTTTTTGGGAGAGTGTGTGTCTTGCATGTACAAAGCCTTGGCTTTGGTCCCTAGCATAAAAAAATATTAAATACGTTTTGGGTTTTGAACATCTCAGAATTTTCAGATGTAGGATGTTCAATCTGTTCTTGGAATTTACTCCCTGGGGATAAAGTCAGTAAGGATAACTAACCAACTCTTAGGCTTTTGCCTTATTGTCTTTTCATGCACTACCATGAGATGGGCACCACAATTCTTTCCATTCCCTTGTGCTCCTAGGAATGTGTCTCATGAATGATACAGAAAAGTATTTCTCCAGATGTGGAGGTGTCATTGCAGTTGTCCGAGTACTTGTATAGTATACATGAGGGCCTAGGATTAGGCTCTAACACCACTAAGAATGCAAAGTAAAATGAAACAAAAAACTCATGCCCTTTTGTGAGATGATATTCTGATACATCCACTGTAGGCTCACATAAGTAGAATGGATATAAGACTTTTTCAGAGAATAATGTTGACGGTTATTTTCTTAAAGTGTTCTTCCCTGCTTTTTTGGCCAACCTGATCACATCTATAAATGTGAAAGGAAGTGGGGAAAAATGCACTGTTAACACTGTAACTTCTAGTTATATTCATTGGTTAAGTCCAGCCAACAAATAGTGCTCCGAAGCAGAGCCATTTGTTTTTCCAGTTAAAACAGAACCTGAAGTTGTTTCTTCTAGTTCCCCATGCAAGAATGTTTTCTTCTTTGAATTGCTAAAGAGTGATTTTTTTTCCATTCCCTTAAGATTCTACCTTGTCAACTTTTAACTCCAGAAACTTCTCTACTGGTTGAGGAATGCCAAAATGTCACTCAAAAATGAATGCAGAATGTACCTTTATCTAGACTTCAGCCACAACCTTCTGGACAAGTCTTGTTGATGACTAGGAACAGGAAGGTTTTTTTTTTTTAATTTTATTTTTTTATCAGAGAAGGAAACCTGTTAGGAAATCTGCTTGTTTTTAGGTTAATGTAGAAGTTTAATAAACCCAACTGAAAACAATCCATGTTCTTTAAGATAGGTTCTCTCTACTCCTTGATAGGAGAGGTGTCCAGACTGTCTTATTTAAGACTTGTTTACAATCAGCTGCCTGTATAAGCCCAGTTTATTTTTCTAAGAATACATTTTCCCCCCTCTCCTGCTTTCCAACTCTTGGCTCTTACGTGTTCATACAAAGAAACATCTGGTGTTCCGAGAATTTTATTTTTGGTGGCAGAAATATTTTATAAAACTTGGTGTTGCAGCTCTCAAACATCCAGTAGCCCAAGTAATGAAGAACTGTTTACAAGTGTACCTGCATGGATGGTTTAGCATGGACACGGCTGAGTTTTGCATGAAGTGTAAAGGAAAATGTCTCTAGAAGCTGTTAGGCTGTCACTTTTGCTTGTCTTTGTATATCTGGCACCAGTGCTTATAGTAAACATTGAATGAATGATAAGGTACTTGTAGTTCTTCAAGAGTGACCTGTATAGGGATTACAGACAGAATCATTTCTTATGTAGGAATACATGACACAAAAATCTTCTCATTGCCTTCATAATATTATCATTGATTTTTTTGTTGTTGTTGGTCATAGGGCTTGAATCTGGCCTTGAATGCTGTTCTTCAGCTCTTCAGCTCAAGGCGAGCATTCTACCGCTTGAGCCACAGCACCTCTTCCAGTTTTCTGAGTGGTTTATTGGAGATGAGAGTCTCACAGACTTTGCTGCCCATGCTGGCTTTGAACTGTGATCCTCAGATCTCAGCCTCCTGAGTAGGATTACAGGCATGAGCCACTGGGCTCATGCCTTTATCACTGGATTTTTATGTAATCAAAGAACATCACAGTAGTCCAAACTCAGTTTACTGTTTAGATGATAAAAACTTTGATGGGGGCTGGGAAGATGGCTCAGTGGTAGAGTACTTGCCTTGCATGTGTGGGGCCCTAGGTTTGATTCCTCAGCACCACATAAGCAAAAAGAAAAAAGCTGGAAGTGGCACTGTGGCTCAAGTGGTAGAGCGCTAGCCTTGAGCTGAAGAGCTGAGGAACAGCTTCCAGGCCCAGAGTTCAGGCCCCACGACTGGACCCCCCCAAAAAAACCAAAAAAACAAAAACTTTGACAATGGATTAGATGGGATAAATGAAGTTAAAGTGTAAGAATAAATCATATGCTGAGCACTGGTGGCTCATGGCTCTTGCCTGCAATCCTAGCTACTCAGGAGTCTGAGATTTGAGGATCATTGTAGGAAAGTCTGTGAAACTCTTACCTCAGATTAACCACCAAAAAGTTGGAAGTGGAACTGTGGCTCAAGTGGTAGAGCACTAGCCTTGAGCAAAAAATGACAGCCAAGGACAACACCCAAGCCCTGAGTTCAAATCCCAGAACCAGCACAAAAGAAGGAAGGAAGGGAGGGAGGGAGGAAGGGAGGGAAGGGAGAGAAGGGAAGGAAGGAAGAAATAAAAAAGAAAAAAAATCATACACCAGGAAATAATTGAGTGCATCAGTGAAGCTGAAGCAATCAAACAGAATGATTTGAAATATGGGATAGTTGATAGAAAAACAAGTAAATTACTGTTTGAATACCCAGATGTAGTTTTTCCCTTTCAGAATTTATATAGCAGCTGTAGTATATTTATAGAGAATAGTCTTTACTATTTATAGTTGTGAACTAATGTTAAGCCACAAACTGTATGTGGATATTTATAGACATTTTACTTAGCACTTGCAGATACTCAGAGGTTTGATGTATCTAGTTCTTATTAGATTTGTTTTCTGGAACTGTATGTAAATATAGATATTCTTAGGTATCTTAGATATAGGGAATCAGGAGATTAGAAGCAAGTCTGTTGAGAGGAATGGAAAACCAAAGAAAAAAAATTTTTCTGAGAATTTTTGTAAGCCCTTTTAGTATCTATTGAGGAGTTAGGGTTGGTTTGATGTTCTTGAAGAGATTATAGATGAACTTAATATCAAGGAAGGCAAATACTATTGATCATCATGGCTAAAATATCTTGCTGTGTGAAGAGTCTAATTTAGACTAGATAGAGAAACTTAAACGCATGTAAGGGGAGGTATTTGCTATATGAAGAGTTTTCCTTTATTATGTGTTTTAAAAACATAGCCTCATTTAAAATTTTTGGCTTTTGTTAAATATACAGGGAGGGATGTCATTGGTATATTTTCACATGCTTACAATATATTCTAATTCATCTCACCATTTGTCACCTTCCATCCTCTGCTTCCCAAAACGATTTCAACAGGTTTCATTGTGCTTTTTTTAAAGTTGCAAAGAAGCTATTTTGAAAGTATTCAACCTCCGTCCTTCTCCTGGTTAGCCCAACCCCCTTCCTGTAGTACCACCCTCCCACCGCGCCCTCCCCCCCCCAATCTATTTTTCTTTCCTGCTTGCCTCCTATTCCCCTATTGACCAGCAGCTTTCATTCAGGTTCTTCACACTGTTTTCATATAAACTTGCATTGTATTTCAGAATTGTTCACTTCTCTTTTTTCCCCCCCATCCCTCTCATATGAAGAGCTTTCTATTTTTTGTGTCAGGTTATCAGACAAAAGACTGTTGTAATAGCGTTCAGAGATACTTCACCTTTGAGACTGTTTTCTATAAATAGTTTTTGGAGGAAGCCTGATCCAAGACCTCAGGCAATTTACAACTGTTTTTTTGAAGAAGCCTGTGGAGCAATTGTGATACTGAATGTCCTAACAATACCAAGAGGAACATAACCCAAACTACTCTTTCTGGCTGTTAGTTCAGACACCTCTGTAAATCCTGTAATAAACTCAGTACTACTTTCATTCTTGAATTAAGGCATCAGTTGTCTGCCTAATTAGATGGTTAGTTTCTTGCATATTGGGATCCTGCTTTGATTTCTTGCTTCCTTCTTGGCGTGAAAAGTAGATGATAGGTAAGACTTTCTGATAATTTTATTTGTAAAGAGAGACCCAGAAAGAGGTGGCACTCCTCTGCGTGGGTGACTGTTTTTGAAAAAGTGTACACACTGGATTTTTCTGGTCTTTCTTCACAGTGAATTCCTTTTACAGAGTAGTGTAGCCAGGTGCTTGTGGCTTATGCCTGTAATCCTAGCTACTCAGGAGTTAGAGATCTGAGGATCACTGTTCAGAGCTAGCCAGGGCAGGAAAGGCTGTGAGACTCTTACCTCCAATTAACTGCCAGAAAACTGGAAGTGGCACTATGGCTCAAAGTTAGGAGAGTGCTAGCCTTGAATAAAAGAACTCAGGGACAGCACCCAGACCCTGAGTTTAAGCCCCACGACCAACACCCCCCCACTAAAGGGGGGGGGGAGAGAGAGAGAGGAGCATAGAACATAGGACAAAGACCTAGACGTGCATGAGCTTAAAACCCCGCTTTCCCTTACCCTATGAGGCAAGTTACTGTCTTTTCCAAGCTTGTTTCCTCATTCATACATGTAGATGGTGAGGGTTAACCCTTGAATGCCTGAAGCCTATGAACCTAAGTTAGCCTGCTTTCCATATCATCTGCGCTCTCAGGTTGCCAGAATGTAAGATACAAAGGAAGCTAGAATTTTGAAAAACAATTATGCTTATGCTTTGGGAAATATGGCAGTTTTTTTTCAGACAAACCTGTCTAACCAGTAAGCATTATCTTTAAATTTAAAAGACAACAGTTGGTATGATGAATACTTGTGTTTAGGCACTAATGAAAATGCAGGAACATCAGATTGATATAACTCAACTGTGCAGGATAATGCTAGGAAACAAACTGCATTGAGTTGGTATAGCCCTGGGGAACTGGTGCAGAATTTGGCTAGCGATCATAGAAAACGTTAAAATCATGTATTTAACATACAGTTTCTTGGTTAAAAAATCCTGACCTATTTTTTTTTTCCCCAAGTGATTCCTTTGGTGTTGAAAACATGACAGATTTCAAATGCCAAATGGCTTTTGCCTTACACATGAAAAGTACATTATTCCCTAGTGAATGAATGAATGTGGTGGTATGTGCTCAGGATAAACACTCATTCAGGTACATTTGCGGAAATTGTAGGGAGGATTTTACTTATTGTGTATGTAATTTGGCCCAATTCACTCACTGGGGTGAGGGTAGAAAGCTGCATATGAAACTTTGCCCTGTCAGTTTCTCAACTGTGTACTTCAAAAATGAATTGATAGAGTAGATTTGATGTTAGATGATAATGTTAGATAAAAAAACCAGGTGGACTTCCAAGTTCTTGGGGGCAGGTCTTGGCTTAACTGCTAATTGAGGGATCGTGGGGTAAGTAACCACTTTGTAAATTGAACATATGAAACTGAAGTTATTGAAACATTTCCCCAACTCTATAGCACATAAAGAAGTGGGTGTTTAGCAAAATGTTACAGTAAGTCCTGCCCCTTAGGTGACCTACAACAGGTATGCAGTAGCCACATAAGAAGTTATTTATGATCAGATGTCATTTTTTTTTCCTAAGAAGTTCATTTAAAAGAAACATAAAATGATCAGGGCTGGGACTGTGGCCTACTGGTAGAGTGCTTGCCTAGCATGCATGAAGCTCTGGGTTCAATTCCTCAGTACCACATAAACAGAAAAAGCTGGAAGTAGTGCTGTGGCTCAAATGGTAGAGTGCTAGTTAGTCTAGAGCAAAAGAAGCTCAATGGCTAGACCCTAGGTTCAAGCCCCTGGACCGGTAAAAAAATAAAAAAATAAATAAAATAATCAATAATTAGTATTGGATTTTCTTTGTGGCTAGTTAAGGTGTTTTGTTTTTTAATTTAGGTATTTTCAATTTCTTATGTTTCATTTGGATTTTTAAAGCACAATTAAAAGTGTATTTTATGACTAAGGGTAGAGTGTTTGCCTAGCATGGCCAAGGCTATAGGTTCGATCTCTGGTACCAAAAAAGGAAAAAAAAAATAGAAGTGTTTTTGAGTACTAGACAAATAAAGATGAATTCTTAAGGTTGGGAGATAGTTACTGCTTTTTCATTTTGTCAGATTCCAAACTGCTGAGTAAATAATGCTTTTGTTAGAATTCTATGAGGGGCTGTCATTGAGCAGATAAGGTATGTGGAACAAATGTGTGTTTCTGTCCATATTCTGTCACTTGGTACTAAAAAGTGTTGGAAGGTAAATTTGATTCTGGAAATGCATAATCACAGTACTTTATTTTGTCTTTTTTTTTTTTGCTGGTCATAGAGCTTGAACTCTGGGCCTGGGCACTGTCCTGAGCTCTTCAGCTCATGGCTAGCACTCTACCACTTGAGCCATAGCACCCACTTCCAGCTTTTTCTGTGTATGTGGTGCTGAGGAATCGAACCCAGGGCCTCATGCATGCAAGGCAAGCACTCTACCCTTGAGCCACGTTCCCAGCCCCCAGTGCTTTATTTTGTAATCCATTAATAAATCATTTTGTAACAGCACATGCAATCCAGTAATTATATTTTTAATCATCTGTTCTAACCAAATATAGAGTTTATACTCAGATTTGTTCAAATCTCCTCTTACTATTCAGTAAGCTTTGTTTTTCTTCTAAGTGAGGAAGCAGAGATTTATAATTTTGTGTTTCTGGAGATCTGCTGGAAAGATCAATACTACACACCCTGGAACTCTGCCAGATGTAATTTACATTTGAACAAGGATTACAAAAGTACAAGGATTAAGTTAAACAATTAACACAGTATGCTAGAGACTATATAGTCTGGGAGAACTATTTGGGTCAGTAGGTTTTGTTTTCAACAGACTCTAGGATTGTGAATGCTTAGTAAATTGGTTGTAATTAGTAATTGCTGTGGTGAAAGTTTTTGTTTGAGAGAAAGTTTGTGACTAACTTTTGCAAGAAACAAATGTTAATCATTAATCAGTGAGTTTTTGAATGTACTGCATCAGAGAGATGAATTGGTCACCTCTTCAATGTGATAAATTTTTTTACCTGTTTATCATTCCTAAGGAATAAAAATTTGAATTAGCACCAACTTTTTTTTTAACTTTATACACAGTATTATAGCAATCTGTGTGGTTCAGAGCAGTTTAAACTGAGTTTAGTAAACCCTTAAAGTAAAATGACATGTTTGTGTATACATGTGCGCTTTCTAAAGACGAGTACTCTTACCTTCTGTCAAGATTCTATAGGTTTCTATAGAATCAAGAAACTGGTGTCAAGTGTATTTTATGGTTGTGTTTAGAAGCATGGTTTTCTTTTCTTACCCTGACTGCTTCCCTCTTATTCCTCTTCCCTAGGAGAACTGTGCTAACAACAAGTTACCTTTTTATAGTTTCCATTGTCACAGTGTTGGTCTCCATTGTCACAGTTGTTGGTCTCCATTGTCACAGGGTTGAAATATCTCAACAGTTAGCCATTACATCTGTAATCACTCAGTAGCCAGAGTTAAAATGTTGTGGGTGGCTTTCATTCACAGCAGAAAGGCTTTGTGGCTACCATAATAAATACTAAATAGTGCCTTCCCCTCAGTGGCTGGTCACATGCTTTGTACTAGTAATTAACATATCAAGGAGTTATGGTACACTCTGGTGATATTTTTTTTCCCCTGCAAGATTTATAACTATGGTAAACTGGGGCACAATAAATTTTCCTATGCAAAGTACTTTATTGACCCAAAGAGGAGACTAATGCAAATTTCTAATAAGCTGTGATGTATGGTAGATGGTGGGCTGGTTACTTCATCTCCTTCGAGGGTGGTATACAATTTTTTTATCTACACTTACTTTTCTATAGGTCACATTCTATGTTGTACATTTGTGTTGCATGTAAGATAAAGAATGCAAAAAAGTTTTTGAACATTAGTTGCAAGATATCCAAGAGTGGATTTTGCTGTTGAAGCGTTTATTCTTGCCGGTGATCATACAGCCCTTCTGTACCCTAGAAGTCAATGCTATTGTTGAGTTTGGGAATGAAAATGTTTCTCTGCAGCCTTAAGGCACTACAATGTATTTGTCTTTTTTTTTTTTTGGTCTGAGACTGGGATTCAAACTTGGTATTTGATGATTCTACTCATTGGCAGGTACCCTACTCTCTGAGCCATGCCTCTACCCCCCACATTTGTTTTGGGGGAACTTTAAGTATTGAAAGAATAAGATGCTTTCTGTCATTTTCCCCCATGAAGTTGGGAAACATTTGACTCTTTGTATTTCCCATTGCTCAGAGAAAACAATTGTCTTTTATATCAGAAATTGGTGACTCCATGGTGCCCTGCTTCAACAATGTCACCACTTGTGCCATCTGAAGGCACTTGACTACTTGATAACAATTAGTTTGGTCTCAGGACACTTGAATAATGAATCTCTAAGTTTGCCTGTTGGGGTGCTCTGGTGATGCCATTCCAGAGTAGTCTGAGCTCAAGGGGAGGGGAGCAGAAACTCACTTATATGATATGTTAAAAGAAAAAAAAATTGGAAGCCCCCTGGCTTGTGCTTGTAATCCTACCTACTCAGGAGGCTGAGATATGAAAATTGAAGTTCAAAATCAAATTGAAAAGGAAAGTCTATGAGACTCTCATCTCCAATTAACCACCAAGAAAAAAAAAAGCGGGAAGTAGAGCTATGTCTCCAGTGGTAGAGCGCCAGCCTTAAGTGTAAAATCTAATAGCACCCAGGCCTAAGTTCAAGCCCCAGTATTGAAACACAAAAATAATTATAATTAAGAGCATACTTTCTAGCTGGGCCCTGGTGGCTCATGCCTGCAATCCTAGCTATTCAGGAGGCAAATATCTGAGGATACAGTTCAAAGCCAGCCCTAGCAGGAAAGACTGTGAGGCTCTTATCTCCAATTAACTACCAGGAAACTATAAGTAGAGTGCTAGCCTTGGCAAAAGGGCTCAGGGACAGTTCCCAGGCCCTGAGTTTAAGCCCCATGATGGACCAAAACAAAAACAAAAACATACTAAGAATATTACCAAATGCATAAAATTTAACAGGCAATATAGTTTTAGAGTTTTGAAGGTAAAAAGGAAACTGAAAACAAAGCAAACAGTTTTAACTATAGTTAGTCAAGTTTTGTTAAAATGAATTTGTTTCTCTAAACTATTTAAATTAAAAAATTTAAGACATTTTGAAGTATTACATGCTTAATAAAGGACTGTATAGCTTATGTGCTTGTTTTAAACAAGAAAGAAATGGAAATATGCTGTCACTAACCAGTTTGCATTTTCTGCTTCTTACATGACTTTCCCTTATCCCATTCACTGTACCCATGTCCTGGATTTTTGCACTTAATTTTATCTTTCCCTAGTTTTGATTATTGTATAAATGAAGTTCATACTTTTTTTCCCCCCACATTTTACCCAGACTTATTTGCTCGATTAGTTTTTGCACATGCTTTGGCAAAAGTATATAAGGTTATGTAAATTACCCCCCACCCCCACACACAATGAACTTTGGGAGGGAGATTGTTGTGTGTAGATGATGCGTGTAACTGTACCCACACTTGCTGCTGTGTGGTATTCCATTGTATGACTAGACTACAGTCTGTGCTTTCATTGTTGATGGACACTTGGATGGTTTCCCATTTGGGAGCTTATGAACAATGCAGCTATGTACATTGGGATTGCTGGATTTTCGGGTATGTGCATGTAAAACAGTTCCTAAGTGGTTCCATGGCCAGTTCTAGGGTATGATAATACTACTACTTACTATCAGACTTCAAAGTTTTTAGTAACTCAGAGCATGTGAAATGCCTTACTGTGGTATAAATTTGTATTTTGCTCATAATTGATAAGATCAAATTTCATGTATTTGTTAGCCATCGATTTGTTTCTTTTGTAAAATGCCCATTCTCTTTTTGCCTGATATATAACTATCATTCCTTAGGTTTTGATTCTTTTTATTTTTTTTTTGGGTCCGGTCGTGGGGCCTGAAGTTTGGGCCTGGGCGCTGTCCCTCAGCTCTTCAGCTCAAGGCTAGCACTTGAGCCACAGCGCCACTTCCGGCTTTTTTCTTTTTTGCTTATGTGGTGCTGAGGAATCGAACCCAGGGCCTCATGCATGCAAGGCAAGTGCTCTACCACTGAGCCACCTTCCCAGCCCCAGGTTTTGATTCTTTTGTTCAGTTGGTTTTAATTAATGATGATGAGCAGTTCTGGTTTAAAATGAAATACTAAAATGTATTTTTTACCTGTAAGATTGATGGTCTCAGAAGTCTGGGTATAGTGGCTCATACCTGTATTTTCAACTGTTCAAGAGTCCTGGGCAAAAAGAGCTTTTATCTCAACGAATGGGTATGAATGCCTGTCATTCCAGTTTCCTGAGGGATGTAGATAGACGGTTCTAGGCTCTGGCGAAAAGGGGCAACCCTATCTGAAAAATAGCTAAACTGACAAGGATTGTGGGTGCGGCTCAAGTGGTAAAATGCTTGCCTAGCAAGTGTGAGTTTGGCTGGTTTTGGTGTTTTATAGCAAGGGCTCTTTCAGGTATCTGTTTTCTTCTGCCTCCAGTGTTTTTTTTTTTTTTTTTTTTGGGTCCAGTCATGGGGCCTGAACTCTGGGCTTGGGTGCTGTCCCTCAGCTCTTCAGCTCAAGGCTAGCACTCTACCACTTGAGCCACAGTGCCACTTCTGGCTTTTTACTTATGTGGTGCTGAGGAATCGAACCCAGGGCCTCATGCATGCAAGGCAAGTGCTCTACCACTGAGCCACCTTCCCAGCCCCATGCCTCTGGTGTTTTTGTGGATCACCTAGTTTTTCAGTTTCTTTTGCTCAAGTATTTATGTGTTCACCTACTTTTTCTTTTTTCATTTTTGTGTGGTATTCAAATACATGAAAATATACATGGTCATTTTAAGTTGTATTTTTTGAGTGCTTTTTTTTTGTAGCTTAGAAATACTGTTCACTTTTCCAAAATATATTGCTCTTATGGGAAGTAACTTTGCTAAATTCTCATTAATTCTCAACTCACTCAGTAGATTGTTTGGGGTTGTTTTGTAGATAGTAATTTTGTTTGCTAATGACTGTGTGTGTGTGTGTGTGTGTTTTCCATATCCTACCCTGGTGTTCACATTTTCATATATATATATATATATATATATATATATATTTATTTTTGGCCAGTCCAGGAGCTTGAACTCAGGGCCTGGGCACTGTCCCTGAGCTTTTGCTCAAGGCTAGCACTCTACCACTTGAGCCACAGCACCACTTCCAGCTTTTTCTGTTTATGTGGTATTAAGGAATCAAACCCAGAGCTTCATGCATGCTAGGCAAACACTCTACCACTAAGCCATCTTCCCAGCCTTTTCATATCTTTTGATGAAGAAGAGAAGCACAAAACCATTGAGATGCCACAATCATGGGCATTATAACTAAGTTAGATGCCTTCCTGTAGACTGGAAGTGAGTTTTTGCTGGAATTCCTGGTGTATTTTTATGAGTTTGGGGATCTGCTGAATTCCAGTGCCTGTGTGGTCTCAAGAGGGACCAAAGTGGGGAGGGGAGAGGCAAGAATCAGCAGCTCCTTTGTCTTGAGCCCTGTTCACTTGAGTGCCAATGAATCTTTTTCATGGAGCATGCTGTCCCACAATTGGTTAGTGTCTTGTTGTGTAATCAGTGCAGCTGGATATTCAAGAGGTGGATTATGACCCAGTTTGTTTGCTAATTATTGCACAAAAATGGGTTTAAGGTATACTGAACTTGGAAGAGGAAAACTATGTACCTCTATTCTGGGTTTGCCTCTGCAAGGACTCCTGTATGTCTGATTAATGAAAACTCCTCCTGGGAAACTGAGTGAGTTGTTAAAAGGAAGCTAAGGTAAAAAAAAAAAACAAAAACTGTTCAGTCATAAATTACAGTGTTAATTCTCTGATATCAATGGTAAAATCTGTAGGCTAATGTGTCAACTCTCAGCAGGAATCCCACCCTCTCTCTCTGGGTTCCTCCCTCCCTAGGTCTAGCTGTATAGCTCTGGTAGGCTTCAATCAATCCTCTTACCTCAGTCACCTAAGTATTAGGATTAGAGGCATATGCCACAATGCCCAGCTTTCACAGAGCAATATTTTTATACCTACAAGTTAAAACCCAAGTGGTCACCCTTTGTAATAACATAGTCTGGCCTGTGTAACAATGAGAAAAATATCAAATAAGTATGTGATTTTTTAAAAAAACTGGTATTTGTTCATTATTCTTTTCTCCATTGTTCTGTACAGGAATGTACAGATACCAATTTCATGTCACTGAATTTTTCTTAACTGTTCTCCATTTAGCCAGTTGACTACATTAACTGGCATTTGGTTCCTTCTGAGACCTGAGTCAGCTGAAGCCCCTTGTGAGTTCAGGGTTCCTGGACATCCTGGCTGATGCCCAAACACCTGTAGTTCTCCTAATAGAGTTGGAAGATAATAAAAAATCAGTGATTTCTATCCTTCAGTTGTGGACTCAAATGGTTTCTAAACTAATGAAGTCTGAATATAGAAAAATGTACCTTCTGAAGAGGATAGTTGGTGAAGGTAGATTCTTGAAGTGTGGCCTCCAGATCCACATAGGGCTTCTACCTCAGACCTGCTGACTTAGAAATGTGTTTTACATCATCTTCTACTTTGTTGAATTCAGTATAGGAAGGAGGAGATCATGAAAATATTAGGTGGCTTCTGATACTAACTGAAAAACACTCAAGCTTGTTTTTCAAAGTTTCTTTAAAGAAACTTAAGTCAAAAATTGATAACATAACATGGTATAGTTTACATAAGAGAAAATAACCAGAACTCCCCTTCTGGACATTTTTTTTTTAAAATCAGATATGGCCTTTGTCTCATATTAGTAAATGAATGAACTTTTATATGCTTTAAATTTATGTAAAGATGCTTAGAAATACAAGTATCAGTTTTTACTCTTACCAGCTTTAATCTTTAGCCTGCTTTGCTGCTGCCAAGGTTGTCTGTCCACAGAGGAAGATTTTGATCATGTTTTGTAAGTTTAGGAACCAGGGTGAATAGGAGTGTGTGTGTGTGTGTGTGTGTGTGTGTGTGTGTGTGAGAGAGAGAGAGAGAGAGAGAGAGAGAGAGAGATCTGGTCATCAGTATTTGTTTTAGAAATACATGGTCTCATTTAATCCACTCCAGAATTTTATGAGATAATTTAGCAGAAGGAATGGGGGCAAAATTTAGTGATTAGGCAGCTAATTAAAGGGCAACACTCCCCTCCCCCCCATGTAAGTTTCAGGTTGTTCTGGTGTAGCATAACCTAAATGTTGTTGAACAAAACTGCATCATTTTAAAGTATGGTAACTGAGATTTTTGTTTTTGTTTTTATGCTGGTCCTTGGGCTTAAACTCAGGCCCTGGGTACTGTCCCTGAGCTTTTTTTGCTCAGGGATAGAGCTCTACCACTTGAGCCACAGCTCTACTTCTGGCTTTTTGGTGGCTAATTGGAGGTAAGAGTCTCATGGACTTTCCTGCTTGGGCTGGCATTGAACTTTGATCCTCAGATCTCAGCCTGCTGAGTACCTAGGATTATAGTTATAAGCCACTGGCACTCAGTGATGAGACCTTTTAATAGTCATGTGGATTTGCCCATGCCTCAGTATTTCTGATAATAGTACTAGTGATGAATACTTGGTATAGACCATTTTTTTCTGAATAGTATATTCAGAGAGTGAAGTTATTATGTCTGAACTGAGAGTCAAAAATATAAAGCACAAATGTATTGTTTTAGTAGGACTGCCATAATAAAAGACCATAGATAGGATAACTTGATTAGCAATATTCCATTTTATCAGTCCTGGCCTAAACATTTTTTATCAAGGTGTTGGCAGAGTTGGTTCTGAAGCTCCGAGGTGGCCTCCTTCTCCCTGTCTCATGGTCTTCCTTCCTTCTGTTTGTGTCCTAATCTCCTCTTCCTTTAAAGATAGCAGTCACATTGGAATGGGATCTTCCTGGATGACAGCATTTTAACTTAATTGTCTAAAATATCCTGTCTTCAAAAGCAGTCACTTTTAAGCTTGAAGTGAGAGCCTGGGCACTGTCTCTGAGCTTCTTTTGCTCAAAACTAGAGCTCTACCACTTGAGCCACAGTTCCCTTTCCATGTGTGTGTGTGTGTATCTGTGTGTGTATCTGTGTGTGTGTCTGTGTGTGTGTGTGTGTGTCTGTGTCTGTGTATGTTTAATTGGAGATACCAATCTTATGGACTTTTCTATACAGGCAGAATCGAATCATGATCCTCAGATCTCCAGAGTAGGTAGGGTTATAGGTATGAGCCACAGGTGCCTGGCTTCAAAAACAATCACTTTTTAACCTGAGCGCTAAAAGTTAAAAGAGTGGGGGCTACAGACACAAGTCAGTCCTGTTCACAGTTGTCTAAGATGCTTTTAAGCATCTAGAACTATTCTAAAAAGTCAAGTCTTTAATTTGATATTTGAATAATATTTTGTCTTAAATGGAAACATTTTAATCAGAGTAATACAAGGAGGAACTAGGAATTAAAAGATCCAAAGAGAATCTTTTGTAAGTTTAAAATTTGCTGGGAATGGGTGGCTCTCATGCCTATGACCCTCTTGGCTGGAGGCCAGGAAAAACTTTGTGGGACCTCACTTCAGCAGGAAAAGCTGAATGATGTAGTACACACCTGTCATTTCAGCTATACAGAGAGCATCAGTGGGAGGATTGGAAAGCATACATTGGAGGGATTGTGGTCCAGGCAGGCCTGGGTAAAACGTAAGACCCTATTTCAAGAGGGGGTGGTTATACTGCCTACCTTGCAACCTTAAGAAGCCTTAAATGCAAACTTCAAACTGAGGTAGTCATTAGATAGCTCTACTGATCTTAAATAGCTTCTTTTCTCATCTGGGGATTGGCTGTTTTTCTGGTGAATCTTGTTTGGCCTTGGCTAAACAAATCATGTTCATATGAGGCTTGAGTATTCTTGACTTCACTTTCTTTAATATAATTAGTCCAGAGTTCATAGAACAGTGAACATACAGTGACAGTAAAGCAGCTTCTTAATAGGCTTATGAAGGTAATATATTGGGGTAGCAGAATAAATTCTACCCTTGGAACACTAATTAGAGCATCTTCTGTGATTTAGAATTACATATGTTAAGTCCAAACCAATTAAAAAGTTTGTCATAAGAAAACTGCCAACGACAGGAATTCTTGAGGAATGGGGAAGTGCAGCACTTGAAATGCTAATCATCCCGTTGTTGCACATCAAGTTAATTATGTAGCCCTCTTGAGCCCCCTGTGAGGTCTGTTAACATGGAAAATTGCTGTGTCTGGCAAGTGGAAACAAGAATTCTGTCTTCAGGCTGCTGAAACTAGGAAATCATGACTGGGAAGAGGAAGTATATACTCTGTGTGGTTGATCAGTGACTGCCACTTAGGTTAAATCTGGTGGTTCACTCATATTATTTTCCTCCCATATGCAAAATCAAACAAGCAAACTTTATGCATGACAAATACCTTTTCTCTGCTCTAATCCCTTGTTAATCATTGTGGTTTATGGACCTGCAGAATTGGCCTGTGTTGGGAGCTTGTTTGAAAATACAGAATCTCCACCCCATCCCAGATTTACTAAGTCAAAAATCTATTTGAACAGATTCCTGAATAATCTCTGTGCACACTCAAAGTTTTAAGATCCAACATCCAAGTTAAGCTGGGCTCTGGATTGTGATAGCAGTAGAACTTCAATTCTTTTTATAAACAAACAACACTTGCAGTGGATTTTGTCTTATTTTCTTTTTGTCCCAGTGTTATATTGGATTGCTGTGGGGTGAGTAGAAGAGAGAGACCCTTCTCTGGTTGTGGTATTTACCAGCAGATTGCCTTCTCTTCATTCAGATTCCTTAGATATAGGGAGGAGAATCCCCTAGTGTTGAGAGGTTAAAAGGAGCCAGTATTGTTGCTACAACTAACTAAAGTTAGAGTGCTGAGCACAGTTGGTGCTGGTCATATTGACTCATTATATTCTCATTAATTATCACCATCATCACTGCTGTTGCTTCTAGAACCAAACCCAACAGCAATTACTTAGTCCAGCAAAATGCCTATGCATAAGTGAATAATACATGTTGGAATTGCTGTATGCTGAGCATTTCTCACAAATGCAGATGTCATATCACCCTCCCAGGTAATTCCAATGTTTAAATACTTCTCTAAAACAACAACAACAAACTTTATATATCCAAGTTTAGTGCAGGAACAGTGTCTGTGAACGTGCATTTATTTATTTATTCTTTCTTGTTTGTCTACCAAGAAGATGGAAGGATCCACATTTTAGGACTTCCTTATTTAACAGAAACCATTCTTTCCTCACCAGGAAAGCCCTAGTTCTGCTGATGTGGCAGTGCACTTGGGGTAGCTTGCAGTCCAGAAACCTGGGTTCTGGTCTTGCACAGCCACTGGCAGCTGTGCTGATTTGGGCAAATTCCATACATATGCAGTGAAATTCAACTCTTGTTAGTATTCTTGTTCCCATCAGAATGTGGGGCATTCCAAAACAGCCTGTTGTGAGACCTCATTTCCATTTGAAGTGGTTGAACTGTCAGACTGAAGAAGATGTGTTCAATGACAGCAAGAGTGTTGGATGAATAATAAACGTGAATAGAATGGCCTTGAAGGGCTAATATAAATACATACAAATTGAGTATAACATATTTCTCTGTTGTGTTACAATGAAGGATGTCATCACTGCTTTGCCAAATACTGAAACATCTGTTACTACATAGGCCCCAGAATGTCTATGTGTTCCTTGCAGGAAATGTTGTTTATAGATGTCTTCTGTTGTTTTAGTGTTATTAATATGTAACAGATGTATGGGGTAGGGGAGAGGACTGGAAAGAGCTTTTCTACCTTAGAGTTTTTCCAAGATGTAAATTTCTCTTTCTACTCTTACTCAGTTGGAGCAAATAATGAAAGTCTTAAAAAGGAATGTGTGCTACTTTGCTTGTATAACACACACACACACACACACACACACACACACACACATATTAGAGTTAAATGCCTCATGTCTTTACCATCATGGACTGTTGTTTTTTTTTTTAATAATCTCATGGGATTGGTTATCTCAGTTGGACTGGATTTATTAAATGAGCAAATCAAAATTAGGTGAATACATCCCACATAAACAATAGCACTTTTTCTTTTTGGAGTACAGCTGCAACCTACAAAGGAATGGAATTCTGAAGGCTTCTAGTTTCAACTTGACTTAAGGAAAAGCCCTACATAGGGCAAGAGAATAGAAAGAATTTGTTGTTGTGCAGGTACTGGTGTTTGACAGCAGGGCCTCATGTTCTTGCTTAGCTTTTTTATACAAGGCTGGCACTCTATCATTTGAACCACATCTCCACTTCTGAGTTTTTTTGGTTAATTGAAGGTAAGAGTCTCTCTGACTTGTTTGTTCAGGCTAGTTCAAATCCTGATCCTCAGATCTCATCCTCTTGAGTAGCTAGGATAACAGGCATGAACCACCAATGCCTGGTTTATTTTTCCTTTAAAGTACCACTTTGAATCCATTATAGCTTAGAAAACTGAGACACTGACATTTCAGTGAGGTTTGGTTGCCAAATTTCTAGAAGGAAAGTTAATATTAAAAGTTAATGCTGCTTTACTCTTTGCATGGAATTTGTTTGTTAAAAGTATGTTTCAAGGCTGTCATAGTAAGCTCAGTTGACCATTAGGGGTGAAAGAGTAGATGGGGGAATTTTCATCTTTCAGAAACATTTCTTTCCTGTGCATCCCTTCATGATTTTTTTTTTTCCTGCTTGGAGCAATGTCTCCATCTTCTAGACTTCAAGCATCCTTCATACTTTCTCAATGTGTTGTTTAAATTTGCATTCTTTCATCTTTCTTGTATGCTTCTTTCCTTGCCCTTGCCCCCTCCATTTATTTGTGCATTCCCTTCTTCCTTTAGTGAGCTCTGTGTGTCAGGCCCTGTGCTTCTTGATTGAGTTGTAATTTAGAAGCAGGATACAATAGGTTCTGTATGTTCTTACATTGCACAGTGGCAGAGAGGATAGCAATGCTTGAGGCAAAGATACCTATCCATCTATAGAACTCCTCATTTCACTTGGTAAGAGAATTACCCCATAGCTACCCAAAGAGACCATTTGTCACTTTTTCTAAGCCATGCAGTAGGTTTGCTTTGTATTCATGACTTTGGAATAAGCTGTTGCAAGCTTGGCTTAGACAGTTACAAGTAGAGACATTTATAAAGCCAAAGGCTAAAACAGTTTAAGGTCATTAGCAGGAGTCACTATCTCAGGAATACCAGGTCAGTACCTCAGGAGTTCAGTCTGTGTGGAGTGTGTGCTGTGTCTTGGAATTCAGGCTAATCATCCATGACAACTCTTGAAGTTACCAGAAACTTCCAGTTGCTATCCATATTGTGTTATTGGTGGCTAGTCCTGATTCAGGTTCCTTTCCTGTTTGCCAGCCCTTCCTCCCTGAGGAATGTAAATATATATGTGATGTGTAAATCTACTTCATAGAAATAACAGTATGCATGTCGAAAACAAATGGTATTTATGTATTTGTTACTTTGTGCCAATCCTGGGGCTTGAACTCAGGGCCTTCTGTGGTCTCTGAGCTTTGGTATTCAAGGCTAGTGCTCTTGAGCCTCAGCTCAATTTCTGGCTTTTTGTTGCTTAATTGGAGATAAGTGTCTCATGGATTTTCATGCCCTGGCTGGCTTCCAGCCTCACTCCTCAAATCTCAATTCCCTGAGTAGCTAGGATTATAGGCGTGAGCCACCAGTACTTGGCAAATGATATATATTTTTTTAAATGATGCTTGTATTACTTTTGGACAAAGGCATTTGGATTTGTTGCATTGCTGCCTTACTTCTCTCATCCTCATCTATGAACTGGGACGATAATAGCTATCATGTAGGGTCACCCGAAGCCACAGGTAAAAAGTACTTCTCACCAGCATGCACATAGACCCGTATCTCCTTTCTTCTCTCTGTCTCTGTCTCTGTCTCTCTCTGTCTTTCTCTGTGTCTCTCTATCTCTGTGTCTCTGTGTCTCTGTCTCTCTCTGTCTCTCTGTCTCTGTTTGTGTCTCTATCTCTGTGTCTCTGTCTCTCTGTCTCTGTCTGTGCTCTGTCTCTGTCTCTTACATCATTGCTTGGGTCTTTGATAAACCCAAAGGGGTCTGTACTTAACACAATCAGTATGTACATATGTGGAGAAGGAGAGAGAGGGGGAAAGGGAGGGACAGGCATCTTACTGAAAGTTTAGGGCTCAGCTTTCCCTGGATGAACTGCTCTGATTGTGTCAAATTAATATTGACTTTTATATGATATGAAATTACCATTAATCATTCATATTTGTTTGAGTTGGCCACTGTAGGGTTTGTTTTTGGTGTGTGTGTGTGTTCTCACTGGGAAAACATTTTTTGTTTTCATTAAAAAAATGAACTCAGCGTAAGATGAAAGCAAGTAAGGCGTAAAGTTGGAGATACTGTGGTTTGAAAGTTTCTTTCCAAGCCAATTAAACCTTCAGATTTTATCTTAATTTGGAAATGAGTAATTTATGTTCCTAAAAGCTTAATTTATATTAATTGGTATAGTGTACATAGGCTTTTAAATTTTGATAGTAATCAGCTTTTTTTTAAACATACCTGTACAACTCTTAAGAGTATAAGTTTTTTTTGTTTAAAAGGTCCAGTGTTATAAGATTGTCAAAGGCAGTATCCTCCCTCTTTTCCTTATGCATGCACAAGCAGGGGGAGCATGATTTGAGAGAGTTGACATTCCGTTTCCTTTTTACATGGTCTGGTTGCTGAGCAGTTCTAGACTTGGTGGAGCAGTGGTTCTCAACACTGGCTGTAGTTAGATACTGTAGGGTATCTAACTGTAGGGTTTCCCTCTGAAGAGGCCATAGTGGATTATATTGAAACAGATGGACGAAACAACGATAAACAGGAGAAAAGGCACGAAGTGCACAAGAGTCATATAAAACATGAGCCTTAAAGAAGAGCCAGGTAGTTGAGGCTTAATGGCACTCTTCATAGGAGAAAAAATAGGGTTTTCTTAGACGTGGAATGAGTCATTTATAGGGGATGCGATTGAACCTGGAGAGCCAACAGTGAGCTATTCCTCTGGACTGTGGATGTGATGTTTGATAGTTTTCCTTTGAGACCTGAGTCTGATCTTCCTTGGGTAACACCGTAAGGAGATTGGAAGGCAATTGTGTTCATCTAAGGTAGATAAGGAAAATTCAGAGGAAGCCCTTTCCTGTGCTTGAGAAAGAGGATCCAGGATGATCAATAGACAGGGCATAAGGATGGTCAGAGAAACCTTAGTTTTGAGACTGTCTAGCTCAGGATGTCAAAGGCCCACACTTGACCTACTGTTCTCTGAGCTTAAGTGTGAAGGAACTTGCCTTGGGTGTTGTAGTAATAAGTTAATACATGATTGATGACTTGATTGCAAGGTAAGGGGATCCTTGTGGGATCAATACCAATTCTCATATTTGGTCATTATTAGTGAGTTGAGTCTTTCTGCATTGGCTAATGCTCACATTTATGACACGCAGTTAGTACATGACTATTCTTTTAGCTGCCTTTTTTTAAAACATTATGTGGGGCTCTGTATTATCAGAATGTTACTTGTTAGAATATTTCATGTGACTTTCTTGTTTCAGGACAGTGCCATGCAGAGACAGTTCAAAAATTCCTAATTAGGTGGCATTCAACCTCTCTTCTCCACATAAGCAGCTGGCACAGGTTTCTCTCTTACCCAAGTGCAAGTGAGTGTTGCAAGCAGAGCCCTCTACCCTAGCCTTTTCCAGGGTCACTTCAGGCCAGTGCCCTCTGGCCATTAGACAGCATTGCAAGAGGCCAAACGAAGCCTTCTTTGTCATTTAGGAAGAAAATCTGTCCTGGGTTTTGTAAAATGCTGCTTTTTATTCTTCCCACTTAAATGCTTTAAAAGAAAAAGTCAACCCTAAATGATATAGTTTTGATGGAATTGAGTTAGGAAAGGCAGTCCTTTGTAAGAGAAACTATAACTCCAGATTGATGCTTCCATGGCTACATTGCCTTGTCATAGAGATTAAAACAGGATGGAGGGTTAGGCCTCAGAGGCCTTGAATTCACAGAGGTGATTATGATTATGAAGCCACCCGCCATGTCTACTGAGGAGCCAACATGCAGGTTGAAGTGGTTGAAAGTGTCCTTGGGAAGAAAAGCTAGTCCAATGCTTTGAGTTGAAGGTGAAAAAGGATGAAAGGAGCTTGTGTAATTGGCTCTGCACTGATTTTCTATGTCACCAATACCTGCACACATGCTAGCTAAAGCCATTTCCTGGAACTGTGCAGGTTTTTTTAAACCTCTGTACCTTGAAATCAGTAAACTAAAATAAATCTAAATGACTGATGTGGTTATCTTGATTTCTATTGCTTTCTCCTTCCCATTTATTCAGTTATTTTCTTTAATTCAAAGACTGCTACTGGAGACTTTAGGCTAATTGTGCATTTAATCTCGTCAAACCTTTTAATGTTTTTATTCTTGCTTAGTTTTTTTGCTGTTGTTTGTTGAGTGTTAGTTGGCTGATTGTTTTGAGACACAGCCCTCATCATTGTAGCTCAGGCTGTCATAGAACTTGAGATCCTCCTGTTTCAGCTGGACTTGCAGGAGTAAACAACCATGCCTGGCTTTTGCTTGTTTCACATCGTGATTACTAGTCCCTGCTGTAGAGTTGTTCCAGTTGGAAGAATATTGTCCTTATGTACACTGCCTTTTAGTCACTTTTCATTGAACCATTGGGAATGCACAGCTCCTACAGTTCAATATGGAGGCATGTTTGTATGACTTGCAATAAAGTTTGTGGATTAGTTTATACTGCTTTCTGGGGTTGACTTAAAGTTCCATAGACTTTCATGGCAGAGTGTTTTGAACATATCACCGCTCAGTGTGCTGTGCTCTTTATACTTACAGAGGAAGGCACAAAGAACACCAGGAGTGACTGTCTTCTAAACCTGGAGCTGAGTGGAGCGCTGGTGGCTCCTGGCTGTAATCCTAGCTACTCAGGAGGCTGACATATGAGGATTGTGGTTCAAAGCCAGCCTGGGCAGGAAAGTCCATGAGACTCTTATCTCCATTTAACCACTGGAAGTAGTGCTGTGGCTCAAGTGGTAGAGCACTTGCCTTGAGCTGAAGAGCTGAGGGACAGCGCTCAGGCCCAGAGTTCAAGCCCCAGGACCAACAAAAAAACCCCAAAAAACAAACCCCTAGAGCTGAGTTTTTGACAGGCTATTAGTGAGTTTTCGCCATCCTTGGAATTATTAGTCTCAGTGTTGCCATTTTCTTAAAGTCTGCTTCATAGGAGAACAGGTAAGCAAATTCACACAAAAACAGGTATGTACTTTGGTTTTGATCTGTTTGCTCACCTCTCCCTTCCTTAAGCAAAATCTCCCAGAAATATTGCTAATGATTCTAGTTTTCTTCATTCTGTTCTTACCAGCATCCTTCTTACCAGTCCCCCTGCTACCTGAGTCACCGTGAGCTTCCAGACTTGCAGTTTATGCAGTTGGGCTCTGCAGAAATGTGCTGCAGGGGACACAGAGAGAATGTTCAGGGGTGACCTTGTGATACGTCAGACTGACAAGGCAGGATGTCTTTGCTCAGTGCTGGCTGGAATGTTAAAAGCAAATGTGGGTTTCTGGGTACTCAAAAATAGATTCATGGAACTGCATAGAAGAGCCAGTGCAATTGTTACTTTTTTTTTAATCTTAAAACTTCATATAATGACTCATATTCCTAAAAATTGCATTTTATTAGATCTCAACATTGCTAAATGACTTGTTTTTAGTATTTTAGTCTGGCTGACTCTTGGTGTTTAATTACATTTGCTATCTGAACCATTTTTGTGAGCCTGCTCATCCATGCACAAGGCATTCATGCATGCAGTAGAGCATTTATGCAATATTTAGACAGTTTTCAAAATAGGTGCTTGGTGCCAAATATGTATTTAAAATATTAAACAGTATTCCTTAACCTTATTTGCTGGGGACGGAAGAGAAAGAGAGAGAGGGAGAGGGGGTGGGGAGAGAGGGGGAACGTATGTATTTGTGTGTGTATGTGTATAGCATAGCTCTATAGTTCTCAAACTTTGGCCTATATCAGTATTACCTGGAGGGCTTGTTGAGACAGAGTGCTGTCCCTAGCATTTCCTGTTCAGTAGGTCTGAGGGGGATGGATGTTTGCTTCCAACAAGTTTCCAGTTGTTGCTGCTGCTTTTGGTCTTTGGGGAAATCTGAGAACCACTGTGGGGCAAAGAAACTTAGAAAAATATCCAAGAGGTTGGACAAGGAGGCTCAAGCCTGTAATTCTAGCTACTTGAAGGCAGAGACGAGCCCAGAACAACAACAAAAAGGTCTAGGGGACTCCCATGTCAACCAATGGATAGGGAAAGTGGCATGACTCTTCTATTCCAGTTAGAGAGGATATACAGTGACTGATCACAGTTTTGCATGCTGTCTTCCTTGGTGATACTGGAGAACACAAATAGGAGGGTCACAGTCTAGGCCAGCCTGGTGAAAAACAAGATCCTATCTTAAAGTAAACAGTGGCACTGGTGGCTCACACCTGTAATTCTTACTACTCAGAAGGCTGAGATCTGAGGATCACACCTCAAAGCCAGCCCAGCAGGAAAATCCATGAAGCTTATTTCCAATAAAATACTCAGAAAAAGATGGAAGTTGTACTATAGCTCAAGTGGTAGAGCTAACCATGAGAAAAAGAATCTCAAGGACCACATTTAGGCCCTGAGTTCAAGCCCTAGGACCAGCACCAAAAAAAAAAAAAAAAAAAAACCCAAACAAAAAAAAGTAAAGAACACAAAAAGGGCTGATAGAGCTCTTGCTGTACCTCTTCAGCTGCTTTCTCTACAAGGGAGAGGCTCTGAGTTCAATCCCCACTACTGACAAAAATACCACCCCTAGACCTAACTCCTGTCTCTTTTTTCTGTCTCTCTGTGTATCCATCCATCCATCCGTATGTCCATTCGTCTGTCTGTCTATCCATCCACATACATAGCTACAGGCATCATATACAAAAATACACAAGACACCTATATGATAAATATATTTATATGTCACACATGCATGCATATATATGCATATATACATATATGTAAATAAAAATATATTACTATTGTGTTACAGTAGTTATTGCTGGGCAGTGGAATTACTAAGACTCTTTGGTGTTACATTAAACTTTTCCTTATTTCCAGTAATACAGTATTGCTTTGTCAGCAGAAGAAACAGCATTCAAGATTTTTGGGGGACACTCATGAATATATAGTTTTCATTGTCTTCTCCTGTTTAGTCTTTTCAGACTGGTATTATACAAAACGTCATCAATGTAGTATGTTGTGTCCTCCATTCTTATTTTGTCTTTACAAGATGTAGGCTTTTAGAAAAGGACCTATTTGCTCCCTTGGGCTCTAACTGCAATTCACTGTGCTTACGAATGGTAAGTGCTCAACAGGGGCAAACTTCTGCTGCCAACCATCACTGATTTTTCAATGCCCCTTTGCTGCTCTCCATCCCCCATACTGTGCTCTTCTGTACACACAGACTTATTTGACATTCCTTGGGAAAAGTCCCCTTAGAATCTGAAAGAAGAGTACATAATTCTTTCAAAATAGCAACATATGTTAGTGCCAAAGTGATAATCTAACTCTTTTGACCTCAGGATAAACCTGTGAACTCACCAGCCAACCATTCAACCACCACCAAAACCTTAGAAATAGCCCTTGTCAGTGGAAAAGTCTCAGTGTTTTGGACCTTATGGTTTTAGGAATCATACATATGACAGATAAAGGTCCAAGAGTGTCATGTTTCTCCACAGAATAACAGTACGGTTATGCAGATATGCTGTGCTTTGTTAATATTTGGAAGTTACTCTCTCAACTAAAAACATGCTTAGGTGTCAACCAGTTGAGAAAACTCAGCACCCAGCATCCAGAGAGCTAATGTTTAGGTCTGATTCTGTCTAAATTTTAGGCAAGTTACTTAATCCCTTGGCTGTAAACAGAAACTTCAGCCTTGTGAGTTAAGTTGTCACAAAGGAAACAAGGGAAAGCTGATTAGAAGAATATCCAGACTTTCTGAACCCTTACAGCAGTGGCTGCTCCCAGCACCTAGATTGCCACTACATTGTTTTCTTCCTAGCCCCACAGTCTATTGTGGGAACTTACTCAGTTTTCCCTGACTCCCGACCCAGGAAAAGTTAGGGCAAGTTTGACAGATCCAGGGGCAGGAGTCTGACACAAGTGGTAGAGAGCCTTCCCCGCAAGTGCAAAGCCCTGAGTTCCAGCTCTGGTATTGCAAAAAAAATAGAATTAATTAATTTTAAAAAAACAAAGAGAAAGTTCTGGCAGATCGAGGTTCTTATCTGCCTCTACCCAACCCAATGAACTTGGCAGTAATGAGCCCAGAGGTCAGGCAACTTTAGGAAAAGCAAGAGAATTTCTGATTTGTGTTTTTCCTGATAACACCGTCAATTCTTTTCCTATTACGAAGTCTCCAGGAAGTAGAAGTAGTTACTGTCTCTATGGAAATCCACAAATCTGTTATATAAAAAGATGACCTCTCACCTGAGGAATGCGTTTCTGCCTTCATTGTTCACTGTCTGTTTTAGGAAGCTGAGGAATTAGGTATTTGCCAGCTCTCCCTTCCATCTCCTTACGGTATTTCACAGTGCCAGCTATGCTCACACTTAATTTGTCTACTTCCCAAGTAATTTGTCTACTTCCCGAGTAAATATTTTGAAAGGTTTAAAATGGATGGTAACTTTATCCAGGGGAGGGGATCTTTTGCTCTACTTTTTCTAATTTCCATTGCACACAGCCAGAGTTTTGACACTTGATAATTCATTCCATTATCCAAAGGGCAAAAGGATAGTACTTTTCACCAATGGTATCTCTCTAAGAATTGCAGGCAGACTGTAACCCCATTTTCAATTCCTTTTCTTTGAGAGGCTTATGTAATTGTTACCCTGACTCCATCTGTCCTTTGGCTATGGACCTCTTGATTGCTGTGGATGGGCGTGGGATTAGTGTGAGTGCTAATAAAGGCACGGGCATCTAATGTTTCATTTCTGCTAGAGAAGGAGAGCAAAAAAGTAACACCAGGTTAAAGTGTACTTTAATCTTTACAAAGCAGACAATGACTTAAAAAATCAATCATAAGGGGCTGGGAAGGTGGCTCAGTGGTAGAGGGCTTGCCTTGCATGCCTGAGGCCCTGGGTTCGATTCCTCAGCACCACATAAGCAAAAAGAAGAAAAAAAAGCCGGAAGTGGCGCTGTGGCTCAAGTGGTAGAGCTCTAGCCTTGAGCTGAAGAGCTGAGGGACAGCGCCCAGGCCCAGAGTTCAGGCCCCATGACAGGACCCCCCCAAAAAAAATCCTTCCAAACTTTCCTGTTTGGACTGGCTTCCAACTAGGATCCTCAACTCTCAGTCTCCTGAGTATCTATGATTGCAGGGATGGACTAATGCCACCTGATTTATTTTAACTTCTTTTGTGTCAATTCAGTGGTTTGAAATACATTTACAATGTTATACAAACAAGACCATTAACCATTTCTAGAATTTTACTGTCATCTCAAAAACTCTGTACTCTTTAAATAATAATGTCTATTACCCTATGCCCAGCTCCTGGTGGATTCCATTCTACCTTCTGTCACTTTAAGAATTTGGCTGGTGTAGTCACCTCATATATATGGAGTCATAAAATATTTGGCTTTTTTCCCACGTAGCATATTTTTTTTGGTTCATCTATTTTGTTGGTAGGTATCAGAATACTTTTTCATTTTCTCTTTGTGTGTGTGTGTGTGTGTGCGCGCGCGCGCTTTTCTTGTCTGTTATAGGGCTTGAACTCTGGGTCTGGGTGCTATCCTTGAGCTCTTTTTGCTAGTGCTCTATCACTTTGAGCCACAGTACCAGTTCCAGTTTCCTGGTGGTTAGTTGGAAATAAGAGTCTCACCCACCTGCACATTCCTGCCCAGGCTGGCTTTGAATTGTGATTCTCAGATCTGTCTCCTCAGTAGTTAGGATTACAGGTATTAGCTGAACTATCCTGTTGTGTGTACATATTCAGTATTTCAATTTTCTCTACTCACTGATAGATGGTTTGCAGTATTTCTGCCCTTTGCCTATTATCACTAATGCTTCTGTGAACACAAGTATGCACTTAGACTATAGGTAATCTGTGTGTGTGTATGTGTGTATGTATATATATATATATATAGATAGATAGATATAGATAGATAGATATAGATAGATAGATATATGTAGATATAGATATATATGTCTATAGCTGTTTTTGTTTGTTTGTTTGTTTTTTGTCAGTCATGGGGCCTGAACTCTGGGCCTGGGCACTGTCCCTCAGCTCTTCAGCTCAAGGCTAGTGCTCTCCCACTTGAGGTAGAGCACTACCTCAAGTAGTGCTCAAGAAAAAGCTTTTTCTGCTTATGTAGTGCTGAGGAATTGAACCCAGAGCCTCATGCATGGAAGGCAATCACTACCTTCCCAGCCCCCATAGCTGCGTTTTGAACATGGGGCCTCACACCTACCTGGTTTACTTGCTTGCTTTACTTGCTGGTACTACCACTTGAGCCAAGCCTTTAGTCCTGCTTTTGGTTGGTGCTCTACCACTTGATCACTGCCTCCAGCCTGGTAGCTTTTACTTATAATTCTAACTATCCAGGAGGCTTGAGGTCCAGTGGATTGAAGTTCAAAGCCCAGGAAGAAAAGCCGTACAGGCCCCATCTTCAAAATAACCAGCAAAAACTTGTTTATTTTTTATTTAAAGAAAATAAACATTTGTTTTGAAAACTTAAAAAAAAACCCTTGGACATGATGATCGTTTCTATGACATTTTTGATTTTTGCTATCTTCATCCTAAAATGAGAAGATGACACAGAATGTCATAGATATAGCACCTCTTCTGGTGATATGAGCATAGCAATTTCCTTGAAAGTCTGAGTAGCAACAACTGACATGTGCTACTAAAAAGATTTTTGTTCATATTTGCCTCTTTTCTGCCCAAGTCACTAATTTTCAGGTTTGATATTTTAGCATCTCCTAATTCATAAACAGACCCTTTCAATAGTACAGCCTTCTAGTGAATGATGTTCCTTAATCAAGTGTTGGGAAAATTCTTGTTTAAAGGTGATTCGTACACATACGCAAACATACCATTGATGATGTGTTTCTGCCCATGGGACTTTGCTGTTTATGTTGTCTCCCTAGCTAAGTGTCCAAAAAATGATTTGTCTTTTCTTTTAGAACTCACCATAGACTGTCTCTTCACAGTGAGGGCAGAGAAACCTCATGTACTTAGTTCATGCTGTCCTCCAGACCAGGTCACTGCTATATAAACCTTCACAACTAGACATGTTATCCACCTTCACAACTAGACACATTGCCTTCATTTTGTCCTCTGTGTATCTAAACTGTTTGCTAGGTTTCTGTCTCATTGGTACCTCATAGTTTGCATACTTAATACCAAACTCCTCATTTCTTCAACCAAACCAGTTCTTTTCATACTCTTCCCAATTTAGTAAGGGTAACTCTATTTTTTTTTGCACAGGGGAAAAAAAAACCAACTTGGATTTTCTCATTAATTCCTCTCTGTCATGTCTACATTATATCACATTATTGGCAAATCCTTCAGTTGTAACTTCAGAGTATGTCCTGCATGCAACCATTTCTTCTTTTTTTGTCAGTACCAGGGTTTGAACTCAAGATCTTGTGCTTGCTCACCTGGCTTACCTGGCTAGCACTATACCATTTGAGCCAGGCTATGATACATTACTGTTTTTGAAGTCTGTCTGTTGAACTTTTCTGCCTGGTCTGGCTTTGAAGTGCAATCCTCTGGATCTCTGTCTCCTGAGGATGACAGGTATGACCTGCCAGCGCCGATCTGTAACTATTTCTTGCCTCTGTCTCCATACATGTACCATACATGTCCCTCCACCTTGGATAGTCTTTTCCTAGATATCTGATGAATGGCTCTGAAGCTTCTGTTGCTTTCTATTCTTTTGGAGAAGTTTCGAGGGAGGGGTGAAATTAATTTGGAAGTGGAGCTGTAATTTGAATCAGATAGGGAGCTCAGAAGAAATAGATTTTCTTAGGAGTGTATCCATTTGTCTCTGTCTTCTTAGATATCATATAATACAAGATATAGGGAGGTCAGTTAAACTAGCTTTTGTAGGAATTTGTAGCATTCACTATTGGGCCAATTATGTTTTTTTTTTTCCTATCCAGCCACAACTAGCAAAAGGAAACAAAATTATTTATGAGGTGTAGTAATAACTGTGCAAAGTGGGATTCTATTTACATAAAAAAGTTTGCTTCTTAGCAGCCTCCTTTCATGATCTCTTTTCTATATCTTGGCCTTCGTGATCCAGTTCTTCTCAGCTCATCTTGCTTTATTTATGTCTTTATTCTAACTCTTTGTCCTTGCTCTGTTGTATTTGTAAGGAGGAGTTGGATTTAAAAAAAAAAAGAAAAGGAAAATAGAGTCCACTACCAACATAAGTTGTATTTGTAGACAATTTATTTTACCTGCCAACTCCTATTACTTGAGTAACTAAGAAATCTGCAGACTTTACTTATAAAAGTAAACTTGATTAGCCCAGGGAGATAGTCCAGCTTGTAAAGAGAATATGAAACATATGAATGATGTGTAATTTCAGTTGACAGCATTGAAAGCATTATATGAGCCTGTGGCACCTGAGAAGTCATTCAGAAAACACCTCAAAGTGCAAGCCCTAGTGTTATAATTATTGGCAGGAAAACATTCTAAGTCAGAAATGGGTCTCATGGGGACCTGTGTATTTGACTTTTCTAAACCTGATAATAATAAGGTTTGTTCAGGATATCTTACAGTTATAACACACATGCACTTGGTTATTCTGAGATTTTTTTTCAGTTGTACATAAAATACTTTAAAAAATGCTGGAGTCACATATTAAAGTAAAAGATTTGCACACTCTTCCATCTATCAGATATTGACCTAAGACCTAATGAATAGGTTGAGACTTGGGCCTGACCTAAATGAGCCTATGTTGTATAAATACTGGTTGTGATTTTCCTGGGGTTTCTAAGCTAGGTAAGTCATGGTGAGGATTTCTGGTATGTTCCTAGTGCAGACATTTGGTAAAAGGTGATTTCCAGGGAGTTGGGAAAGGGTTAAAGAGATGTAATATGAAGGATTTTCCTTTGCTGATTTTGTGTTGATCCCTTATCATTTGTCTAAGTCGTTCATTTGAAAATCTGAGTCCCATAATGCAGTAATTGCACAGACAGTCACCTCTAGGCACCCATCACATAATATCTTTCCACGCACATAAAAATCCTAGACTACCTATCACCCAAGCAAAAAAAAAAAAAAAAAAAAAACCCCCAAAACCACCCAGGATTCTTGACTGGTTACCCCCGGGTCTTTGGAAATTAGGCTGGGGGAGAAGTATGTAATGGAATTTCCTGTTTTAATTATGAAGACTTATTGAATTCCTGAGGCATTCTTGGCCTGGCTGTGCTCCGTGAATGAATCTCTCTTAATTGAAGATTTTTGACTCATTGATTTGCTTTTTTAAAATTTGTTTTTTTGACTCATTGATTTGCTTTTTTAAAATTTGTTTTTTTTTTTTCTTAAAGACTGAGAATCCCTGCTTACTTTATCCAATTGTGAAATGCCACATAGAAAGTGGGTGAAGTGTGTGCAATTAAAGAATAATAATGGAAATAAACACACACCCCCTGCATTCAGCTGAGGAAACACAGCCATTCTTTGGAGAAAGGGGAGGAAAGACAGAAAGAGAGCTGTCCTGGGTCACCTCACTTCCTCAACTTCTGTCTTCAGCATTTCTTTGTGGTTTTGTTAAAATAGTTTTACTTTTAACCAAGCATCCCTAAATAGTTTACATTTAGCTCTTACCTCTTTTGTGGAGCCCCTTTACGGAGAGTTGCATCGAATGTGTTATTTAAGGACATGCCTGTTTCAGTATGAAATTTTAGAGGCTGTGTAGATCTGTTGTTCATGATCTTGCACTGCTGCAAAGGATTGCATTGTACACAGCATCCGTTTGTGTTTCTGTACTCTGGGTTTGATTTTTCCCTGAATATTAGAAAACTGTAAGGATCCCATATTCTGCAAGCTGGCTTGACATTTAAAGCTCTAAAGAGAGTTGATTCCCTTGATTTAAATCCCTTGATTTAAGGTTGGGTATTTCCTAAGATTCTCTTTCATTAGTGTCAATACTGGATGTTTTTGTTTCTGTAGACTTTCAAGACAGAATAGACTGTTTGGGATTTTCTTCAGCTCTTCTTCACCTAAGTCCCCAAGGTCTGGAAATAAAGCCTTGTGTGTTGGAGTCCTACTATCATTTTGGGGTTAATTTGGAGCCCTCTTGGGATCTGCAGGTGGCAAAACTAGAGGCAGGCTGGTCTTGAGGGCACAGGAAGTCTAGGAGTTTGCGCTCTTCCTGCTTTCCCAGGGCATTCTCCTCCCTTCCTCTCCCCACCTTGCTTCTCATCAGTGGTTGGCAGATGTTCTGTTCCATTGTGTCCTAACCCAGGGCGTCCTGAAGGGGCACACCCATTGTCTCTGTTTAAAATACTCCCATGGAAATGACCAAAGCACTAATAAAAAGCTCAGCTGTTTGTGTGTATTGTCAAATTTAAGAAAAATGTGCAAGGATTTCACTAATGGGTCACTTGGATTGCTATGGCCCTCCAATGTGTTTTATATGTAGGTCTTGGGGTGAGTATGTTTTTCCTTTATAAAGTGGAGATGGTGAGTGTATTTCCCTGCATTATCTGGACATTATTACATCAAAATTATTTGTTTAGCTTTCCTTGAATGTGTTCCCTTGAACTGGATGTTCATGTTTACCAGTTAGGAGGGAAATGGCTTAAAGGTAAAGTAAAATTAAATCCATTTATCTACTGTAGGACTCCCCAGAGCCTTTGATCTACTATTGTGCTCAATTGAATATTTAGGTGGGGAACAAGTAAAGGCAAGAATTCAAAAATATTTGATCAGGGGATCAGGGACCCTCCCACTATCTTATCACTCTGGCATACCTTGTTGCAATCGTCCTCCTCTGAACACTCTTTAAAAGGCATCATTTAGATATCTTACATAGCCCACATTGGGGCCTTCTCAAGTGGTACATAATGCTTTGCTGCACTTGCCTAGCAACTCTTGGGAAGGGATCGAAGCCTCATAATCAGTTCATTTTGATTTTGAATATTTATTATAAATAGTATTTTACTTCTAATAGGGTAAGATGAAGACAGATTGTGAATTGATGAACAGAATAAGATCTCAGTTTTTAAAGGGTATTTGTTGCTCTTGGAATTGTATTCCACAAAACTAGGAGAATATAAAACAAAAACAAAAACTTCCAGACCAAAATCCTCTCCCTCTTCCCTCTCTTCTCCCTCCCCATCCCCTCCCCCACTCTTTCTCCTTCCCCTCTCCCACCCCTTCTCCCTACTCTTCTCCCTTTCCTTCGCTCCTGTTTTCTGTTGGAGAAAGGATCTCACTGTGTAGCCCAGGCTGGCCTTGAACTCACTGTGTAACACAGGATGGCCTCAAACTGAAGATCCCCAGACTACTGAGTGCTGAGATTATAGGCATATGCCCCCATGTCACTGGTGGATGAAGTTCTGGCTCTCCTAGATCTTGTATGTGTTGAGTCTGTGGTAGAAGATCTGTAGTTAGGTAAAGCAAATAATGAAATGAGATGATTTAACGTGCTGAAACGCTCTGTGAAGAAAATGGAGCAAAGTGACTAAGGAGTGACAGGGCAGAGGGGGTGGGGCGGGGTGGGGTGGGGGAGACAGTGTATCAGAAAAGGCTCTGCTTATGGAACCAGCCCTGGGGAAAGCGGTACAGGGAGAGGGAACTTCATGTGCACAGCCTGGAGTACAATTTCTTTCTTCTCTAGTATTACTCCTTCACTGCAGAAAAGCAGCTCCAGAGAGCATAAGGTCCATTCAGTTCATAAGACATACTTGCCCACTGAGGCACAGACTGGGAATTGGATTGCTTCCCCCTTGATACCTGCTCCTGTAGGAGCAACTGAGTAATCCAGTGAATAAGCAAGCAAGACTATTTAAACGTTCATCCTTACCTGTACACCAGGCACTGGCCCAAACCTGACAGGACAAGCGAGAACAGGATAGTGTTATCCTACCTGTACCTGGGGGGGGACCTTCATAGCTAGGGAGAGATGGGCGCCTTTGACCAGGTTTACCAAGTGCCTGGAAAGACATAGACAGCAATGATGACCAAGGCCTGGCCAGCTCCCTGGTGCAGCTTGCTGTCAGGTGGATGAAGAAGGCAGCTGTGCAGGATCCTCAGCAGAGTGTGGCAAGGACCACAGGAAATGACAGCAGTGCTAGTGAATCATGAAGGAGGCCCACAATTGGCAGGAAGTGGGGTGGTGGGTGGTGGTGGTGTTGTCGTCAAGGGGACAGAGAGCCAGGGGGTTGAGGTTGTATTCCTGAGAGGTACAAGTTTTCTGAGTGTCTGTTGGGTGGGTTGAAGGTGGCATTTAGCATCTCTTGTGGTACTAAGGAGTTGCTGTGTGGTTTCAAGCTGAGGCAAATGATGGCTGGTGTCTGTGGAGTTACAGGGATATACTTGAAAGTTGCTGATAAAGGTTTTGTTTTTATTTTTGGTGCCAGTCCTGGGGCTTGAACTCAGGGCCTGGGCACTGTTCCTGGGCTTTTGTGCTCAAGGCTAGTGTTATACCACCTGAGACACAGCTCCATTTGTAAGTTTTTCTTTCTTTCTTTGATCCGTAATTGGAGAGTCTCTTAGACTTTATTGACCAGCTAGCTTCAAACCATGATCCGTAGATCTCAGCCTCCTGAATAGCTAGGATTACAGGCATTAGCCACCTGGCTCTGAAGTCGATTTTAATCCCAGCTCTGCCTTGTATCCTTAATTTTGTGGGCAGTTTGTTCATCTGAGAAATGGGTCAATGATTTCCACCTATGTCAGCATAAGGATTAATGGATGACTTCAGTTGTCACTCTGCCATGTGTGAGGTACAGAATATGCTTAGTGACATTCCTTCCATCCACTTTCTCGCCTTCTCAGAGACAGTGGAATTGATAAGGAAAGTGTCCTGGCATCACAGAGACACAGCACAGCCTTTGCTGGCCTTGGGGACAGTACCGCTGAGCCCATTTGCAGCTCAGTGAAATTATGGATTCAGTGTCCATCTGTGGAACTCTTCCCTGGCCATTTGGGAGTGATCTGACCTATTTCAGGATTGGAAGAGTAATGATGGATTGTTCTAAGTGAGAGTACTTTGGGAGCATTTAACAGGCTGTTCCCTCGTTTGTCTTGGTGCTTTGGGAAGGACAGAACTAAGTTGCTAATATAGTCTGCCCGTTGTCTGTTTCCTGATAATGCTCAGAGTAGGATAAGGTAGAGAGCTGCAAATCTTACTGTCTCTTGCTCAGACTCATAACAATTCTCTTTACCTGTCAGTGACTTGCATTTTCCTGTCATAAACCTCTAAATATCTTGGCAATTAATGGATTTCTTATGCAGCGTTTCTTTTTCTGAGAATTCCATCCTAATTGCTTTCTTTGGGTTTATGCTGTTTTCCTAGTGAGCAAACAATTTGTTTGCTTTTAACCAGGTAAATAATGCATATGTGATATGATAACAATAAATGATTTGGACATAGGACACAGGGTTTGTATCATAACAGGAATAGAAAAATTTACATTCTTCTTTTAAGCCTCAAACTTGCTATCCTGTAAGTTCTGCTCTTGGAAGGTAAGGGGAAAAAAAGCATCACAGGACTTCATATACCTAGTGAGGCTTCCCCTGGGGTCATTCCTTTGTTGCCTGTCTATTTTTTTCTTATCTGCTGTGCAGTTGGATGTAATTTAAAGTGAGTCTGTGGCTCCGTTCTCAACTGAACCAAACTGTTTCAAATTCCTATTTTGATGTTCACAGAGGAATTTAAAAAAAATCATATACTCTAACCTAGAGAATGACATTGCTTACTAGGAGTGTGGCTTTTGTCATGGGCCTATATTATTGGCATGCTCATTTGCAGTTCTGTGTTGGGAATAGAGATGCCTCGTCAGCACACCTAAAATCTCACTCCTAATTGGCATAATTTCCTGACTTGGTGATATGATTCAATGTGACTTTGAAACTAGATTGTTCTGCACAGATGCTGTGCAGCGGGAATGGGCTGCTGAGTCAGGGGGCTCTTGGTTCCAGAGCCCTCCAGGTGGCAAGTCCTACAGGCTGTCAGAGTCCACCAGCATCTGGCATCAGCAACTGCAGGTGTTTCTGTGGCACATAGAGAGCGTTTGTAGGTAAAATAAATGGCTGAAGGTGTTACTCTGGTTCCTTAAATGCTTTGCACATGTTCATTCACTTAACGCTCTCAACAGCTCTTTCTGTGACAGGTTACAGGAGTAGAGGCATGGAGAGCTTGGAGCATGTCCAAGGTTACAGTGTGGCCCAGCTTAGCCTTGAAATCTTGGGCTCAAGTGATCTTCCTGCCTTGGCCTCCTGAGCAGCAAGGATTATAGGCATGTATCACCATGTCTGGTTCGTTCTTGACTTTTCATCTGAGAATTGATGTTCCCTGCTGTAGTATACAGAAAGCTTCCCTGTGTGATTCTTTCACAAATGTGACACACTGAACAAGAGCTATGTTTTCTTTGATGAATTTTGTTTTAATGAACACAGGGTGAGTTCTCACTAGGCTCCCTCAATGGGGAATTGCTGCCATGGTAATCAGGAACAGGAGGCTCATGAAGGGGCCCGGAGAATGCTCCACAGAGACAGTCCCGGAGCCACCATGGGTCCTGGGGCCCACAGCTGTGTGTTAGCCAGGAGGAGCAATTGAGGGGTTGCTTTCCCTGTTAATGTTTGGCGAAAAGGCAGAAAAGCCAT
The DNA here is from genome assembly GCF_000151885.1 of Dipodomys ordii. Taxonomy (NCBI): domain Eukaryota; kingdom Metazoa; phylum Chordata; class Mammalia; order Rodentia; family Heteromyidae; genus Dipodomys; species Dipodomys ordii. Next base: position 2,518,094 of record NW_012267346.1, read on the forward strand.
TATTGATGAATAGTGGTTATTGTATTTTGTGAGGTGTTAACATTTGTCAGTATATTCGAAACGCTGGAAATAGATGTATAGATCTCATAAACAGCGGGTTAAATTAATAGTTATTATGGGCATATGCATATAGATTCATCTCAAGTTTTCCATTATAACTTTTTAACCAGTTGATTACATAGATTACATAGAAATGACAACTTATTCTCTACAACTTCTACTCAATTTACAGATAGCAGTGTTTAAAAAAAACCCCAAGACTTTCAGACGAGAAAATGTTCACTTTTTAGCATAAAACAAAGCTTATGACAAATAATACAGTTTAAATGATATTTTAAAAGATAACATTTATTTTAGCACGTGGTAACAGGTATTTGATGTTTGCTTTCTGACCTGAACACTTTATAGACTAGAAAATAGTCTTGAACTCTGTTTCAGGAAACAGCTTTGGTAGAATGTTTCCTTTTCCTTTTTTAATTCCAACCAGTCAGGGACTGATGCTTTAATAAGTTTGGAGAAGGGGGACATTGTGTCATTTCACCAACTTAATAAAGCATGATAGTGGCTAGTACCTGTGCAGATTTCCTATCTTCTCTGGGACCCAGTAACAATGTGTGATCTGGCACCAATGCCCAGCCCAGTCAGTCACTTTCCCTGGAAGGGTGCTAATCCATCCTTTCCTTTGATTTGCATCTTTCCAGGCTCTTCCCAGTGTTCATCTCTTCTCTGAGATGAAAACATGAATGAAGCAGACACTGACAGTGCTTTGTCCTTATCTGCCTCAGACTATAAATATCGCTCTTGAATCTGGAGCTCTCCTTCTGGAAAAACAGGGATTCAAAGTGTGGCTGCATTGTTGAAACTGCATTGAACATGCCATGGGATTAATAACCTATATTAGCATGTTCTATTCTCTGAAAAGTATTGCCCATAAAGTGTCGCATAGGGAACTGGGTTCAGTGGGTTTCTCAATTTAAAGATTACTTCAGAAGGCCTTTAGGGTTTGGCTTTCATTAACAGTCCATTGAACTTCTACTCTACATGAAATTTCGATCTAGAAAAAATCATTGTTTTCTGTTTTGTTTTGTTTTGGGGCTGGTACCAGGACTCTTTGCAGCTGGTGCTCAATCACTTGAAACAGGCTTCCAGTCCTGCAATTTAGGGTTAATTGGAGACTTTTCTGCCCAGGCCATCTTTGAACCATGATTCTCTAGATCCTAGCCTCTAATATAGCTAGGATTACAAGTGTGAGCCACCTGGCTCTGGAGTGATTAAACCAGAGCATCCTGCTTGCTATTCACCTGCTCTACCCCTGAGCCACCCCTCCAGCTCCCCTGAAGTCTTGATCATTGTGCAGTATAGACTAATCTTGCCCCCAGAATGTGAGGTGGTGCTAGTGACTCAAGTCAATCCTTGTATTTGGGTTATGTGTAATTCATTCAGTCAAAGCATTATTTCTGAGTTCTTGTAACAGTCTGAATCCCTCATGAGAAGGTGAGATTAGGGACAAGGATTATGAAAACAGCATGTGGCATGGGGTAGGGTAGGGGGGGATGACACTGGGGTGGGGGGGAGGACGATCTGTTCTCAAGAGGTTTAAAATTTAAAGATACAGGAAATTCAAACATAACAAAATGACTGCAGGCTACAGATATCTGTGTTAGTCAGCCAGTGCTAACCTGTTTCCCTGCCCAAAGTAGTCATGCAGTGATGAAGACCCAGGTGTTCTCACTCAATCAGTGAAGAATTCACACAGTTGCGCCTTAAACTGGATCTTGAAGAATGGGCCACAAGGGGTCAGGTGTAGTGGGGAGAGAGAAGTGGACAGAGGCAAGGTACCTGAATCGTATGGTGTCAGCCTGCCAAGAGCAATTCATGAGTTGAACAGTTCCAAAAGGTGCACAAGGGGGAAAGCTTTTCAGGACCAGCATAGAAGCAGTTAAAGAAGTAATTTGTGGTTAAAGTTTGAGTGTCCTGGTCGGAAGTTTCTAATGATGATATGGCTGATGTCCAGTCCTTTTGTGAATGGCTGAGCTTGTTGCATTTCATGTATGTAGAAGCCAAGAGTATTAGCACTAGCTCAGCTCCATGGCCTTCCATGAAGTCATTTTTACAGTCTGCCTGCATGCATGGGTGAAATCTCCAGTATCATATAACTCACTGTGTGTGATTATGGTGTCAGTAGTATTCCCATTGGACAGGTTTTTCTTCACAGCTCCCAGTGAATGGCATTCAACCTCTGGGGATTTAGATAATAAATTATGGTTCAGAGTTAGAGTGCCAGAGCTGAAAGGCAAAGGGAAAAGTTTATTGGTTAATAAAGTGCAGCTATGCTGTGTTGGGTGACTTTTTCTACCATATCGAGGATCTCTGTTCTAAACTAAATGATGAATACATTTGGGAAGCAGCAAATGAGCATTGTAGCTTTCTTTTCCCTGCTGCCCAGGCTCTATTCATTCTCAGCAGGCAGTCAGTCCTTAGTCAAACCACAAAAGGGAGCAGAATTATATTGGTTGGAAGAAATGCTCTGTTGAAGTACTTAAGCTGCTGAAATGGGATTGGTTTTCTAACAACAAAGAAAAAAAACACACCTTCTTGGAATGGCAGAGAAGAAAGGGTAATTTTATTTTGGCCAGCTGAGAAGGTAAAATGTACGTCTGGCTACATACCAAGACTGTTCTTTGCTGCCAGTGATGAGCAGTGTGTAGTTGCAGTCTGCAGCATGTATGAGAACTCTGGAGAGCTCCTAGCTCTCAGAATTCTCTCTAGCCTGTTCCATCTTCGCAGGCATACTTGTTCTGACACTGCAAAACTGGGAAGCCATACAGCCAGCCCACCCATATGCATGAGCTCCCCGTACTCAGCTTCAACCAACTACAGGTGAAAAATACTGAGAAAAATCTTGTGCCTGTACTGAATATGTACAGTTTTTTTTTCTTTCTGTCATTATTCCCCGAACAGTACCAGCTATTTACATAGCATTTAGTTGTTTTATGTCATCTAGCGATGACTTTTTAAGTATTTAGAAAAATATGCATGGGTGTGTGCAAATACTATGCCATTTTATAAAAGGTACTTGAGTGCCTGTGGATTTTGATAGTAACCCTCATATCCTGGGACAACTGTATTATTATAACTTGGTGCGTGCTGTTTCATGTGATCATCTTCCTGAAACTCAAGTGTCTTGTCTTTTCCTTTGTGAGGTAAAGCGGTGATTCAAATGGCTTTTGAAAAATGAAGCAAGCCAAGTAAGAGAAGGTTTAGTTCAAAGTACAGCACATACAGTTTTTATTGTTGCTCTACCTGCTTGGTACAGAGCCTTCCAGAGCCCTCCTCCACTCAAGACAAGCTTCTTGGCAGAAATCCCAAGCTGTGCTGCAGAGTGGAAATTCACAGCTTTCTTAGCATTAAGACGATTCATGCATCTTTTATTATGACAGCTATAAATGTTTATCTTCCTTTGATGGGTAGACACACACATATGTTGGGACTTGCCTGATAAGAGCCACACATTCCGTTATTCCAGAGGAAACCCTGAAAACAAAAGTCACATCTCCCTTGTGCCCATCTGGGTAATTCCGCAGGCAGAAACGCTTCTTTCCTTGTAGCTAATTCATGGAAGTCCAAGATAGTGAGATTTCAGGCTTATCAGTTGAGGAATTTCATGCTTTTCTTTGCTTGCATTTGGAAGTCTAGAAATTTCACATCTGACTGGAATCCATGTGCATCCTTCCCATGCTTCTGTGCTCTTGGTTTTATTTAGAGCCCTCAGATCTCTCTGAGGATTGATTAATCCAATGATGGAGTGACTGTTGCCTATAGCTTTTGATTCCATGGCTTCTGCTTTCTCTCCCACCCTCCCTCTCATGAATTTGCAGTGGTGGGTATTGAACCCAGAGCCTAACACCTGATAGGGAAGTGCTCTACTCCTTGAGCTATCCCACCACTCTTGTTTTTATTTTATTTTTGAGACCAGTTTCCATACTGCCTTTTGTCCAGAGTGGCCTCAAACTTGTGATCCTCTTGCCTCTACCTCTCAAATAGTTGGTGTTAAATTACAGGCATGTGTCACCAGAAAATCTGTTGGTTTTTTTTTTTTGTTGTTGTTTTTTTTTGTGGTAATCTCCATGATTCTACTCCTAAAGAAGGATTAAATGGGGGAAAATTTCCATTTCTCATTTACAGTAATTTTACAGTTATGACAATGATATGAGAGTTTGATCAAGAATAACTTCATCAACAAGGCCAAGAACTGTCATAGAAAAACCTAGGAACCAAATTCAGTGCCTTAATTTTATGCATGAGAAAAATATTTACAAAGCATATCAACTTAGTATTTTGTTACTTTGAAACATTTTTTTCCTTTTTAGAGTTTTTTTCAGCTGTAATTTCAGCTACTTTGGAGTTATTAACATTCAAAGTGAACATTGTAAAAAGTGCATGTGTGGTTGTTGAGACGGGAAGGATGCAATTTCTTTTAAATTTCATTCAAGGTTGAAATAGATGAAAATTATTATTCAGGATAGGAACCTCTAGCCCTCAGGCTGTGTAAGGCTGTGAAATCATTTGGTCCACGATGGGACAGACAGATATGCTTCTCAAATCCTTCTTGGTGACCACCCATGGCCATCTGCCTGTATTGATAATTCTGTATGGCCCTCAAATGATGTTTTAAATGTCCCCGGGCAGAGAAAAATGTTCCCTAACTCTGAACCATAAATGAGTGCTTGTGTGTTTGTGTGTGTCTGGGGGCATGTTTGTCAGTACTGAGGCTTGAACTCAGGGCCTGGTTACTGTCCCTGAGCTTTTTCTCTCAAGGCTAGTGCTCTACCAGTTGTGCCACACCTCCAACTTCTAGCTTTTTGATGGTTAATAAAGAGTCTCATGGACTTTCCTGCCTGGACTGTCTTGCAACCGTGATGCTTAGATCTCAGCTTCTCAAATAGCTAAGATTACAGGTGTAAGCCACTGATGCCCAGCAAACCATCATTTCTAAATGAGAAAAAAAACCCTTAATATATCTATTAGAATATATAGATTTCCCCAAGGAGTGATATAGGTACATTTCAACTCCGATTTAAGGAAAATTTAAATGTGAAAATTGATGTAAATGTATTTGATAATATGCAGTAATAATTGTAACATTTCCTTATCTTTATGTTTTTCCATTGCCACTTCTTGGAACCACTAAAAATAGCTGTGAGGGACTATCTGTATACATTCTACTAACCTAGAATAGAGAAAATTTGTTAAGGGTGTACTTCATTTATGAGCAAATGTAAGAGTTTATCTCTTCAGGCAGGAATGTGTTTGATTTGTCTTCTGGTATGTCAAATCCTGATTCCAAAGTTCTAAATTTACCTTTGTTGTTTTTTTTTCTCTCTCTTTCTTTCATTGTTCTCATCTGATGTGGCTGCTGTGTTTATGACCCTCTGTGCCTGCTGCTGAAATTTCTTCTTTGCATCGTTAAGGAAACCTCCCAAGGTAAGCACTCATGTATACTGGGCATGTATACTGGCTTAGTGTGCTGGAACCTAGGCCTTTAACTCATTACAATAACCTATATAACATCTGTCTTCTTAGCAAGGAAAAACATCATTCTAATATAAAGCTTAACGGTGAGAAAACAATTCCTGTTGGTAATCATGTCAAGTTAGAATGTCAGTCTACCTTTGCAAAGTCCTTTCACCCATGATTTCACTCTAAGATGGATGCACTGTTCCTCAGACAGTCCTGTCCTGGAATTGTTTCCATTTTGTTGATTATGCAAGGAGGTTAATCAAGATTAAATATGTTCTGGTTTGTAGATTGATTGAAGGGGTGGAACTGGGAGAGTGTAGTATGGCCACCCTCAAAAGTAGGGGGAGAAAGTGACTGAGATTGAGAAGTAGGGGAACCATGATAATTGCTTGGACAAGCTGTCTTTTCCTGTATCCTGATAAGAAGGGTTCATGTCTTTGAAAAGATTTTTCAATATATGTAATTACAGATTTAAACTTCCTCAATCTGGGTGCTCCATCAGAGGTCCTCGCTGATCACAGTGATCCCAACCTTTCATTAGCATCTTTTAACAGTTATAAGTCCCAAAGCAAGAGAATAGATAGGCATTGGAATGAGAAGTATGGAATGTTGATAATCGGCCCCGAATAAATACAGGTTGGTTTTTTTTTTTAAACCAATGAAGGAACTGAGCACCAAATATAACAAGAAACTTGATGGCTTCTGGTCAGTGATGCTGATAATTATAGGCGTTGATCATGATGTGGGATTAGAACAAGTTCTAAACACCTGTGCTATGTGGTCAAAATCTAGGACATAGTAGATAAGGACAGAAAGTCCAGAATAGACAAGGATTTCTTCTAAGTTATGAAGAAATATCCACTTTAGCTGTTGGATTATGGAAACCAAGTAAATTCTACTTCAACCTTTGTATTTACTGATGGCATCATATGTATTGTCTTTTTTGTGTGTGTGTCAGTCATGGGACTTGAACTCAGAGCCTGGGCACTGTCCCTGAGCTTTTTTCTGGTGGCTAATTGGAGAGAAGAGCCTGACAGACTTTCTTGCTCTGGCTGGCTTCTGATCATGATCCTCAGATCTCAGCCTCCTGAGTAGCTAGGATTACAGGTGTGAGTCACTGGTGTCCAGTGTGGATATTATCTTTTGTATTTAAGAATTTCAACTTCAGGGAAGTGACACTGTGGCTCAAAGTGGTGGAGGATTAGCCTTGAGCAAAGGAGCTCAGGGACAGTGTCTAGGCCCTGAATTCAAGCCCTACAACCAATAATAAAAGAGAATTTCAACTTCAGCATGGAAGGCATGCATTGAACATATAATAGGAGACCTATTAAGAAAGAGAAAATATGTAATACTATAGACATATAAGCTATAGCAGATTTCTTGGACAAATCTTTAGGAATTTCTCACTTAGTAAATGCTAATATGGATGTAACTATGAATTGCAGCCTAGAAAATACAAGAACATTCTGGTTACTTTCTAGTCTATGTATGTAGCCTAGTTTTTTGACACCTTAGTTTTTGCTAAGTTCCTGAGAAGTACATGAAAGTTTTAAAATACAATCAGTGATGAGGCCCCACATTAAATGTAATTTTATTTTTTATTTTATTTTATTATTTTTTTGCCAGTCCTGGGGCTGAACTCAGGGCCTAGTCACTCTCCTTGAGCTTCTTTTGCTCAAGGCTAGCACTCCACTTGACCCACAGAGCCATTTCTGGCATTTTCTGTTTATGGGTTACTGAGGAATCAAACCCAGGGCTTCATGAATACTAGGCAAGCACTCTACCACTGAGCCACATTCCCAGCCCATTAATGTAATTTAATAATTATACAAGAATGATTTTTTTTTTACTGGGCACCACTGTACACACGTCTAGTCCCAGTCACTTGAGTATTATATGAACCCAGAATTGAGAACCAGCATGGGCAGCATAACAAAAAAAACAACTAAAAATAGATAAATTTAGATAGATAGATAATATTAATTTAAAACAATGACTTTTGCATAAAAATATTAGAAAAGATAGGATGATTGGATTTAACAAATAATGATTCCATTCAATAGACAACTGTTGTGTAATCAGACCTACTCCTAGTACTTTAATTGGGGGTGGAATGTGGAAGATAATACACGCATATACAATCAATTGTGTTATGAACTACAGAGACTAAACCGAGTAAAGATGGCAGATCACAGTTTCAGCTTAATGCCAACTACATTTATCCCATCTAATAAACTTGTCCAGATCAAATATGCTTTGGCTACTATAGCTGGAGGAGTCCCTTTAATTGGAAATAAAATGCAAATGGTGTGGTATTAGCAACTGAGAAGAAAGAAATCTGTCTATGTGGTGACTGCAGAGAATGAAACTAAATACCAAGAACGTAGATTTGGTGTATAATGGCAGGACCCCCATTATAGAGGACTTGTGCCCAGAGTTGGGGAACTTGCTCTGTAATACTTTCCTGTTTACCAAGTACACCCAGCTCAGCTGGTAGCTTCTGTGGTACAAAAATATACGCATTCAGGCAGTCAGAGGCTAAGCCAGAGAAAACTCAATACTGTGAATCCATTCTCAAGAAGAACCCAATGCCGGTGTCAGTGGGTTACACCTGTAATCCTAGTTACTAAGGAGGCGAAGATCTGAGTATCGTGGTTCGAAGCCAGCCTGAGCCAGAAAGTCCAGTTAACACACTCCCCCGCACCCCGAAAAAAACCAGAAGTGGAGATGTGGTGCATGTGGTAGAGCACCAGCCTTAAGTATAAAAGCTAAGGAACAGTGTCCAGTCTCTTGAGTCTCCCCAAAAGCCCAATGTCCCAGATATCCCCTTCGGTCCATGTTAGACTGACCTGCCCTTAAAGGTAAGTGCCCTCTAAACACTAGAGATCTCCTCATCTTATGTCATTAATTTGTTTTCTTTCCAAAGAACTTTTATTTATGTACTCCATCTGTGTTAGGTTAGTTCTTGAAATTGTGTCTACTTATGTGATGATAGAAAATAACAACCACTAAGCTATAGTACACTATTTCTGTGATGGGTAAGGATTTTTTTAGAATTCATTTCTTAAATGTACTAAGGTAGGAGAACCAATAAGGCGAGGAAGATGAGCTTGATAAAGCAGGAGAGAAGTAAGAGGACTGAAGACAGGCCTAGCAGCCCAGCATTCATCCTGCTCTAGGCAATGGAAGGAGGTAGAAGAGCCAGTGAAAATAAGAGAGAGCGAGCCCAGGTATTCAAAATGCTGTGGCTTTGTGGTAGGGTTGACAGTCTGAACACTTGTGCTGTCCAAATTGGATGTTTGTTTCTTAAAATTTTCCCCCTCTGCTTTGCATGAAGTCAAGGAGAAGAGGAAAATAATCTGATCAGCTTTGAAATGTTAGATTTAACATCTTTTATATGGCATAAGAAGTGTATCATGGAAGAACAGAAAGGGAAATTTATACCTTATGTCTTTTAAGATTGCTGTGTGCCCTATCTTTAGATTTTTTTTTTCTCTTTGCTAGGTGTCAGATTTTTATCAAGTGGTACTCTTGAGTGGAGAAACGTTTATCTCTGCCCAAGTGTGTAGCTGTTAATACTTTCACCTGTGGCATATTATGCTATTTTACAGGAACATACTCTATTTCCCTTAAGAGCAATAAGCTTTTGAACAAACATCGAGATACCTACTTTGTATCTCTTTGGTAGTTTAAAAAAGAATAAAGAGCCTTTTCAATAATTGTCAGAATGTGGTAGATGTGTCCTGTTCTCTCAATGTGACTGTGGTCTTGAATCCAGGGCTTCTATGTTAGAGATACTACAAATAGAGGCCCAGGGGGAACGTTGATGGTTAGTGAGCACTTTTTGGTAAGATTTGGATTTTGGTTGGCAGTTGCACAGAAGGAGAAGAATAGTTAGCCAATTTTTAGGCTTTGTAGACCCTAATAACAATAAATGTAAGTATATGGGTGATCATTTTGTGTAAAACCGTATCTTGTTTTTGTGCTAATATTGGGGCTTGAACCCAGGGTCTGAGTGCTGTCTCTAAGCTTGTTTGCTCATATCTGGCACTCTACCTCTTGTGCCACAACTCTACTTTCAGCTTTTTGCTAGTTAATTGGGGATAATAATCATTTAGATTTGTCTTCTCAGGCTGGTTTTGAACAATGATCCTCAGATGTCAGCCTTCTGGGTAGGAATACAGTCATGAGCCACTGAAACTCAGTTATAGACACCAGATTTCTAAGACTTAATTCAAGGGTAAAAATGAGTCACTGTTATTAAATTTTTTATCTTGTTTCACTTTTTAAGGAGTCTATGGAAATATTCTTCCTATCAGACAGTTCTACCTCCGAGCAAACACCTGGTTGGGCACCAAGTTTCTTTTCATCATTTGTCTTTAGGCTTTTGCTTGTTTCCTTCCCAGTTAAGTGCAGCCACCTTGCCATCATCCTTTATACTTCTGCCCTTATGCTTGGTCCAGGAGTGCTGCAGTTGCATAAACTTAACCGTGGCTGGAATTTCCCTAAGATTTGTTTTACTTTCGCACTCAAGTTATTTACGAGGCAAACATTGAGAGCTTTCTGCAAAATGTATCATGTAGTAATTCAGACAAGGACAGGAGATGAGACTTGAGACAGTTAAAGTAGGGACTTCTGCTCTCTAGAATTCAGTGTGATGAGGATGGCTAAATATGTGTAGTCTTCTATAAGTAATTGAACATTATTATGATAAACGTTATCAGTCACTAGTTTAGTCCTTTGTGACTTCAAAGGAAGAAGACTCATAGTTAAACATGGAGCTTCAGGAAGGCCTTCAAGGGTACATAAAGTTTCTAAGGGCAGAAATTTAGGATTTTACATACAAAATATGTGTAAAAACAGGAACAAGAAAGTAATTTTGTGTTAGCAAGCAGTGAGGACTGGGGGTGGCTGTAGCTCAATGATAGCACCTTTGCCTAAGTGTGTGCAATGCCCAGGATCAATCTACAGTATCCCCAAGATTAAAACAGAAGTAATGAGCTGGGTGCTGATGACTCATGCCTGTAATCCTAGCTACTCAGTAGGCTGAGATCTGAGGCTGAGGATCACGGTTCAAAGCCAGCCCCGGCAGGAAAGTCCGTGAGACTCTAATCTCCAATAAACTACCAGAAAACTGGAAGTGGCACTGTGGCTCAAGTGGTACAGTGTTATCCTTGAGCTGAAGAGCTGAGGGATAGCACCCAGCCCCAAAGTTCAAGTCCCACAACCAACAAAAAAAAAAAAGAAAACCAGAAGTAATGAGTTACACACTCTGGTAAGACGCATCTAAAGATAAATCATGTATTAAAAGCTAAGAAAGCCAGATGCTGGTGTCTCACTCCTGTAATCTAACTACTCGGGAGGATGAGACCTTCTCAATTGGAAGCCAGCCCAGACAGAAGAATCTGCAAGACTTCATCTCCAGTTAATCAGCAAAAGGCCAGGTTGGAGTTAGGTCTCAAGTAGTAGAACACCAGTTTTGACCAAGAAAGCTGAGACAGAGTACTCAAAACTGAACTTGAAGTTCAAGCCCTGGTACCAGGGGAAAAAAAAAAGACTAAGAAAGTAAGGACATGTGCAGTTGCTTGCTCCTGTAATCGTAGCTAACTGAGAGACAGAGGTCAGTTGGTAGCATCAAAGTTCAAGGCCACCTGGAGCAAAATGTTAGTGAGGCATCTTCCCCCAACCCCCAACCCCTTCTCAACCTATACTGAGATGTGGTGGCAAAGACCTATCATCTCAGCTTTGTGGAACATAGAAATACAAAGATCTCAATCCAATCTGGCTACCATATCTGAAAAATAAAGCAAAAGGGGCCAAGGACATCGTTCAAGTGGTAGAATACCTTCCTAGCAAAGTACAAGACCCATAGTTCAAAACCCACTCTTCCCAGGAAAAAAAGAGCTAAGAAAGTAACAAGCTTATTGGATTTAGGAGTTAGACCATAATTTTGTGGGCTATATAGATCATGTAGGATTTCTGGGTCGAAAATTATATGATCCAGAGTATAAAATTTACCTGACTGAAGAGTAATTGGTGAACAGACAAATGGGTAGATAAGAATCAAGGTTCATTCTGCTTTGTGTCTCTTCTGCTTATGCTAAGTGATTCATTAGAAGGAACCTGAAATGTTCAGTGGCTTGAGACAATGAAGGTTTATTTATGTAATTTTACATGTCAGCCAAGGTTAGTGTGGCTCTGTACCATGTGACCTTAATCTAGGCATCAGTCTGAAGGAACAGGTCCTGTTTGGCATTTGCCACCAGCTCTTAGCTGGCATTCATTGCTTTGTTCACCTTTAATTGGCCAAAGCAAATCTACATAGATAAATTGCCCAAAGCAAGTCACATGGCCAAGCTGGATATCGTCAATTGGGTCAGGAATATTTTTCCTACTCTAGGTACTGCAAGTCATATGGCCATCGGTATAGATACAAAATAAGGAGAGCCACGAGTCATCTGGGCTAATGATGCAGTCTGCCTCACTTTACTTACCTAAATCACATTGTAGAACATTTCTCCAATTTTTTCAAAATTTAATTGTGAAGATGCTGTACAGAGGAGTTACATGAGTTAGGTAATGAGTACATTTCTTTTCCCCCTCCTTGGTTTTTCTCCAGTTATTTTTATAAGCAGTAACAAAACAGAACCAGAAAAAAACACCAACCCTCTTCACAATCAGCACTGTATGTATCTCAACATTTCTGCAGACCCTTCTTCTCTCCCCTTTCCTTCTTCTAGCTTTCTTGGGAGCCAGTTGTTTCCACTCATCGCTATAGGCCTGTGGATGCCTACAGATACAACCAGTAAAGTACCAGGTTGCCTGGATTATAAGGCCTCAAGAGGAAAGATCTCCCATCTCCCTAGTTTTGGCATTCATCCATTTTGCTACCAAGAGCAATGAAACAACAATGAAAAATTTCCCATAGTCCTGAGTCATCTTTAGCAGAGTGAATGTTTCTTTACTAAGCCCTTTCTAATGTGCATTGATTCATAGTAAGAGTTTGCAACCCCTGGGCTACCTCAAGTCCCTCAGACTGGAGCCTTGAAGTCAGCCTGGCCATTGCCTCTCTGACTGGATGCACTTAGCAGGTGAGATCCATCTGGGTGAGGTCTAACAGAGTGAGGTAGGCATATGAAGTGAGCTTTTTGGCTGGACGTTCTGAAACAGATCCAGATATGGCTCATAATGCCATGGTGACTGAGTTTTATTCTTTCTTCTTTTGTAATGAGCAGCAGTAACAGTTTACCACAGATGATGTACAGCCACAGTCTGTATTTAGACATTTGCACCTTACCTTTTGGTAGTGCTTGTTAAAGAAGGAATATTCTGTGTTTGCAAGTACACATATTACCTTTTCAATACACTGTTGGAGAAGTTATTGGAGTGGCTAGGATTTTGAAAAGTAATGAGAGCATGATAGGACCAGAAATAGCACAGATTATGCATTTGTGACATCCCTTCCCCCCACCCAGCCACCAGTGAAGCAGATGTTGGAAATTAATGATAAAGAATTAAATATGAAATGAATAGAGTGTTCAAGAGTGGGAATTCAGCCAGTGAGTGCTTCATTGCTTATGCACCACTAGTTTACATGTGTTCAGTGTTAAATAGAAGCTCTGTATGTGCTATTAAAATATTGGTCTGGGATTTGGGAGAACTCCTTCCTATTTTCACATTTTTTCTTTAAATCCACACGAGCATGAAAGAGTTCTCTGAAGAGGTACCTCTCCATACTGTTGGAACTTTAGACTGCATTCCACAGCAGGACCTCTGACAGTAGAGTTGCCTCCTACAACAGATTGTGAATTCCCCAAGATCACAGACAATTGCCTTACTTCTTAGAGATAGATGGCAGCAGATGCTATTGACTTGCTTTGAATCGTTGAGATGCTTTGACATCTTCACCACCCAGCAGTGTTGACTGTGTAACCCAAGACATTGTTTATATGTAGCTACTTAAGCATATATAAAGGAAATGATTAATTATATTGCAAAAAGCTATCAGTGACTTGACAGATTTTTAAACAAGAGGATGGGGTCTGTCAATAAAACTGACTAGTACAGTAGTAAGGCTAATGGCTCTTGGTGTTTCTTCTTCATGGCCCATGGCACCTATGGTCAAATCCAGGCTGGCGGTTGTGCTGGCTGAGCAACTTCTGCAAATAGCAGTGAAGACAATCCCATGATAAGATAGGCTTTCAGGGCTGGGCTTTCCTTAAAATTTCATTGCAGTTTTAAAGATGAGTGAAATTTAACTCTTCATTTATTAATCAACTCCACATTGAATCAGCGTTGAAATCAGAAACATTGTATCAGCATTAAAAGGAAAATTTCAACACGAAATGAAACAGAACTTGCATTGTCTTTCAGTGTAACTCATTTTTATAATACAAAGGTGGTGACACACTGGAACTATGTCCTTCATATTAATTGTAGTGCTTCAATTCAACAAAGTTAGAAAATAACCGCAAGATAGGACGTTGACCAAGTCAGTCTTCTTGAAACAAGAGAAATGGAGGCTCACGGGGCAGTCTCTGAGGCACAGCTTTCATAGCAGGTAGGGGCAGGCCTGGCTGTTAATGACAGCTGGGTCTGCTGATATGAACAGTGGCTGTATTGTTCTGAAAGGATGAAGACGGTATAGAAGGGGAAAGACACACTGTTCATTCACAGCAGACAAGTCCATACAGCAGACTTTATCCCATGGGAAAACCCCTTTGATTTTGAATGTGGGAGCTAGCAAGTTCCTGTCATATGTAGTGTATATTATGTGCCAGCTATTCTATCAGTAGACATTATGGTTAAGGCCTACAATGCAAAACAATGCAAACTATCACTTAGGTAGATAGGCATGTCTTACCGAGAGGGCAAAGTTGTTGCCTAAGACAGCACAGAGGAATGAAGAATTACTTTTACAGTGTAGTACAAATAGAGATGATGTTTGACAAAGGATGAGTTATGGCTCACTGGATAGGAAGTCAAGGTGAGGAGGAGGAGGGGCTGTGGGAAAGAGGGCTTCCCCATAAATCTTTGTTCTCTTCTTTTTGCCCCGATCTTCTCAGTATGCTCAGTCCACCCAAAAGAGTTTGTGGTCATTGGTGGAGGCCGTCAGAGCTGAGGAGGTAGCTGACCATTTACGTGAGGTACAGGGGCAGAGAGGAATGTGCTAATGTTGTTTCGTCAAAGGTACACGGATTCTATGTACAAGTGGCCATGGGCTTGTCACCCCTAAGTGAAACTGAGGCTTTGACAAAGTGCTCGTGTGATATCTGCATCATGAGGCTGGGCGACTGAAGAGTTTACACTTACCAGTCTGTGCTGTCGTTTTATGAGGCCATTGCATGTGAAAATAGATTTCTAAGACAGTTTAATAGGTAAGCCATCTGGAATTTTCTCGAAAATAGAATTCTCAGACTACTTTTGTCTGGTGAAATTATAAAATATTGGAAAAACAAAGCTCTTTGTTGATGATTTCTGAAGTAAAAGTGCTACTATATTTGGTGTTTGTTGGTTTGCTTGTCTCTTTTTTGAAAACAGAATTTTACTAAGTAGCCCAGGCTACTTCTGCCTCAGCCTTCCTAGTGCTAGATTGTAAGTGTGCCTTACCACACCCAACTGCCATTTTTCTTCTTTTTATTTTTACGTTTACCTAATGTTTTTCTTGTTCTACAAAGAACACTGAACATCCTTTCTTTTTATTTTTAAGCTGTCAATTGGATTTTGCGGAAACATACCAATAGAGTTAGTACTAAGGACAGAGTTTGTGCTACATGCTGCTCACAAGTCCTAGAACTCTTCTCACTTCAGGGTATATTTCACTCAACACTTGTGTCTTATTAGAAACAGCATCAGCAACATTACTGGATGTTCCATGGTTCACAAAAATGCAAAGCTAACGTTTTTAAGAGACTGACGGAATTAGAGAAGCCGTAGAGCAAAAGCTGCAGGGAATTAAACCCTGGGATGAGGAGTTTTACAAGCTGGGAGTAACAGGAAGGAGTGGGAATCCAGAGAAGGTGGAGCTGAAGGCAATGAAAACAATGGCTTTCAGACTTTAGGCATTGCTGGAGAATGTCTGGACTTTTTGGCTTCCTTTCTGGTTGGAAAGGTAGGAATGTCTTGGTGAAAAATGCCCCCACAATGGTTGGTGGATCTGATTAAATAAAAAAGTCACGTGGCTCCCATTTTTATTTTTCTTAGTTGAGTATGTGAAGAAGTCTTCCATCCTCCACACTATAGTTTAATATCCTAGTGACTTCATCGCGAATAATGAAATAGGTATTGAGGAATTCTGACAAAATGAGCTAACGTCTTAAAATAAATGATTCTTTCATATACCATGGTGGTCTAGAGGGGAAAAAGGCTGTTCATTTTGGTTGAAGTGATCAGTGAAGGAGTAATTCCAGGAAATGTTTTGATTTTTTGTTAAATGTCAATGGACTTTGTACTGGAAAATCAGAACACTTTGTTTTTTAAAAAAAAACAACAAACCCATCTCTCTTTATGTAACAATCCTTGTGTTATTCAGTTATAAATTTTGGCCAAGGATAACAGTAATAATTGGCAAGATGGCAGAAAATGATGCTGGTGGTGGAGTGGCTCCATTGGTAGAGCACTTGCTTAGCAAGCACACATCCTACAAATCCCAAGACAAAAAAAATAAGATTACATGAAAATGATTAAGTAAATTATTTTAAGCATCCTTAGGATTCCTTAATACCAGTCACAACAGGTTTTCTAGTAGTAGTCAAGTAAATAATTTGTTGTAAATCTGTGTGAACTCCAAATTGTACATGATGGGACTTCCTTGCTCATCCATTAAAATAATGGAATAATGGAGTGCTAAAGGGCTAAAGGTGCCCATCTAGCCACCAAATTTGGACCATTCAAGGAACCATCTTCCCCCAAAGCATGCATCTGACAGAAATGAAACAGCTTGAACTGCTTATTTGTTATAGTACTCACATTCATTTCAGGCTCATTTCAGTTGACATTGAAAAAAATATTATCTGCAGTGGCTGCTCTGGACCATACTGACCACTCACAATAAGATGCATAAAACCCAGTTCCTGTCACCAAGGTACTTACTAGCTAGAGTTAAAAATTAGACCCACACAGAAGAGCCTAAGATTTCTGAGTTTCAGTTCTTCCTAATAGTTAAAGTAATAATGTGGACTCCGTGACTGTTTTGAGGAATCACCAGCCTGAAATTCCTTTGGCCAGAAAATTTTTTTTTTTCTCCAGGAAATTTTAGGGGCAAATACCTAAAGTTAAAATTCTTTTTTATCTTTTTTATTATTAATATCAACAGAAACAACTTTAAACAGCTAGCATTTTGTTGGCAATGGAAATTGTCACAGAATTTGGGATTGATTCTTACTAACAGACTCTCACAGTTTTAGGTGGATTTTATTTTTTAAGTATCATTCCTAAGAATGCCGATTAATAGTTTTCTAAACCTTTAGTATACAGATTAGCAAACTATTAAAAATAAGTTTGGGCCAGGTACAGGTCACTTACACCTATGATCCTATCTACTCAAGAAGCTGAGAGCTGAAGATTGAGGTTTGAAGTTAACCTGTGCAGAAAAGTCCAGGAGATGCTGGCTTCAACTAACCAGTAAAATGTCAGACTGGCTGGGCTCTGTTGACTCATGCCTATAAGCCGAGCTACTCTGAGGGTTGAGATCTGAAGATTAAGGTTTGAAGCCAGCACAGACAAGAAAGTCCGTTAGACTGATTTCCATGAATTATCAAAAAGTTGGAAGTAGAGCCGTGGCTCAAGTAGTAGAGTGCCTTGAGTGAGAACAGTAAGGCACAGAACCCTGAGTTTAAGCCCTGGTATTAAGTGCACGCGCGCGCGCGCGCACACACACACACACACACACAAACACACGCGCGCGCGTAGAGAGAATGCTAGCTGTGAGTGCAAAAGCCATATGAAAGCAGGTAGTCTTGAGGTCAAGCCACAGTATCAATTAGAAAGAAATAAAACAATTTGAAGTAAGCATGAAAACGTATTAAAAATAAATGAGGGCTGGGAAGGTGGCTCAGTGGTAGAGCGCTTGCCTTGCATGCTCAAGGCCCTGGGTTCGATTCCTCAGCACCACATAAGCAAAAAGAAAAAAGCCAGAAGTGGCCCTGTGACTCAAGTGGTAGAGCGCTAGCCTTGAGCTGAAGAGCTGAGGGACAGCGCCCAGGCCCAGAGTTCAGGCCCCACGACCGGACCCCCCCAAAAAAAATAAATGATTATTTTACTCTATAAGGAACTACTAAAGGAATCTATTGGTTTTCCATAGGGCAATAATAAAGATAATTCAAAATTGGGAAATAGCCTCTGTTGGCTACTTAAAGAAGAGTTGACTGAGCTGGGGAAAACAGGAAAATGTCCTAGGAATGAAAGCTAAATGTTGTCTCACAGAACGAAAGTTTTAGTATCTCCTTTTCTGGAAATGTTTAAAAACAAGACAAATCTATATCTCTTGGGAAAAGAGTTGAAGTTCAGCCTTCTCGGAGGCAGCAGTATTATATTAACTGTATTGTGCCTTTGTGGTCTCTTGAGTTTTAAAGAGTTCTCGGATGCAGTAAATATTCCACACTGTGTTGACAGAAACTTTTTCATGGCTGTTCACTTGAAAATTAGTTATTATGAAACTGGAGTGAACATGTATCTATGTATGTATGTGTACATATGCATCACACTTGAATTCCGATGTGGGTTTGATGTAAACTGGGCTTATTGGATATACCTGCACCAGTTGTAAATACACTAAAATAATATCTTTGCGGTGATGAAACAGAGTATAGCATTTTTTAGGTTAAAAATAAAAAACACTTGTTTCTTCACAGAATTTCAAATTAATCACTCAATAAATAATTTTAAAGCAACTGATAGGAACATTTCAGGCTTCAAAGATGAATTTGCTTACAACTTAACAAAATGACTACCAGAAACATGTTATTGTATGTGGGGGGGTGGGCAGGGGAAGGTCCAGGGTGGGAGGGTAGATGAATGGAAAGAGGAAAGTTGCACGAATGCAATGTTAACATCCAGTGAACATATGTGAAAATGGAGCTGGGTAACTTGAGGAGATGGGTGGGTTGGGAGAGATAGGGGAGAATAATGGAAGAGTGACATTGGTCAAAATGTGTTATAAACTGACACGTTGAATTTAAACCACTAAAGATAATACAATGTTTATAAAAAAACAAAAAAAATGAATTAGACCTGGTTCTTGCCTTCAAGAGTTTTAAGGGGAGGTTTAAGGTTCAAGGGGAGATTAAAACCTGCACAGGTCAGCTGGGCACTGGTGGCTCATGCTTGTACTGTAGCTGTGCAGTAGGTTAAGATCTGAGGATCTCAGCTCAAAGCCAGCCCAGGCAGGAAAGTTCATGACACTCATATCTTTCAAATTAACCAACAAAAAGCTGGAAGTGGAGATGTAGCTCAAGTGGTAGAGTGCTAGCCTTAAGCAAAATAAAACAAAAACTTAGAGACAGCAGACCAGGTCCTGAGTTCAAGCCCCCCAGCATCCTCCCCCTCCAGAAACACAGTAACCAAGAAAACATGCAGAGATCTTATAGGGATTAATGGAAATAGAATAATAGGAATAGGATCCATGAAAGGATAAAGCAGTGTTGAGATATTTCAGAGAAGGGACAACATCCTTTGGATTTAACCAAGGGATACTTCCTGAACAAAAAAAATGCATTGAACTGGTCTTAAGAAGTATGAGGCATTTTGAAGCGTAGCAGTGGAAAAGAGAGTGGAATCCAAGGGAAGAACAGATTCCACTGTAGCCACAGGAACTTGGGGGGAGATAATCTAGAAAGCCATCATGGTGGTGTTCAATCTCAAATAAGCCAGAGAGCATGGATTTTACTTATTCAGTGCTAAAGGTCTCTTCGAAATGATGAAGCATTGAAGGATTCCTACACATGTTTGGACTGCAGGAGAAAAAAGGCTCTAGCAAGGAGTTCAGAGGAGAGTCATCTGGACCAGAGTTTTCTAAGAGCTATACTGAGAAGAAACACTAGTTCCAAGGCATGTTGGTATTAGTTCCCCCAAAAGGAGATTCCTCACCAAAAATTCAGTGGAGAAATTAAAATAAAAACCAAGCAGTTGCATGGGTTTCTTCACTGGAAGACTTTTCAGAGTTATTTAATACTGAGAATTGCCTTGACACTCAAGTAGGGTAAAGTGTACCTTCTCCCACAGGACTTCATCCTGTTTTTCATGGACTATCTCAGGAAACTTCTTTGGGCAGCATTGCTTTGTATTGGATGCTAATGGCTGGAACACAGTGGTACTGCGTGGAAACAGTGGTGGGATCAGTTTTGTGGGAGGAAGCATCGACTTCCCTCATAGATGGTTGGCACTCGGTAACTGTGCAGAAAACTCATGTCTACAAGAGGATATTATTGATTTATTAACAGGAATTGGCTGGATATTGCATGTTGAAGCAGAAGGGGAAAGGAAGCCAAGATTAGGAATGTGGAGAGTTTTGAGCTTTGCTGTACTAGAAACAAGAGTGTGGAAAGCTAGGAGAGGTAATTAATATAAATCAAAGATTATCATTTTACTCTTAACTTGAGCCAAAAGGTTTCTCTGGACACTAGTGACTTTGCTAGAAAAAGTGTTGTTGTTGTTGTTGTTGTCTCATCAAGTATATTTTAAATGGTTAAGATGCTTGCCTATTTGGATTCTAGATAAACAGTAATTTCATATGAATTTATTCTACCGTAGGACAGCCATATGTTTAGTTAAAAAACAAACAACACGTAAGGATTAAGAGCATCAAAATAATTGCAGTCTGTTCATCAGATCTTCTTGAACATTCTTCTCATCTTCACTGAGTTTTTTTAAGCCTCATTTACTCATAAGGAATGAATTAAGTTTTAATATTTTGTTCTTCCATTCAGGTATTTGCCTTTGATTATTGCTTTTGGTCCATGGATGAATCTAACACTACAAAATATGCCGGTAAGTTGACTCTTTGAGTTATATCTGGTCTCTCCCTTTAATTTCATTTTCTAGAATTATTTGTTTTTCCTATGTAATTCACGTTCTTTTCACTTCTAGCAGGTGGTCAATAAGATTTGGTTTCAGGCTTGGGATGTAGCTCAGTGCTAAAGCACGTGCCTAGCATGTACAGGGCCCTAGGTTCAATCTCCAGCACAACAGAGAAAGAAGGAAGGAAGGAAGGAAGGAAGGAAGGAAGGAGGGAATTTAGTTTTAGAACCAAGCCTACCATTCATTTTCGAATCATCTTTGAGCAGTTTTTGGAATCCTCCTGAAGCTTCCAATTTTTTACCTGCAAAGGGGTATCATGTTCAGAGATGGGAATTGATGAAACACATTGCTTCAAGTTGTAATGGTATCTGCTGTAATGGTCACATGAAGGCTTAATTTGCTGTGCATTTCTTGTCACTAAATGTCAAACAATTGCCCTACTCTGCTTACATAAGCAAAGCATGGTGATGTTGGTTTGTCAGACCCTAGGTGCCCTAAGCAGTCAGTGATCACATGAACAAAAGTACATGTTCCTCAGGGAAATGTCTCTCAACTTCCTGTTGGCTGGTATTCTGTCTTTGAGCATTTATTACCATCTCATGTAACACACAGCTCACTGCTGTTTTATTACTGATGGCCTTGAGTGACACCTCTCTGACCTCCTGAACATCAGTCATCACTTAATTCAAGAGGGAAGCATAGTTTTATCTCTTTGAATTATTTTTTAATTAACAGTATCATGTACAATATGTTTTTAAATAGTATAATGCGGAATAGCTAAATCAAGCTAATTAACATACTGTCTCTTGTACTTATTTTTTGTACTAAAAATACTTGAAAACCTCAGTGATTTTCAAGAACAAAATGCATTGTTATTGACTATTGTTAGCATTTTCACAGTAGATCCATTGAACTAATAATTCAGAGTATAACAAGGGGACTCAGAATCTCCTTATAACATTAACAGTGTTTACTGAATTACTTTTTTACATATGCATATCACATTTACTCATATGTATATTTGTATATATGTATTATAAAGGGTATATATGTGTGTGTGTGTTTTAAAAGATTGGACAATAAGAGAAAGTTATATGCTTACAGAAACTTAGCTTTTGGTTGTTAGGTCTTTTCTTGCTACATAAAGTGAACTTGTTGGGAAATTAGTTGACAGTGTTTTCAAAAGTTAATCATCATGAGCTAGAAAGATTACTTCAGTTGCTCACATTGAGTAAATTAGCCTTTCCAGACATCCTGCCTGCAACTTCAGTAATGTATTTTATGAAAATGAATGGCTCATTTTTAATGTTTGTTGTAATTAATTTGTCTTTTTTATCATCCCTTTGGGACTTGTAATAAATTCTGCAAAGTCTGGAACACTGTCTGGATTTTTAGTACTGTATGTGGTTTGTGTGTGTGTGTGTGTGTGTGTGTGTGTGTGTGTGTGTGTGTGTGTGTGTGTGTGTGTGTGTGTGTGCTGGATATGTGTGCTTTGAGGTTTAAATCAAGAACACCAGTGGACCATTTCCTTTGGTTTCAGACACCAAAAGGGACAGATGCTATAGCTGAACAAAGCCCATCACTGTCTCACCTTCTGAATTGCTATTATTCAGGATGCAGCAGATAAGTCTTCTCAACTAAAGCTTCTAATGCAGTTCTCAAATATCTTCCAGGACCCTTCATCATTTACTGAATAGAACCTGAATAGAACGTTAGAGTTTGTTTGTAGTGGAAACCCATGTACCTCCCCACCACATGGCCTTGTGACTTCTCACTACCCAGTCTATGCCCCAGCCAGTGTCTATTGTTAATTCCTCTTATATAACCCAGGAAACCAAAAAGTCTCAGAACAATGCTTTCAGTGTTCATTCTGTGTTCAGTGTAGGAAACCCTTAAGAAAAAAATAACATGGGAAGAAAAAACAGAAAAGATTTAAAGAGAAACTTCTCTGAAGAGGAAATAAGAATGGCCCATAGACACTTGAAGAAATGCTCAACCTCTCTAGCCATAAAAGAAATGGAAATCAAAGCAACATTGAGATTCTACCTCACCCCAGTTAGAATGGCTATAATCAAGAAATCTAATAGCAACAGATGCTGGAGGGGATGTCGGTGGGAGTGTAAACTTGTTCAACCACTTTGGAAAACAGTATGGAGGTTCCTCAAAAGACTACCATAGAACTCCCCTATGACCCAGCAATCCCACTGTTGGACATTTACCCAAACGATCACAAACAAAGGTATACTACAGCTACCCGCACAACTATGTTTATCACAACATTATTTACCATAGCTTAAGATATGGAACCAACCCAGTAGATGAATGGATCAAAAAATGTGATATATATAATGTAATTCTATGCCTCCATCAGAAAGAATGACATTGCCCCATTTGTTAGGAAATGGAAAGACGTGGAAAAAATTATACTAAGTGAAGTAAGCCAGGCCCAGTAACTAGTGTATGTCTAGGACAAGCAGAAAAGGTAAAAAGACATGTACATGTGGCCATATAAGATGATCTTAAGTGAAATGAACCCCAAGACAGGGACAAGTGGTTTTTTCTTTCATGCTATTGTTTTTAATGTACTTATAATGTACTATGTGATTTATAATGTACTATGTGTTTCTTTTGAATGTTCTTCCCCCATGGTATAACCTCTGTTTTCACTGTATTTGATTCTGGTGCCCTGCATCTTGTATATACACTTTTCTAATTTGGGGAGGAGAAGGGAAAAAACAAAAGGCTTAAATAGGGATAAGGGTTAACCCATTGTAACAATGAGATGTACAAGATACTATGTTGAAAACAAACTTTACAAATGGGTGCGGGGAAAGTTGGGGAGGTGGGGAGGAAAGGGATGGTAGAGGAAAAACAAAGGAGGAGGTAACAATGCTTGATAAGGAATGTACTCATTACCTTACTCATGTAACGGTAACCCCTCTGTACACTATTTTTACAATAAAAAACATACTTAAAAATGCTTATCAAACAACATTTGCGGATAATTCACTCTAAATGTTACAAGGTTTTTTTGTTTTTTTTTTGCTTTTGTTTTGCCAGTCCTAGGGCTTGAACTCTGGGCCTCGGTGGTGTCCCTGAGCTTTTGTACTCAAGACTAGCACTGTACCACTTGAGCTCTACTTGTGGCTTTTTGTGGTTAATTGGAGATAAGAGCCTCACAGACTTTTCTGCCCTGGGTAGGTTCAAACTGCCATCCTTCGATCTCAGCCTCCTGTGAGCCTCTTGTGAGGATTACAGGTAGAGCCACCAGTGCCCAGTTACAAGACCTTTTTCCCCCCTACAGCTGTGGCCCACAAACTGTTCTCAGCCAACTGCAGAATCATTAAATCCAGTGATGAATTTCAGTTGCAGAACAAAAGATTTCTGTAGCTCTACATTATATGTTCAGAAATACCTTAAAAGTATAAAAAAATTTGTAATATACTGATAGTAAAAACCATTTCCTGAAGTTTACTTGCATGAACACTTCAAAAGACCATGTCCAGTTAGCCCAGAAAGAATATCTCTTAGCTCAAAGAGTAATGGCTCTTTACAAAGCGTGGGGAAAGTTTTTGTTTGTTTTATTTTTTAGATATCTTCATTATTGTATATATTCTGTGACTGTCTTAGCAAAACATAATTTCTTGGTTGCTCTTTTCTCAATATTTCATCCAAATGATCTACCTAGTAAATGTACCACTTGTAGATTAGTTGATTGGTTTCCATACTAATTTGATTTTCCCTTTTTCCTTCATTTAAAAAGAAATCGCAGTTCTTAACTGTGAATAGAAACATTAAGAGAGAAGCATTCATTCCCTGGTGGGAAATAGGGGAAGTGGAGAGGGGGAAATCCTTATTTCCTGAAGCCATCCTATTTGTCAGGCTGAATGAATAATGGCATCATTGATACTGACTCTGGACTTTCAAAGCAGCTCTCAAGACTGGGGGCTGGTGGGAGGGGCATGCATGGATTGAGAGGACCAAGAGAATCAAGGGCTCTTAAGAATGGTGTGTCAAAATGTTTAATTCTCAGTGATGTTTGGCTCTTTATGAAAAGCTATAAGAAAAATGCTTCTGCTCTCCGGAGAGTATGCGCAATGGCATTGCAGTGGGTTGGTTGGAGCAGATGACAATGGTGGGCTCCAAGGGTCGGCCCCTCCACCTTCTACCTGTGGAAGTTGAATCTCATTATGCTTCTGTTTCCTCATACGTGAAGAGTAGTAATAGTTCTGAATGACCATAGTAAGAGGTTGATCTGAGCACTAAATGACATGTTCTTGTGAAGTACCTAAGCCAGTACTGGACATATAGAAAGCTGTCACTTAATATTCATCATCATTTTTACTGTTGCCTCACTGTGACTAGCTTTAGTACTTTGGAGAGAAAATACCTCAGTGCTGGGATTTAGGAGATCTGGCTTTGCTATAAGCTGCTAGGCTCTGGGGGAGATAAAGATAACCTTTGTGAATCCCTTTTACTACCTCTGTGACAGGGTGGAGACATGGCCTAGTAGGATCTCAGGGCTGCCTGTGGCCCCCCTCCCCACCATCCCCCCAGCTCTCTGAGAAAACGTGAATCAGCCATTTTATGCTGGTGGCACAGCTGGGATGGATAAATCAAAGGCTTGTTTGTTAAGCCATTGGCATTGCATGGAGTTACTCTTTGAGGCATTTTCACATTTAAAATGTATTATCACTTCCTCCTCTTACCCTTGAGCCAGGTAGTTATCATGTTTGTCTGGCTGACGGGTCGTGGGGCTTGAACTCTGGGCTTGGGAGGTGTCCCTCAGCTCTTCAGCTCAAGGCTAGTGCTCTGTGACTTGAGCCACAGTGCCACTTCCTGTTTTCTGAGTGGTTTATTGGAAATAAGAGTTTTAGGGACTTTACAGCCCTGGCTGGCTTTGAACCAAGATGCTCAGATCTCAGCTTTCTGAGTAGCTAGGATTATAGAAGTGAGCCACCAGTGCACAGCTTTGGCTGATACTTCTGAATCTGAGCAAAACAAACAAACACAAAAAACCCTTAGTGCTGGATTAGAAACCTAAATCATAGCAGGTATACATAACCCATATTCTCCCCCTACTTCAAGTATGCTTGCACTTGTACAGAAAGCCACATGGAAGTTCTTTATTGTAGCTAATTCTGGTCAACTTGAGCATCTTTATAAATATTTAAGTCACTGCTGATTACAAGTAAGATACTCATTTTCTTTGGGGAACTGGGGGAATCATGGTACTTTGAACATGTACTTGCCTGTCAGGTACTCTACAACTTAAACCATGTCCCCACCCACTTCTTCCCCTTTTTGCTTTTGTTATTTTTGGAATATGGTCTCACTTTTTCCCCTAGCCAGCCTGGACTGAAATCTCCTATTTATGCATTCTATATAGTTGGGTTAACAGTTATCTATCCCTGTCCCTCCTTTCCCCGCTTCTAGTGCCTAGTTATTGACAGAATAGGGAGGTCTCATCAACTTTTTACCCAGGCTGGCTTCCAACCACAATCTTCCCAGTCTCAGCCTTCTGAATAGCTAGGATGATAGGGGTGAGCTACCGTGCCCAGTTGCATTTAATGTATTCTTGACAATGAATTAATAGCTAAAAAATTTCCTAAAATGTACTATGTTGGTAGATAAAAGTGGCAGTCACCTTGGGTTTTTTTTTTTTAATTTTCTACTTGGTTTCCTATTAGTTTAATGCCAGGTATATGTAGGGGTCAAAGAAGTTGAGAATGCTTCTCCTGGTCTTGTTGACTTAGAGATTATGTTAACCATTCTAACCATATGGCATGTTCAAATTTGGTGAAAGCATGTGTGTTCAGGCATTGTTAATATCCTGCAACTCAGGAGATAGGTTGTACATCTGCCTCTTATTCTGTTCACGGTTGCTCTGTGGTAGGGAGGGGGAGGGAGGGGGTTGGTTGTGCTTTGCTCCTGATGGTAGGGGTTATGTACTCAGAGGTAGAAATGATTGATTTCACATTCCTTAGCTGAAGCAAGAGGAGTGAGGAGACAGAATATATTTTACTGTTTGAAGTGCTCGATTTGAATGAAAGTCACATTTCTAAGAAGTAGCTAAAAGCAAAGGCTCTGAAGTGAGCCTTCTTGGGCTCAAATCGTGGCTTTGTCACTTCTCAGCTGGGTGACATTAGGCAATAGTAAAGTGAAGGTATGTTTATTAGGCACACAGCGAGTGCCTAATGGAGGAAATACTTAAGAATAGTTAGCTATTAGGTTTAAATCATAGAAAATTTCCCTATAGTTACTAGGAACACTCATAGTTGGTTATTAAAAAGTTATTATAATGATATATGATTTATGATCTGAGATATAAATTGTTACAATATATATGATTGTTACAAATGATCTTTGCCATACTAAAAGACATTTATTTTAAAAATCCTGAATATGACTCTTTCTTCATTTTTCTTTTTTATAGTAGGAATTGCTCAGATATACCTGACTTTTTTTTTTGTCTGTTGTGGGGCCTGAACTCTGGGCCTGGGCACTGTCCCTCAGCTTTTCAGCTCAGGGTTAGTGCTCTACCACTTGAGCCACAGTGCCACTTCCAGCTTTTTTGCTTATGTGGTGCTGAGGAATGGAACCTAGGGCCTCATGCATGCAAGGCAAGCACTCTACCAGTGAGCCACCTTCCCAGCCCCTGACTTGAACATTCTTGACTCACTTTAATCAAATTGTTTCTGAGCATTTAAGTTTTCATAGAATTAGCAGCTTGCTCTTCATTTATGTTAATTACACCGTATAATTACAGAGAAGTACAAGTGACATAAACCTATTAAGGGGCAAATACAGTTGAGTCTTCCTAAAAAAGCCGAGTGCTGGTGCCTTACATCTAGAATCCTTAGGAGGCTGAGATCTGAGGACTGAGGTTCAAAGCCAGCACAGGCAGAAAAGCTAGTGAGATTTATTTGCAGTTAGCCACCAAAAAGTTGGAAGTGGAGCTGTGTGTGTGTGTGTGTGTGTGTGTGTGTGTGTGTGTGTGTGTGTTCCTACTCAAGGCAATTCCTCTTCTGGTTGCTGGAAATAAGGCTCTTACAGATTTTGCCTGCCTGTGATGGTTTTAAATCTATATCCTCAGATCTCAGCCTCCCGAGTAGCTAGGATTACAGGCATAAGCCACCAGCACCTGCTGTGTGTACATATTTTTGTTATATATTCTGTACGTGTATTGTGTGTGTGTGTATATACATACATACATACATATATATATATATAAAATGTTTCTTTCTTTCTCACATCTATTTCCCTTAGTTCTACTCAACCCTACCATCTTTTATACTTTCTCTGATTGCACCCAGGTTGTAGGAGTTTGTTGACACCAGAGATATCCTTTGGCACACCTGTATTTGTAGGGATGGATAACAGTAGCTATAATATGAAATATAGTCCTGAGCAGTAAGTTCCTAGCACTGTTCTAATCCTCTTACATGTAGTGAGTAATGTGATCACCAAACACCCAATTAGATAGAAACTGTTATTGTCCCTATTTGACAGATGAGAAAACTGAGGTTTAGAGCGGCCTTTCTACCTCCGACAAAGCTAAGAATGGGTAAATGTGGACTAAGTCAGCTAGAGAAAAGTTTGTGAGTTCTTCTCCTGTCCAGGCCTTTCTCTCTCCATTCCAAAAAGAGACCTTATTGAAGAAACTCTTGGAGTGCTCAGGCCTGGAACCCAGCCAGGAATGCTACTAACGCCTTCTCCCTCCTGTCAAAAGTTCTCTGGAGTCTTGAAGACATGTGTTTACTCTGGGCTTTGTTTTAACTTTCCCCAAGAGCTGTAAATACTATGCTCTGCACTATGCAGAAGAGATGCTGAGCCAACTCTGCTACTTCCTTGGAGAGACAGTGCAAAGCGTCATCGGTTGAGCAGGCAGAAACAAAGGGACGTTTCCTCTGACATCTATTGTTTTATGTGCCAGCCCCTCCTGAGTAACTCCAGCACGCATTCTCTGTGAGGCCGACTTCACAGTGGAGGCCACTTCATTTTCTTCTTTCATCCTTGGCACCAGTGCCAGACAGCGGTTGTGTGACTCCTGACTCCTCCTCAGTGAGTCAGCCACTTTATCCAGCAATAACAGCAACAGAAAAGAGCCAAGCTCATGCCCAGTCCAGTGCAGTTGGAAACAACCATCTGGTTGAGTCACCCCACGCCATGCTGTGCATTGACACTTCCAAGGTTTGCAATGCTGATAGCTCTTGGAATGCACTGTGGAAAATGGCCCCATCGTTTACCTTTACCCCATGGCCCAGTTTCTCAGGTTCCTTACCAAGCTCCTGCATGGCAAACTGCTGTAGCTGATTAAAAATTAAATCCTAACATTTAATTTAAATCTAGCCTTAAAGAATTTTGGTCCCTTTATCTGAATTCTGTAGGGTTTTTTTTCTTGTCATTTAATTCATACCTCATGTGAAGTCACCCAACATGAGAAGTTTTTAGAGCTATATTTCCATTTCTTTGAGAAAGAGATTCATTAAAACCTCATCCAACTTAGACATTCTTTATCCCTTGAGCTGTGTGTGGAAGACTTGTCTGGTCTTGTGCTGTCCAGGTGCTCTGATTTGGAGCTAGGCCACCTGTCAAGCCCAGACTCATCAGAATCGCTGTGGCTGTCAGCCCTGTTTAGAAGTGGGAAAACACCCTTACAAAGGAGGCAGCCCACAGGAATTCCAAGTCACAAATACAGAGCACCAGCCTCTCCCCACTAACCCCACCACTTCATGAGAAAAGACGCAGGGGGAAAAGAAAGGAAACTGATCAGATCATTGATTGTGTTTGAATTGGTTCGCTTTCTGTCACTGTAATGAAATTCTTCAGATAATTATCTCATAAAAAAAGAAAAGAGGGTTGTTTTTGTTTGTTGGGGGGGGTGGCAGCATGGCGGGGTTGGTTCATAATTTTAAAGGTTCCTGTCAGGGTTGGTTGGCCTACCTGCCTTGGTTCTGTCCTGTGATAGACAATGGTTCATGGCAGCAGATGTCATGGAAAGAAAACGCATGTCATAGCAAGAAAGAGGGAGAGAAAGGGAGAAGAAAACAGGGAGAGAAAGCAGGGGAGCTACTGCTACAACCCTCTTCAAACACATTTCTGCCATGACCCAAGGATCTCGCCCAAGGTGCTATTATTCTACCACCTTCCAGTAGCACTTCCTGGATACTAAGCCTTTATATCACATGGGCTTTGGGAGCACTGGGAGTTCAAACTCACCATGAGTTCAAATCATATCCATGATTTGAACTCTTCCATTTAGTTACTTTAGAATAGAAAGTATTCTGTGCCTGTCAGGTCTAGCCTATGCATCATTGCCATGCTTATAGGGTTTTATGCAGCAATGGTCGGTGTGTGTCATCTTGATTACTGCACATTGTAGACAGCATGGGGTTTATGCCATTCTGTTTCTTTCTAGACCTTGTCCCACTCTGCCTCTTCGGTAATGAGACATGTGACAATATTGGTGACTGGTGCATTTTCTCTTTGTTCTCAGTTTCTCTCCCTTAGTGCTTTATTGTCAGGGCCTTACTATGTAGACAGAAGTACCTTAGTTTTCTCCACTCCTACTGTGTACACATAGTAGCTGTGAGTCCTCTGCTGCTGTCCCCAGGAAGAAGGGTTGTGTGCAAGCGTGGAGACGCAAGGGTGTTAGCTTTGCAAAGATCTGTATCGTCTGTGACTCAGGGCTGGGTGACTCAGGTCAGTGGTTTTGCTTGCAGAAACTCCATAGGGGAGCTCTCTTTACTGTTCCAACATCATGTTTTATGACTTGTCCACATGGTTGTAGGAGGTCTGATTATAAACCCCAGAGGAAATTGGCATCATGGTCAGGGTTGTTAACAATGAGGTCAGGCTTGCCCTGTTCACTCATCATGCCAAGCACAGGGGCTGATATGTGCTGAGTAGCCACCTCCCTCCTGACATTGCTCCTACTGACAAATCACCAGCTCTTGGGTGTCACAGTGATGAGGACCTCTCTTAGATTGTCTGGGGGCAGAACCAGATACTTGGAGATCTTCCCTGTCACAGGACTTCTGAACTTGGCTTCTCTGCTTTCCCCTAGACAAACTGCCCTTCATTGTGTTTGAGTATAAACTGTAGTTGGGAAACATTTAGGGTGGGGATATTGCATCTTTTATGGGATCCACCCATGCACTGTTTGAATTCTCTGGTTCTCACCAGCCAGCATAAACAGCTCCTTTTCTTGTGAACCAAGGTTCAAAAAACAGTAGGCAAGTCATTTTTTCCCTCTGTGTTAAGAAAGGGAACTGTTACATTCAAAAAATAGACGTGAATAGGATGTCTAAAAAGCTTTCAGTCTTTGTGGAACGTGATTTTTTTTCAAGTGTTTATCCATAGGTCTTCAGCATGGCCTGTATTCTGAGGCAGGCTGAGGTGCGGCCACTTGCAGGCTTTGGTGGGCAGTTTGGCCAGTTTTACAGCTGTTCTTATTATAGTAGTGTGAAACAGAGGTATCCTGAAGGTCGGTAGACAAAAGTGTTGGGTAAGAATAACTCTAGCCAGGCCTTCATAGCTAAAATGGCTCCAGAAGAACTTGGTAGATTCTGCCATTCACAATTTTATTGATGTAGCTTATTGATTTTTTTATTTTTTATTTTTTGGGTCCGGTCGTGGGGCCTGAACTCTGGGCCTGGGCGCTGTCCCTCAGCTCTTCAGCTCAAGGCTAGCACTCTACCACTTGAGCCACTGCACCACTTCCAGCTTTTTTCTTATGTGGTGCTGAGGAATCGAACCCAGGGCCTCAGGCATGCAAGGCAAGCGCTCTACCACTGAGCAACCTTCCCAGCCCCTTATTAATTTCTTTAAAGAACCCCTTTAACACACACACTCTATCTCTCTCTCCCCCTCCTTCCCCCTCTTTCTTTCCCTTCCTCCCCTGAAATCAGGGCCTGGCTGCTCTCCCTGAGTGTTTTTGCTGAAGGCTGGTGCTCTACCACTTGAGCTGCCCAGCCTTTAGGTGGTCAGTTGGAGATAAGAATCTTACAGACTTACTTGCCAGGCTGGCTTTGAACTGTGATCCTCAGATTTCAGTAGCTAGGATTATTGGCGTGAGCCACTGGTGGGCAGCAATAATGAACATTTTTAAGTTAATAAGAAAGAGTAGCTATACCAACTGACTTATAAAATGAAACCAAGACTTAAGTAACCCATTTACTAAAGACTAAATATGAATGAGCAATGATCAGGAAAGGGAGGTTAACAGATCAGAGTTCTTTATGTTTTCTAAGCTTCTGGATACTAAGAAGGTTGAGAATAGGCAGTGGTGTTGAGAATTTTGGAAAATAGGACTCCTACATCTCCTAACTTGCTTAGATAACTTAACAGGTTAATTGTTGTTTTTGTTGATTGTGATGGTGGTGATGGTAGTGGTGTTTATGTGTGTGAGTATCCAGGCCTGGGGTTTGAACAAAGGGCCTGGGTGTGTTCCTAAGCTTTTTTTGCTCAAGGTTACCACTCTACTACTTCAGTCCAGCTTTATTTCAGCTTTTTGGTTCCATGGAGATAATAATGTCATAGGTATTCCTGCTCTGGCTGCCTTTGATCCTGGATCCTCCTATCTTCAGTATTCAGAATTACAGACATGAGCCATCAGTGTCGGCTCTTCGTTTGTTTTCCCTCTGAAGGCAATGAGAAAGTGCACCCAGATCATACAAGAGTATGCATTTCAGAAAAATTAAAGGAAATCTAAATGTCTGCAGTAGGGAACTGATTGTATCAGTTATTCATTCAATGGAAAGTGAAATAGCTATTTAACAGTACTAATAGGTAAAGGTAAACTGGGACTCACATCTGTAATCTTAGCCACTCAGAAGGCTGAGATCTAAGGATTGCAGTTCAAAGCCAGACAGGGCAGGAAAGTCTGTGGAACTCTTATCTCCAATTAAATCACAGAAAGTGGTGCTGTGGCTCAAGTGGTAGAGTGCTAACCTTAAGTAAAAGGAACTCAGGGGACAGCTCACCGGCCCTGAGTTCCAGCCTCGGGACCAGCAAAAAAAAAAAAGGTAGGGGAATGTTCATTATTACTTCTCTTTGAGGAGAATGAATATGAGTCCATAGTTAAAATGTGTCTCACTCTCTTCAGAAATCATTTAGGTACGTGAAAACACATGTACTTCATAATAGTTCTTTGTATTCCATCCATTTATTTATTTTTATTTTCAATTTTTTTTTGGTCATTTGTGGGGCCTGAACTCTGGGCTTGGGCTCTTCAGCTCAAGGCTAGTACTCTACTACTTGAGCCACAGGACCACTTCTGGCTTTTTCTGCTTATGTGATGCTGAGGAATCAAACCCAGGGCCTCATGCATGCAAGGCAAGCACTCTACCACTGAGCCATCTTCCCAGCCCCTCATCTATCTATTTATTAATGGCACCTCAAGGTAGTATTTAAGGTTGGAAATGAAAAAAAAAGTCTCAGTAAAACAGTATAATAGCTTCTTTTCATGTTCTATTAGCTTTTTTTTCCCCTCTCATAGTTATAAATAAAATTTTGTTAAGTTGTATAAATTTGAGTTGTTATATTCTATCGGTAAAGCACAACTAATTAAAAGAACTGGACTTTTCTAAAACAATATATGTATACTAGTAGAAATTGGAAGGAATGATTTATTATTATTATTGCCCTGTGTACTTATTGTTACGATGCCTAGGAGAAGATCATGTCAGTAAAGGAATGACTTGTAATTTCTTAACCACATTATTCAGTTAGTTCATACATATTACACTGACATCTATTCATTTCCCACTGGCTTATTTGACAAAGGCCTGGTATAGTCCTTTGGTGCTATCTCGAACGTCAGAAACAGCTGTACCAAAACCAAAGTGTAAACTAACAGAACCAAACTTTTCTTTTTACGTTCAAAGAACAATCTTTTGATGGCATAATGATCACTAATGAGGAAAGGGCCTTCAATTTCAAATATTTGAGTCTGAGAGCCTTGGTGTCAACACAAGAATAATACAATAACCCAAAATGCCTGCCACATTGCCACACAAACTACTAAGATGAGGTTGCCTCTGTTTTTACAGAGCTCACAGTAGAGTAGTTGAGACAAAAGGGAGAAATAACTAATGCAATCTGATAAGTTCTAGGGGTTTGTAGAACATTCTGTGGAGACCTGAGGTGGAGAAGCTGATTGATTGCCAGTGTTGTACAGCATGAGTTACTGATGGGAAAACATCAGGCTAAACGTCTAATGCTTGATAGAGGCAGATTCACATCCTGCTTGCCATTTATTTACAGTGAGCCCTGGAACAAATGACTTAGTCTTTCAGAGCCCCAGTCAACCTGTCCGCTCCTAACTTATACCTACCTTAGTTGACATTATGACCACTTAATAATATAAAATGATAAAATATGTAAGTTGTGTTGCAAGCAAGACAGTAGGTAAAGATTAATTCTCTTCCTTCTCCTTCATAGCATAAATGCAGGTTAAATAGGTTATTTCATGCCGTATTTATTTGTAATAATTTGGACATAGTTCAAATTAAAATTTATTTTTATACATTGGAACATTCTTTGTTTGGTTAATTTTCCTGCTGTTTTAATGTACATATCCTAGTTTGTTTGATTTATTTCTTTCCAAGTAATCGTCTTTACTTTAAAAACCCATTTGTACCAAGAGAAGCATATAACTCCAGCTTATTCTGCACTGGGAGCAGAAATCAGAAGAATAACATTTCATTTCCTGACGTAGGAATAGAGTCTTGATTGGCTAATGACCTCTGATAGAGGAATAGAGTCTTGATTGGCTAATGACCTCTGGTTCTGTGAAGCTGTGATCAGATCTCTGACCACAGTCCTTTTCCACATTTGAATCCTTTCAATAGCTCAAGTTCTTTGTCTTAGTCTGTTTTGTGCTGCTATAAGAGAATTCTTGGATAATTTAAAAAGAATGTAAGTGTGTTGTCTTAGAGAGGTTGGGAAACCCATGATGGAGGGGCTGTGTCTGCAGAGGTCATTCTTGTTGTTTTGTAACATGGCTGAAGGCATCACATGGTGAGCCCGAGCATACTTGGTTGTACTTGCTTTTGTGACAGACACAGATAGGATAAGGGCTCTGCTTATGTGCCTCTTACAGGTCCTACCTGTCAACATTGTTGTATGGGGGCTAAATTTGCAACATGTGAACTGTTCACATGGGAATATCTTCAGTTTAGGAACATGCTTTGAGAAAAATGGGAACAAAAAATATTGATGTGTATGAAAGGTACTTCCGAGTGGTCAGATACTTGCTCAGTGAGCAAAAGACGCCTATTTTATTTGACTATACCATAAGAGCACGTTGTCAAGTGTAAGTGTAGTGGATAAATAACATTGGCAATACCTTATTCTTGGAGCACATGTATGCAGGCACATATCTTTAGGCAATCTTCACAACAAACCCTGTGGAAGGACTTTTATGAATACATCCATATTCTAAGCCCCAGAGTTAATCAACATATTTCTAACGTCTCCTAGGCACCAGACTGTGCTGGGACAGAAGGAATAGAGAAATAAGATCGTGTAAATTTGGAATATTCCATCATAAAATAGTTACGTAGGAGGCATCTGTTTGCGTACTAGTGGAATTTAACTTGATTCCAATTTAACTTGATTCCATTGTGAAAGATGCTGCCAAGACATCCTCGAGGGAGTTTCTCTAGGGTAGGTATGTACAGCCAGTTAAGTATGGCATCTTCCATTGTAGGTTTGCCTTCAGGTCTGTTCATTCTCCTGCCAGCTGTTTATACAATACTTTTTCTAAATTGAAAAAATAATACTATTTCATGGAGGGAAAAAGGCTGAACAAATGCAGCAGTGGTACTCACTAGACAGTTGTTAACAATGAACTAAACAACTTGTGGGTGGGGATGGGAGGGAAAAACTGGGAGAGAGCAAGGGAAGGGATGACATTGTCCCAAAAGAAAAGTACTCATAGCCGGGGGCCTGTGGCTCACACCTGTAATCTTAGCTACTCAGGAGGCAGGTTCAAAGCCAGCCGCACCAAAGTTGTAAAATTCATTTTTCTACATAACGTCTTGTACATCTCATTGTTGCAATGGGTCCACCTGTATCCCTATTTAAACAATTTGTTTTTCCCTTCCCCTCCACAAATTATACCAACATCAAATACAGTGAAAAGAGGGGTTATACCGTGGGGGAGGGACAAAGAACAAAAAAAAATCACCTTATAAATGTGTTAGAACCAATAGCAAGAAAGAAAAACCACTTGTGTCCTTATCTTGGGGTTCATTTCACTTAACAACTTATCTGACCTTTTCTGCTTGTCTCAGATATAGTTACTACAAATAAGGGAAACTATGGGACCTATGTTTCTTTGGGCCTGGCTTACTTCACTTAATACAATTTTTTCCAAGTCTTTCCATTTCTTAACAAGTGGAGTGGTATCATTCTTTCTGGTGAAGGCATAGAATTCCATTGTGTATATATACCACATTTTCTTGATCCATTCATCTACTGAGGGGCATCTGGGTTGGTTCCATATCTTAGCTATGGTAAATAATGGTGCAATAAACATAGTTATGCTGGTAGCTTTAGTATGGTCTTGTTTGTGATCATTTGGGTAAATGCCCAAAAGTGGGATTGCTGGGTCATAGGGGAGCTCTATGTGGAGTCTTTTGATGAACTCCATACTACTTTCCAAAGTGGTTGAACAAGTTTACGCTCCCACCAACAATGCAGTAGGGTTCCCCTCTGTCCACATCCCCTCCAGCGTCTATTGTTCTTAGAGTTCTTGATTCTCGCCATTTTAACTTTTGTGAGATGGTATCTCACTGTTGTTTTGATTTGCATTTCTTTTATGGCTAGGGAGGTTGAGCATTTCTTCATGTGTCTATTGGCCATCCTTCTTTCCTCTTCAGAGAAGTTTCTTGGGGGATTTAATTTTTTGAGTTCCAAGTATATTTTAGATATGAGATCTTGTCCGTTGTATGGCTAGTGAAGTTCTCCTCTCAGTCCATGGGCTTTCTACTGATCTTGCTAGCTATGTCCTTTGCCGTGCAGAAGCTCTGCAACTTCATGCAATCCCATTTGTCCAACCTTTCTTTGCTTTGTTGTGTTTCTGGGTCTCTATTGAGAAAATTTCAGCCTGTGCCAAGGAGACCTAGGGTTTCTCCTATTCCATCCTGTCTCCTTTGATTCCAAGGTCTTTGATCCATTTGGAGTTGATTCTGGTGCTGAGTGATATATAAGAATCTAGCTTTAGTTTTCTACAAGTAGTTAACCAATTTTGCCAGCACCATTTACTGAAGAGGCTGTCTTTCTTCCATTCTATATTTTTAGCTCCCTTATCGAAGATTAGTTGGCTATAGGTCTGTGGGTTCATTTCTGTTTTTTTTAATTAAAAATACAATTTCTTCAAACCAATAATATTTAGTCTTGTCAAAATAATATTATTTGGCAGCTTAATGGTTAAGGATATTAATCAGTTTTACATGTTGCCACTCTATGAAAGTCACATTTTGCAATCATATTGTATGATGGTATAACAAGGGAGATTCAAAAAAATCAACTTTGCATAAAAGAAAAATATACAACCAAAAGCTCATTGTATATTACTTTTGAATATGAAAGGATTTTCCAATGTCCTGTAGGATAAAATGATGAAACTGACTCCTTGTTTGAGCAGGTATCAAGCATTTTACAGTAGGCCCTGGGTTACAAAGATGAAGAAATTATGGTCTCTGACCTCAGGGTGTTGTTCCAGTGTCAGAAACAGGCACTGGCAATCCAACTAGAAACTGGCATTCGGTCTAGTAGCTTCTGTAGACACCATATAGTGAGTATCCTAAGGACTGTAGGAACATGGAGAAAGGAGAATATAACTTTAATTCTCTGAGTGACTGGGAATGAATGTAGGGAGGTCTCTAATTTCTAAGGGTAGTAAACGATGCCTTATATCTTTTTAAAGTTTGTCACACTTTTACACTTCACCTTGCTCTATCATAACATAGCACATGACCTTAAGAGCTGCAGAATGACAGGGAAGCTCATGGAAGAGAATTTGGCCTTGCTCTCTTGTGTGGACATGGGTGTTTCTGAAGCCCTACTAGTGGTTGCTTGGCACTAAGGGATGCACAAATGTGTGTGACATGGTTCTTGTTCTTTGGAAGCTGTGTATCCAGATGGAGAGTTTATAAAATTTATATTGAGTGACATTTTTAGACACTAAGTCCTAAGAAAAAACTAAATTTGAATGATGCTTCCGTATGACCCACTGAAAATGAGAAAGAAGCTTTCAGGAAATATCAGAAGGAAACACTAGGGAATCATACATTTTCATAAAATTATCATAAAATATCAAGCCAGTTATAGTAGTACATACCTGTAGTCTCAGCTACTGGGGAAGCTACTGGAGTCCATGAATTTTAGACTAGTCTGGGCAACTACCACAACCTTGTCAAGCTGGGGAGGATGAAATTGCATATGGTAGATTCTTGATGTTGGTGAGTCCATGCTACCAAGGAGACCAGCCTCAAGGAAAAACTGTAAATAATGTTCAAGGTGCAGAGTTTAGTACTTACTATGAATGCTTGATTCATTTTCTTCAGTAACACAGGCCACTTTCCACTAAAGACATGCAGCCTTTCAACCTACCTAAAATGTTCATTCTACTGCTTCAGTTACGCAGATTACAAATCCTTTTGGGCTTGGAGGATTACTATAACTTTTACGCTGCTTTTGTGGCACCACTGTTTTATAGAAGAATATTTTCATAAAACCAAGGCAGGGAAGCACTTGGCAGATCATGCAGAGATTTAAACAAAATTGGTGCTAACATGGGCCTGACTGAACTTCTCTGCAGCACTGGAACTGCGTAATGCATGCAGGAGAATGTAAAACTATTGCTTCTGAAGTTTATTTTGCCTCGTTGTATTGTTTTTGTACTGTGCTTAGTCAAGACCACATGTAATTAATCCTTGAATGTGGTGGGCTTATTGTGTACCAGCTCTTCATACTTCACTGTATATACAGTAAG
Source organism: Dipodomys ordii (assembly GCF_000151885.1). Taxonomy (NCBI): domain Eukaryota; kingdom Metazoa; phylum Chordata; class Mammalia; order Rodentia; family Heteromyidae; genus Dipodomys; species Dipodomys ordii. The sequence continues at coordinate 2,556,636 of NW_012267346.1, forward strand.
CATTTAATATACTTTTAATGTTTTGGAAGGACTGACAGTATGTTGTTAATATAGATACCTTAAGGGAAAGAAACATCCATTTCTTATCTTTAGTTTTAATTTTTTTGTTTGTCTTGTTTTTTAGGTCAAGAAGTGGTTTTCCAGTGCCTCGGGGAAGGAATTCTTGAGAAAGCCTTTCAGGGGTACAATGCTTGCATTTTTGCCTATGGACAAACAGGTAAAAATATTGCTTTTATTACAGTCAATAATATTAAATGGGTACTTTATTTTGTACTGGAGGTTGAACCCAGGACCTCATACATACTAAGCATGAGCTGTATCACTGAGTTACGTCTGCAGGCTTGACTACATAGTTCTTAAAGCTTCAAAATAGAAAAAAAAAAGTTTTAAGAAGCTAGCTACAGAAAAATGTGTCAGATCAAAAGTAGTCCTCTTCTGGAAAATGCAGTAGTTCTGGTAATTGATTAATTTTAGTATTAATGAGCAAAGCTAGTTTCAGTCTATTAAGTGTCATTTTCTTAAATTAGAATTTTAACCTGTATTTGAGCTAGACAAGTATTTACCAGTTTCTCAGCATAAATGTTATAGTGAAAACAATAGAAAGACTTTTAGAATCATCCCCTCCTGAAAACTTTCACTGGGGTACAAAAGCAGTGATGAATGGAGCAGTTGGCTGAAACAGGCACAATAGAAGCTATCAGTGGCTCCAGCTTTAACACACTGACCATGACTTCCTCCAACTAGAGAAAGGAATGAATAAATAAGCAAAGGAGAATATATGAATGACATAGTATATTACATACTATGTATATTCAGTAAAATATTGCTCAGGCTACTCCATGTACAATTATTATTTTGTGATTTTTGTTGTTGTTGTTGTTGTCAATTGTGGTGGGGCATATGTGCAGCTCCTGGGCACTGTCCCTGAGCCTCTTTGTGCTCAAGGCTAGTGCTCTACCACTGGAGCCACAGCACCACTTCTGGTTTTTGAGTGGTTAATTTGAGATGAGTCCCATGTGGACTTTTCTGTCCCAGCTGGCTTCAAACCATGATCCTCAGACTTCAGCCTCCTGAGTAGTTTAGGATTACAGGCATGAGCAACTGGTGCCTGGCTATTTAATGATTCTTAGGTTCAGTGTATGTGACCTTAGCGAGTAGCATTTGTACACATCCATGTGTGAGGAAGGATTCTCTGGATCTCAGACTGAGGGCTGTGAGTTTGATGTAAACAGCAGTAACTCTGATGTCCACAGGCCTGGGTTTGAGGACCAGTTTTTTGTTGTTGTTAGTCCTGGGTCTTGAACTCTGGTCCTGGGCTCTGTACCTGAGCTCTTCAGCTCAAGGCTAGTGCTCTACCACTTGAGCCACAGCGCCACTTCTGGTTTTCTGATGGTTAATTGGAGATGAGTATCATGGATGTTCCTGCCTGGGCTGGCTTTGAACCACGATCTTCAGATCTCAGCCTTCTGAGTAGCCAGGATTACAGGTGTGAGCCACCGGTGTCCAGCTGGTTTCTTGCTTTTATTCCATATGACTTAAGCTGAAAGAAGAAGATAGTTTATATGTTTGACACATTGCCGGCTGACTCTTTCTGTCCTTTCTTCCTTCTGTTTGCTCCCTTCCAGGTTCAGGCAAATCCTTCTCCATGATGGGCCATGCTGAGCAGCTGGGCCTTATTCCAAGGCTCTGCTGTGCTTTATTTAAAAGGATCTCTGTGGAGCAAAATGAGTCACAGACCTTTAAAGTCGAAGTATCCTATATGGAAATTTATAACGAGAAGGTTCGAGATCTTTTAGATCCTAAGGGGTAAGTTAGGAGTTGAAAATTAAACTTGAAAAAAAGAAAGAAAATTACACTTGGAAATAGATGTTTAAATCATGGTCTATGTTGTGAGTTCATTTGCTGAGCAATCAGGTCTATTGACCTGAACTTCACTCACACAGAATCATTTAGTAAACCCAAGGTGAAACCTGAGCACGCATATATTTTTTTTCAAAACTAGGGGATGGAAACCATATGCATTTGATTCTGACAGAAAAGTGTGCCATTTGCTTTTTCGCTTTGTACTGATATTAAAATACATATTTGAGGAAAATTTAGAAAATACAGTTTGAAAAGATGACAGTTTCACCTAGTAAATACTGGGACAATGGATGAAGAAATGCCTGTGCAGTGATACCTCATATTTAATATTTTAATATTAAATAATTAATATTCCAGTATCATCATAGGGCAGGGAATGAGTTTAACGTATCCACATGATTGAACTGGAAGATATTTTTCCCTTCCTCTGCTTTTATAGCCTCAGATTGTTCTCGGGCTAGCTTTAGGGAATTACAGGAACAGATTAAAAGGGCACATTCCAAGAGGTAGAAAAGAGGATATCAGGAAGTCGTCAGATAAGTCCTCAAAGGCATTCCTTCTTGTCTTTTGACAGGATTACTGCAGAAGGTCAGACACAATCCTGTGTCTTTATTTAGACATAGGATAAGCACTTATATAACCAGCACTTCTCTACTGGAATCAGTCATTCTCCCTGTACCCAATCATAGATCCCTTGGGATCCTATGGCTCGCACAAAACAAATTAAAATTAAAAATGAACTTTAACCCGATGAGTCAAAAATAACCACTGTTAATACTTTGGTGCCCGTTGATCCTGTGTTTCACATCTGTGTTTTATGTGAATGTGCCTGTGTCTTAAAGTCATTCAGTAAATGCAGTTCAGTATCCTGAGTTTACCCTGTTGACATCATGAACACCTTCTCATATCATTGGAAATTAGTTTTAAGTTCTTTTAGCATCTGACATGTAGCATTTCTAAATACTTATAAGCACATGTGATCTTCAATAAAATCAGGGCACAGCATCAAAATGATTTGTGTTAAGGAAGCGATCCAATTTTAGGACTGTTTTTATTTGCTTTAAAGAGTTATTAGCTATTTAAATGCATAGAAAAAGAACATTTATAACACTTAGAAGTTATGAAGAATAAAATCAATAACTGGGGCTGGGAAGGTGGCTCAGTGTTAGAGTGCTTGCCTTGTATGCATGAGCCCCTGGGTTCAATTCCACAGCACCATATAACAGAAAAAGTCAGAAGTGACGCTGTGGCTCAAGTGGCGGAGTGCTAGCCTTGAGCTGAAGAGCTGAGGGACAGCGCCCAGACCCAGAGTTAAGGCCCCACGACCAACAAGAAAAAAAAAATCAGTAACTGTCTACTCACTAGTTGGCATAACTTGTGGAACCTGACCAGTGTTTTTTAAGCTTCCCATATATTCCTCTTGGATTTTTACCCTATTCCCTACTCTTTCCTAAAATAAATGCTGTTAGGAATTTCATGTTTATAATTCATTCTCTTACTTCAACATTTACAGATCATTTAGCACAATTTTTAAGTTTATATAGGCAACATCATAGTATATAGATTTGGTGATTTGTTTTTTCCTTCCAATAATTTATTCTTCCGCTCCCCAATGTAGCTCTAGTTGACCACAAACTGGTGCCTCTGGTATATAGGCATGTACTACCACACCGAGTTATTTTTTACCTGAGTGGTAGGTACTGAAAAATGTTGAGGTAGTGCTCTTATCATTACGCTACAGTCCCATCCATTCATTCTTTTTTTTTGTCAGTCGTGGGGCTTGAACTCTGTGCCTGGGCGCTGTCCCTCAGCTCTTCAGCTCAAGGCAAGCACTCTACCACTTGAGCTACAGCGCCACTTCCAGTTTTCTGGTGGTTTATTGGAGATAGGATTCTCACGGTCTCTCCTGCTCGGGCTGGCTTTGAACCGCTATCCTCAGATCTCAGCCTCCTGAGTAGCTAGGATTACAGGCGTGAGCCACCAGCGCCCGGCTCCATCCATTCATTCTTACAGTACTAATGCACTGATTTTTAATTACATAGTATCTCATTTATGATTGTGCCATAATTTACCCCTTTTCCAGGATAATTAGGATTTCCGCTTTTCATTATCACAGTACTGTTCTGAGCATTCTTGGGTCAGTCTCCTGATTTATAGGAGGAGTTTTTAGAAAATACATCTAGGAGTGGAACTGCAAGTTACTGGGGCCCTAGACTTTATAAAAACAGTGTAAAGTGTTTATACCAGTTTACACACCCACCAGCAGTGGGCAAGAATTCCAGATGTTAAAACCCATTGTCAGCCTTTGATAGTGTGTTCCATTCACTTTTTCTTGCTGGTAGATGGTGTGATAGAATCTTCAGTGGTGCAGACACAGTGAGCCAAGAGCTCTGGGCCATCTGCTTCAGAGTCTCTATCTTGAAGACGGGCACTTTTCTCAACTCCAACAAAACTGCTTATTGTCACATTGAACTCGTCATCCACAAACACAGTAAAACCTACTTGGTTGTGTGTTGTGAGATTAAATGAGATAAGCAAGAGTGCTTAGGATACAATCCAAAACCTTGGGAAGGGTTCCATGGTTATAGTTCCTTTTTCACTCCACTTGAGACATGTTAAGCATTGTCTCTTAATTCAAAAAATGATTAAAATCCAATGCTATGGAAAACATGACCTACATAATATAGAATGGTTACGTTTACCTGTATTCTCAGTTGTCTGATTAGCACTTCAGATGGGTTCCAAAGTAGAGTTGCCATTTAAAAATTCAAAGGGGCTCTAAAATCATCACCAGCAGAGCCAGTGCTAAGTATAGATATCAGCTGCTACAACTGTTGCATGTAATCTCCTTTTCTATATAAAATTGTCCACATAGAAGCAACATATATCAGTATAACTTGAAGATGTAAAGTTAAAATTACTTTATTATTGTTCAGTATTTGCTCAAGAAATTATGACATTATTTTTCCTAAGAATGTGCTTTCCTTTTCCCTTTTCTTTTTCTGTTCCTTTTATGCTTCTTTTTAAATATTTCTTTTCCTTTTTTCTTCTTTTCATCCTTCTCCCTTCCCCTCACCTCTCTTTTCTTTTCCCATCTTCTCCTCCCTCTCCTTCTCCTTTTTTCTTTCTTCTTCTCTCTGAAATTGAAGTCCATCTATTAAAACAAGTTAGCCCAATCCAGCTGTGCACTGGCCGTTTAGTTCGGGACTAGAGATAGAATTTTTAAAAATAGCACACTACTTTAAATAGAAATAAGAATATTAAAAACATTCCTCATATGGAATGCTATTTTGCTAGTCCAAATAAAGTAGCTTTTAGAACCTTTTTTTCTCCCCCTCGCCCCCTTTTTTTTCTTTTTGGGTCAGGTATAGGGCTTGAACTCAGGACCTGGCCTCACTGTCCTTGAGACTTTTTTTTCTCTCTATCAAGGATAGCACTCTACCACTTTGAGTCACAGCTTCATTTCTGGTTTTCTGGTGGGCTTTCTCATGGGCTTTCTTACCTGGCTGGATTTAAACCACAATCCTCAGATCTCAGCCTGCTGAGTAGCTAGGATTATAGACATGAGCTACTAGTACCCAGAGAACCCTTTTCCTTAATCATTAAAAACAACAACAACAACAACACAGAACTCTTTTAAAGTTATAATATCATAGTTTCTGAGCTTAAAGAAGAAACAAAAGCTTCCAACTTTGGTCTGATTCATTCATTCTTTTTAACACTTCTCCTTATAGGAGTAGGCAGTCTCTTAAAGTTCGAGAGCATAAAGTGTTGGGACCTTATGTAGATGGCTTATCTCAACTGGCTGTCACTAGTTTTGAGGTAAGTGTCATTTTTATAAAATCACTTGCATGTATAGAGCTTGGGATTCCATCCTCAGCACTTCCACAGAAGCAAAGCAAAACAACCCGGCAGTAAGTCAGAATGTGTAAGTGGTATGATATATATTTACATGTAGTTACTTCATGATAATTTATTGGTACTCCATGACCTCAAATTACTACACTTTAGTAAGAAAGGGCATTGAATCACACTCTACATGCTGCTTCATTGTGAAGGTTTTACAGTATGGACCAAGGCCCAGCATTTTGGGGTTGCTAAGAACTTTTACTGCTACCACTGCATTGAAACTGTTCTTCCTAAGTGACAATATTTGGTGGTTAATTCAACCCCTTCTGTTGACAGGACCTCTAGCCTCCTTTCTCTGTTAACTGCCCTGGATCTTTATGCCAGGACTCAATGTTCTCTTCTTATTTCCACAGTCATCAATTTGGACATCTCATAATACACAAACTGCTATTTCTGTTGCTAAAGAATGTAAATGAATGAACAAGCAAGTGAATGAATGAATGGAAAAAAAATCCCAGTACTTGTGCTATCTAAAGAATGTAACTGACCCATAATCGCCTTAGATTTAGTATGACTAAAATTAACCTAAGCTGACTTAAATAAAAATATGCATATGTGTTTCTCAACTTAAAAATAAGACCCAGTTATCACTTTAAAAGCATTGAGATTCTGAATGGAACATTTGCTTTAAAAACATTGAGATTCTGAATGGAACATTTGCTGATCTAAAGGTGTTAAGTCAGCACCTTCACTAATGTGCCTGGCTCCCAGCACAGTGGAACTGATGGCAGTGTCCATGTCACTCTGTCACTTACTTGTAAGAGCCAAGCAGCTCTTCCTTTGCATTCAGGTTTTGCCTCTGATTTGATAGGGGGAAAAACTTATTTGACCACCATGAAATTAAGCTTCTTTCATGTAAAACCTGGAAAATTACTTCATTAATAAGGGTCTGGAATGGCTAAGCTTGATTGTCAACTTGACTGGAGTAAGTAGAATCTGAGATTAGTAAAGGACACCAATATGTGTCTCTCTGAGCACATTTCTAAAGAGTATTAGCCAAAAAGGGGAAGACTCTCCTTGAATACAGGCAGCATCACCCATGCACTGAGGTCTCAAATGGAATAAAGCAGAAAAAGGAGAATGTCCACTAGCAGACCTTATCTTACTCTCTGTACTTCCTGTCCACCATGATGTGACCTGCTCAGCTCCATTATACCCTCCCTGCCATGATGGACTGAAATCATGAGACAAAGAAAACATTCCTCCATTAAGCCATTTTGCTTAAGAGTTTTCACTGCAATGGAAAACTGACTAGCACAGATTCACTCAGCCAACATTTCATAAGTACCCATGGCTTCAGATATATAATGGGAACAACTGTACAAAAAGAATGTAGGGGCTTCAGGAAGCTACTTTTATTGGAGAAGGGAAGCAGATGAGCAGGTGGGAGAAAGCTATTCCAGGCTGATAGACTTAGGAAAGTTAGCATTAAGAAGTAGTGCTGTAGCTTAAGCCGTATCGCACTTGCTTACAGCTGAAGAGCTGAGGGATAGCACCCAAGCCCAGAGTTCAAGCCCCATGACCAACAACAACAACAAAAAGGAAAGTTAGCATTAAATAAGGTAACTACTGTTCTTGTATATCTGGAATACTTGGTGAACACTAGCTCTCCTGGAAGCTTATCAAGAAGTCAAAGTCTTAACAGGGAAAAAGGACAGCTGTTCAGTAGAAAGAATTGTGGTTGACCTTCGTATACATGGAAGCTGTCAGGGGTGGGAGCTCAAGCCGCACTCTATGAGGGAGAGACAGGAAGGTTTTCATGGAGGGCTGTGAGCAAGGCTGAGAGGTACTGTACTGAATGCGCACACCTGTTTGCAGAACTGTGTTGTTACATTTTGTTAATGGTGTTTTCTTGATGCTTTGCCTCTAGGATATTGAGTCATTGATGTCTGAGGGAAACAAGTCTCGAACTGTGGCTGCCACTAACATGAACGAAGAAAGCAGCCGCTCCCATGCTGTGTTCAACATCATAATCACCCAGACACTTTATGACCTGCAATCTGGGGTGAGGGAATGGTCAGAACCTGTGGAGGTGGGGAGAACTCAGAGGGTCTCCATAGAGGACGTGTTTCAGGTGTGGATTCAGAGGCCGGAAATCTTACTTTGCGCCTACTTACTAGATGAGCCAGAAAACAACTAAATCTATGTCATGGTTGTGGAAGGTTGTTATGAAAATCACATTAGATGCTAGTATTTCTTCATAGGCACCAGCTTTTAGACTATGTTCTGGAATGCTGACTGTACTCATTTTCTACCTAGAGAACACATCACTTGCATTTTCACATCAGTTTAAATTTGATGATGAAATTAATTGCTAATACACATAACTCTCTGGACCATTTGAACTCCTACGATACTTGTTGGAGTGAGATGGCTTCTGTTCTCACAGCCCCCATCTCTGTGTAGATGTCCACTTGGTTTTGCATTTACATGGATCATTTCTCTCTCTCTTGTTCTCTGCACCTAGAACTCGGGAGAGAAAGTCAGTAAGGTCAGCCTGGTAGATCTGGCGGGGAGTGAAAGAGTTTCCAAGACAGGAGCGGCGGGGGAGCGACTGAAAGAAGGCAGCAACATTAACAAGTAAGGACCTGGGGAAGATCGGGATGAGTGGAATTTTTTTGTAATCTTGGCTTCTTTCTCATGTAGTGGGATTGTTGCAGAGGGTTCTGATGAAAATATATTCTAAGAACGTGTGTCACTTTAGGAAGCTGGATTGAAGTAAAACAGCATGCACCTCTATTCAGGTGCAGCCATGGAAAGCTCTGCAGTGTGCCCCTACCCCACAGTGATACAGGCACCTATGTGTATTATACACAGACGGTCCCCAACTCTAAGAGGTTCAATGTAAGGGTTTTGTTTGTTTTTTACTTTGTGGTAGTTCAATAGCAACCTGCATTCAGTAGAAACTGTACTTCAGATTTTGAGTTTGGACATTTATTCTAGGCTATCTCAGCTTGTAATCAGATCTTGCCTAATGGAACTGGGCAGTGGACAGTAGATAGACCAAAGCTCCCAGTCAGCAACTTAGTCATGGAAGAAAAAACCCAGTAGTCTACAGTATGCCATCTTGCTGAACTGGATGTTTGGCCTTTTCCATGCTTTTTTTTTTAATTCTCATTGTTTCCATCTTCGAATAAGTTTATCAAGAGCTAACTCCTGTAAATTAAGGACTATTTAACTGGGCACTGATGTCTCAAGACCATAATACTAGCTATTCAAGAGGCAAAAACCTGAGTGTTACAATTCAAAGCCAGGCTGGGCAGAAAAGTCCCTGAGGCTCCATCTCTGGTTAACAAGAATAAAATCCAGGCTAGAGGCATAGCTCAAGGGATAGACTGCCATCTTGAGCGAGAAAGCTGATTGAGAACTTCAGGCCCTGAGTTCAAGTCCTCGTACCAATATCCATCAATCAATCAGTAAAAATAAAAAATAAAGGAGTGTCTACAGTGTAGCAGTAGGTAAAATGTAAATCACAGTTTCATAAATCAAATCCCATCTTAAATGTTAACTTAGGGAGCTTCTCCTGCTTTCAGTCCTTTTGTCAGGCTAATGCTGTTTAACTATCAGTAATGTAGGAAAAATTTAACAGTTATTGAATCTTGCAGTCTGTCTCACACTTGGAATCTTGCTGTTTGCCTTGACTGCGTGCAGTGTGCCTTGTGCTGTAGTTAAGTCTGAAAGAGAAGAGTAGTGAAAGATGAGTCAGAGATTCCCCCAGAGACACAGAGAAAGATTCAGTTTCTCCATGTAGCAGAAGCTGCAAAGGCAGGAAGGAAATGACTGGATGTACAGACTGGGCATGGCGGATGCAGCCTTGGTACATGTGGCATATATATCGATGGTATGGCTCCTGATCTGCAAGAGAAAATCTCTTAGCTTTCCAACTTGAGAGGAAGCAGAATTTGTATGGAAAAAAAAATACACCCTGGACAGACTGCCTGGCTTTTACCCCTGCCTTTAGCACTTAGTAGATATGTGTTCTATGGGCAAAAACTGTAACTCTGTGTCTCGTTTTTCTCATCTATAAAATGAAGATGATAATAGTATCTGCTTCCTAGAATTGTTGGACTGAATGCCTTTAGAACAATGCCTGGCATGTAGTATACCCTGAGTAAATACTAATTGTTATAATAATTTCTGTAATGATCATAATCACTATCATGACTCCAAGTTCAGCAGAAAATAGTTTGCTCTATACTTGTTATCTTTTTCTGTTGAGCTTTAATAACTTGATGTCTTACTTAGGGAATGTGACAAGAGGAAATACATTCAAGAACATGTTTGTGCAGCTTGTATTTTAAAATGTTGCTGGCATGGTGTGATTTTAGCGTGTGAAAGTTTAAACATTAGAGGTGAAATGCTGCAGACGTGGCCTCACACACTGGGAAAGGCTGCTACTTTAGGGAGCTAATCTTCCAGTCATCCTGTCTCCTGCTCTAATAACAAGGGATTTTGCTGTATTTCATGACGAGGCATTGCAAGATTCCAGGCTGGTACTGTAGCTCTGTTCCATAAGAGCTCAGGAAATAGGACAGGCATGCAGAAATAGGGGTATGAGGGAGTTGATATCAATGCAAAGAATATCACCTTTGCGAGAGGTTCAGTTACTAGAGCTCAGCAATGCCAAGCCCTTGCATTTTCAGAGGACTAGTGACAAAGATAAAGAATGTGGTATGGCTGCCTGTTATGTAGAATGACAGTGTTTTTTGTTGAGCATTCTTTAGTGTCAGCACAGCTGATCTTCCTATCAGCACTGTGGCATGCATGGGTCTCTTCTCTTCATTTTGTAGATAAGGAAACCAAGGCAGGGTCTTAACTAATGTATCAGACTATTATGCTCCAAGTGTGGATCTTGTATTTGGATGCATACAGGCTCAAAAAAAAAAAAAAAAAAGCCCAGGCTTAACCACTAAACTGTACAAGGCTACTGATTCTTTTTACCTGGAAAAGTCTGATATTTTTGTCTCAGCATAAATACTAACGGTGCTTTTAAAGAAAATGTTTATTTTTTGATTATGTGGTACTGAAGAATTGAACCCACTGCGTCATGCATGCTAGGTAAGCACTCTACCACTAAGGCACATTCCCAGCCTAACTAATGGTGCTTGTTTAAAGTTCTGTTCTAAATTATGTCCTGTCTGTAACTCAGATCCCTCATCAACTAGCTCCTTTATTTAGTAGTCTCTGGGAGCTGAATGGATTTTCCCTCAATATGCCCCTCTTTCCTCACTTGTATCTGAGGTCTATAGTGTACACACCACTTTAGCTTTCTAAAGTCCAAAGTATTCTAAATTCCAAGACACATGACCACAAGGATTTCAGATATAGATAGGGACTTGTACTGTATTTCAAATATAGATATGGACTTGTACATTTTTGATCCAGTTTAATAAATATGTTTTGACCTCTGAGTAGGCAAGAACACAGGGATATGAGTATGGTGGGACCTGGCTTCCAGAAGTGGGGGAGGACTATTTTTGGGACAGTTGGACTAATACGATGGCTACAGAAACTTGCACAGAGTGCAGTGGAAGCAGAGGGAAGGGATGTATAGCAGTACTGAGGGGTCAGGGAGGGCTTTCCAGAGGAGACACTGCAGGTTCTTGGCAGTTTCTTCAGCTATGTGACCTTTCTGTGCCTCAGTTTATACATTTATAAAGGAAACAGCTAATGAGTAGGATTATTATGAGGACAAAATTAGTTGCTTTCTCTAAAGTACTTAGAGTAGGTCCAGCACATAGGAAACTGTGCTAATGAAATAATAATTCGAAACGATTGCCTAACCGTTCCACAAATGGCTTTCTACACCTTATAATCAGTGCCCAGTTGAATGCTGAAATTAAAGAAATCGACATGTTTCTTAAGCTCTCTCTCTCTCAGCCTCCTGGCTAGGCTTCTTTGGATAGAACATTAATAATCCCTTTAAGCAGACCTGTCAGTGACATCACACAGCCCTCAGTGTCTGCTTAATGGGCTATGGATTTAAGGGCTCATCTCTCCCCAAGCTCTTAAGAGCTTTAAAGCATACGGTACCCGTTTCTTTTGAAGAGTGAAGGTGCTGCATGTTTGCATTGCCAGTGAATGCACTGGGCCACGCAGTGTAGATCTGTAGACGCTGTCACAGTGAATCTATCTGAAAGAGCTAGTTGCTGTCCACTCATCTACTAAAGGTGGGGAAAGGGGGAAAAAGCCTTTTACCAACTGCTGGAGTCTGCCTGTTTTAGCTTCTCTGTACATTCATGTAGCTCATGAACACTCTCTCTAAAGCCAGACATTCTTTCTCAAGGAGGCCAGTCACTAAACACAAACAGTAGTCATCTAATGAGTGTGATTTCCATCTCAGTTTCAGTGGTTAATAGTAAAGTATGTGTTAGCATTTTCAAAAATGAGTTTGACTGAACACTTACTCCAGGAATATTCATATGCATTCCTTCCAGGATGGTGTCACATGATTCATTACGGCAGCCTATAAGCTTATTTTTTCTAATATCTATGGGATACTGTTGTGACAAGTGAGCTGTGTCAGATACAGACACATTCACGTCTTTCCACATTGTCAGAATATGTTGAATCACAGTAAATTCAAGCCGTATCAATTTTGTGGGCATTCATTCACCAAGTACTTTTGATTTCACTTGGTAGTTGTGAGCCATTAGACAAACAGAATCTTTTCCAATCTTAATCACTAATATTAACTCTCAGATCACACATTATACTTCACTAAGGTATATAATCTACAGAATGGTGAAAAAAGGGTTAAAGGTATTAAGAGTTCAGAGGTGCCTGCCAGCTGTAAACTTCAATAGAGAGCTGATACAGATGCAAGAAGAATCCTTCAAATGGTTAGATAAGGTACTAATATAACCCCATCACAGTTGTTTGGGCACAGGGATATCCAAAAGCAGAGCAGTGATGGTTCAAGGCGTAGTGCTGGCATGCTCCAGGTATGAAGCTACCATAGTCCCAGAGTTAGGTCCCTTCTTTTTAGATGATCCTGGTGAGAAGGTTGCATCATTCTTTGGTCTGGTATGTGTTATGGATTTGTCCCATATGTCTTTGTAATTCTGATGGAATTGGATACATTTGTAGGTAATTTTCTTTTTAACTGTACTGAGGTTTGCACTCAAGTACTAGGCAGACCCTTTACCATTTGCTCTGGTTAATTTTGAGATAGCGTCTTTCCTTGTGCCCTGAACCTTGAGCCTCCTATGTATATTTCTTACCTTAGTAGAATGAATATATAGTTAATGGAAGGTATATACCACCAAGCCCAGCTGTTGGTTGAAATGAGATCTCAGGAACTTTTTACTTGGGCTGGCCTTGAACCCCAATACTATTGATCTCCAACTCCCAAGTAGACGAGTGATCATATTTTATGTGGATAAACAGCTTCCCCTGTGCTTTGTGCTAGACAGATGGTAATTGTACAAACAGGATATAGAGTCATTATTCCCCCAGCATTTGCAGTCAAAAATGACATAACCTACTATTTTACAAAATGGAGTCACTCATTTTAAGGATCAGCTTCAACCTGTGCAATATAGAGTAACCTGCAACAGGCCCAGCCTGACCTCCACTGTTGTCTTCCTTTTCTCTTTGTCTTCTTGAATACTTGTCTTGGCTCATGTTCATTTCCTCTCAAAAATTTTTCTTTATTATCTGAATAACTAAATACAAATTTGTATTGAGGAAGAAAGAAAATGGCCATCTTCTGTCCATTATTCAATGGTAGATAGTGGTTATTTATTACAAGTAGTTCATTGTAGGGTCCAAGCATGTGGGAAGGGGTTAAAAGCAATTAAAACAACAATAAAAATCCTAGATAGATGTCTTTGTATTTAACATGAGAGTCCTAGAAAGGACAGTAAAAAAAAAAATCTTGAGATACAGTAGCCACATCTTTTTGTGGTGTGTGACAGGGGGTTACCTTCATGTTTCCCAAAGATTCCTATGAAACACTCAAAGGGAGTGGTTCTGGGAGCTAAAAGAATCCCTGGACAAGTAATTGTGAGGAACTCATTTATCAAAACCAGTTTTTGGAGAGTCACAGTACTGAGAGCTCTGAGAAGTCCTGCAAGAATGAAGACTATGCAACTTCCAGATCATCATTGCCAAACTTAATGATAACAGAAGTCCAAGTGCAGCATATGTTAAGATTCCCAAGAACAGTGTTCAGTAGGATCCATTTTTTTTTGAAAAAACAAAACAAAACAAAACAAAAACAGTTATACATGACGGGCAGTGGTGTTAGTTACTTGGTGGTAGAATCCCTAAAGCATGTATGAAGCTCTAGATTTATCCTCAGACCACCAAAGCGTATAAAAACAAAAAAAAAAAACCATGGTTATATGTTTATAAATGTTACCTACTAACCCGACTTTCTTCCTTCCTCTCCAGTCCTCTTCACTCCCTACCCTACCCAAGAGCTCATGGTAAAAGTTCTAAAGAGGAGGGGCTTCCTAAAATAGTAACCTTTTTTTTTTCTTTTGACTAAGACTAAATAGAACTTGATGCTTTTGCTCATTGGCTGGTATCATGCCTCCGACCCCAACACTTAGCTTTTTAAATAATCTGCTATGTGGTATCATGCAACCCTCCTTGCAATCCTGTGAGATCTGCTTAGGCCTCTGTTTTTTGATGGCTAATTTTGTGGTCCAATTGATTTCCTTTAAAACGTACTTTTTGGGGCTGGGAAGGTGGCTCAGTGGTAGAGCACTTGCCTTGCATGCTCGAGGCCCTGGGTTCAATTCCTCAGCACCACATAAGCAAAAAGAAAAAAGCCGGAAGTGGTGCTGTGGCTCAAGTGGTAGAGCGCTAGCCTTGAGCTGAAGAGCTGAGGGACAGTGCCCAGGCCCAGAGTTCAGGCCCCACCACCGGACCCAAAAAAATAAATACATAAAAAATAAATAAAACGTACTTTTTGAACTCAGTACACTGAGACATTACTCCAATCTAGATCCTTGGGAGGCTGAGACAGGAAGATCTTGAGTTTGAGGGTAGCCTAAGCAGCCCTATTTTAAAAGCAGTAAGCACTTAACTGTACCCCAACAGGATATCCCTCACCCCTCAGTACAACTCTCCTCTCCAGGTACAGAGAAGGACTTTTCGTATGGGGAGTCTAAATTTTCTCTTTCTCTCTCCCTTCCTCCCTCCTCTCCTCCCATTTGAGTTCTTTTTTTTATTTTTCCTCTTCCTGGCTTTTTGGCATGTGGATGAAGATTTGGTGATGCCGACTTTAGGGCCTTATTGTTCTGTGTATTTTAAACTTGTTATCTAGAAGAACCGTTGTGTTATGAAAGGAAAATAAGACATTCCATAGAATGAACATTCTGTTTCTCTTGGCAGGTCCCTTACAACCTTGGGGTTGGTTATATCATCACTGGCCGACCAGGCAGCTGGCAAGGGAAAAAACAAGTTTGTGCCTTATCGAGATTCAGTCCTCACTTGGCTTCTTAAGGTAAGTTGTTGTCGTTGTTGCTCTGCTGTTCTTTGCCAGTTGAAAACTGGCTATATCCGTTGTGACCAGAGAAGAGGTGTGTGTCAAGCTAGCCAAATGCATACTTTCAGCCAAATTCCCAGTCACCAGAATGCTCAGTTGCCTCTTGCTTTTCATCCTACTACAGTGTTGTTTGACAGGTGTCAGTCAGTCCTAGCTTTGAATAAATCGGTCACATTTCTTCCTGTCATCACATTATCTGTGCAATGCGAACCTGTTTCCTCATGGAGAGCAATGTCATTTGTGCAGATTTATTGCTCCCATCCAATGGTCTTCCCTAAGATGCTGTTTGAAATGTTTTCCAGGACAACTTGGGAGGCAACAGCCAGACTTCTATGATAGCTACCATCAGCCCAGCAGCAGACAACTATGAGGAGACCCTCTCCACACTAAGATACGCAGACCGAGCCAAAAGGATTGTGAACCATGCAGTCGTGAATGAGGACCCCAATGCCAAAGTCATCCGGGAGCTGCGGGAGGAAGTAGAGAAACTCAGAGAGCAGCT
Organism: Dipodomys ordii; assembly: GCF_000151885.1. NCBI lineage: Eukaryota > Metazoa > Chordata > Mammalia > Rodentia > Heteromyidae > Dipodomys > Dipodomys ordii. Next base: position 2,572,409 of record NW_012267346.1, read on the forward strand.
CTGCCAGGCTGAGGTGAGACCAACACAGGCACCCTCTCGTTGAAGTTCCTTAACTTGATATTTCTTTTTTTTTTTTTTAACAGTTAACCTAGTTTAATTTTTCTGGTTGTTTTTAGGCCAATACCTTCTTTTTAAAAAATTATTAATTATTTTTATTGTGAAAATACCATACAGAGGGGTTACAGTTACATGAGCAAAGTAATGAGTGCATTTCTTACCAAGCATTGTTGCATCCTCCTTTGTTTCCTCTTCCCATCCCTGCTCTCCCTCCCTGCCCCCTTACCCCCAAGCGAGGTCATGCTTGCATGCAATGCTCCATCATCTCCTTCTGAGTCAACATTCTGATGTTATTGTCATAGACTCTGCTCATAAGCATTGTGAATTGTCACCATGAATAACACAGGGGTCCTGTCCTAGCACCTTTCAGACAAGGAGGCAAATGAGATCATTCCTGCTACTACCAAATTTGTTTGCTTCTCTAAAGCAGTGGACCCTTGAACTTCAAATGTATAATCCTCAGAACCAAGTTTTATTAACATTGTAAAGGCTGTGTTTCCACAGAGCCTTGCAGTTTTCAGAGGAGTTGGGAATCATTGCCTTGTTAAGTCATGGATATTAAACATTGTTCCTCAGATTTAATATCCACATAGTCCTCCAAATAAGTGTTGGATAAGGTAGTGTTTCATTTGAAATAGGTATGAGTTCTGAGCTAGAGGTAAAGAGCCTTAGCTGAAGTCACCTGCTGCCCTGGGCCAGGACTTAGGTGTGGACCTGACCTGATACTTCTTTTTCTTCTTTTGGTGGTAAAAGGGTTTGAACTCAAGGCCTCATACTTGCTAGACAGGTGATCTTAACACTGATCCACAACTCCATCCTTTGTACCTGATATTTCTAAGTTCATATTTTTCACATCACTCTCTTCTGACTCCACTCTAATGGGTGGGGGAGGAGTAATGGCCTTTAATGAGCAGGTACTTCCTACCTTTTTGTTCACATCTCTGTCTTCTGCACTGTGGGTTCTCAAAGCACAGGAAGCCATGTTTTATTAATGTTTTCATCTCCAACCCCTAACCCAACGATGATTAAAAACATGGTTGGAAAATGCTTCCCTAAATGTCTTATATATTAGTAAGTGTTCAGGAAAAGTTAGGTTTTATTTTGCCTTAAAGGTTATATCTCTCTCGATGCTAAGAAGAGTTTGAAAGATTCCAGAAAAATCAAAATGCTGATAAAGTTTAAAGAGTTGTAACCCCAGAAGGAAAGTGTAATGGTTCTGAAATTCATTGGTAGACGATCTGCCTGCTTCCTGTTCCTGAGTTTACACTTCCACGGTTACCATATTACCTAGACCATGTGGCTAGGAAGCATCTGGCCAAGGGAAAGAGAAGGGAAACCACATGGTTCTACCTGGAACTCTAGATGTGTATTCAGCACTAAATGTCACTCAGGCTCTGAGTACTCAGCCAGCTCCAGATCATCACCATTCCAGCTTCTAGTCTAAGCTCTCTCATCTTTCTTGCTTATGGAGCTTTCCTCTGTAGACGCTCACAATAACTTAGGGTGTCAAAGCAAAGCACTGTCATATAAAGTTCCCTCACTTGGCTTGCTTGCTCAGAGCTGATGCTTTATCATTTGAACCACACCTCCAGCCTGGCATTTTTCTGATTATTTTGAAGGTAGAGTCTCATAGATTCTTCTGCCTTTTCTGGTCTTGGCCTTTCAAATAGGTGTGAGTTACTCGTGCCCAGCTTCCCCTCAATTTTTTTTTTTAATTACAAGTACATATATTTAGATTCTGTAGTCATTCTTATTGAACAAACCAACATTCCTGCTTTCTGATGATAGATAAATACAACCAAATGTATCATCATTCTCGCAGAAGAGTATGTTAAAATGCTCCTAATTTTAAAGTAAATGAAAAGAATCTTTTAACTTGTTAATATTAGGAAATATCTTGTTTCGTTTGTTTTGTTTTGTGCCAGTCCTAGGGCCTGAACTCAGGGCCTGAGCACTGTGTCTCAGCTTTGTTGCTCAAAGCTAGCCCTCTACCGCTTGAGCCAGAGATCTACTTCCAGAATTTTGGTGCTTAACTGAAGATGAAGGTCTCATAAATATTCTTGCCCTAGCTTGTTTTACCACAATCCTGAGATCTCAGCCTCCTTAGCAGCCAGAATTACTGGCGTGAGCCAATGGTGCCCAGCTTAGAATGTGTTTATTGGTGGTATGCATTGATCTCTGTCTTACTGAAAAAAGTCTTCTTAAGAAACCTTTATTTTTCCCTCCCTTGATATTTCAAAGATGAACTTTAGCATCCTTTTAGTCTTTAAATGTGGTACTTAACTATGATTCATACAATGACTTTGTTACCATTTGTCTCATTGTCATTTGTGGCAATAGTATTTTTCTCCTTGAGACAGGTGAGATTACTAGAGGTCTAAAGTCTGCTAACAGTGTGTGCAATAATTGCTTCCGATAGACTGATACTTGGTTATGAAGGGCATATGTCTGTTATGTAGGTATGTGTCTCACGTATAATGCTGCAACAATTTTGAAAGTCAAATGCTCTGGTTTTGTTTTAAAGGCCATGAAGGCTCCAGAACTGAAGGAGAAGCTTGAAGAGTCTGAAAAGCTGATAAAAGAGCTAACAGTGACATGGGAAGAGAAGCTCAGGAGAACAGAAGAGATTGCACAGGTAACCTGATACATTGAGCTTGAAGTACTGTGATTCTCCTTCATGTTGTCTTTTCTATACCATCTCCTGCCATCGTCAAAATGTCTTTCCTTCTGCTGACCCAGAGACAGCACGGATCAGTTTAGACACTGACTTTGTGTCTTTTATCAGTTTATAGTTTGTTCTGTGTATTGTCAGAAGTGGTCAGTAGTGTTGTGCTTGAACAGGCAAAATCCATTTTGTGATGTTAGATCACTTGACAGTACACAAGATTGACAGTTTTTACTGGCAGAGAATTCATGACATATACTACAATAGCACTGTTTCAGTGTGTTTGATACTTTGGGCTTATTAGAAGGTACTATAAGAGCTTTAATAAAATATAAATTAAGGACTAATTCTACAGTGGTGTGAGAGTATGTTATATCTCTCTATTTAGCATGCATTTCATGAACATTTTAATTCTACTGATGGCTTGGAAATATTGGACCATCCCTCTCAATTAACTAAAAAGTAGTCAGTGCACTTTGGTCCTATTTCTGCTTATATGATTGTTTTTAGTATATATTTTTTATTATAGAGATAATATACAGAGGGGTTACAGTTACATGAGTAAGGTAATGAGTACATTTCCTATCAAGCATTGTTACCTCCTCCTTTGTTTTTCCCCTACCATCCCTTCCCTCCCTACCTCCCCAACTCCTTCCTCTCCCCCAGGTGATTCTTACAGATAACAAATACACACACACTCTCCCTCTTCTATTGCTTTAGGGTTTTCCATAGTACCTGACACCATTAGGGAGTCTACTTACAACGTATCTGTTTTTATGGTCTGTTTCCTGTCATTAGAATGAATATTCTCATGAAAGGAGGGACTTAAGTTTTATTCACTATTGTATCCCTAGCCCTAGATCGGGACCTACTACATTGTAGATTCTATTAAATAATTCTTGAACAAATGTTTGTTGAATGAAGGAATGTATGAATTCATGGCATTCAACTATAGGTTGCCAACCTGCTCTTTTAACCATTTCCCACTGCCTTCTCCCCTCCCCACCCTCCTTCCCTCTCTCTCTTTCTCTCTTTCTATGTCAGACCTGGGGCTTGAACTCAGAGCCTGGGTGCTATTCCTCAGCTCTTTTCCTCAAGGCTAGTGCTCTACCACTTTGGGCCACAGCACCATTTCTGGATTTCTTGTGGTTAATTGGAAATAAGAGTCTCACAGACCTTCTTGCCTGGACAGGCTTTAAGCCATGATCCTCAGATCTCAGCCTCCTGAGTAGCTAGGGTTACAGATGTGAGCCACCAGCCCCTCGTTGCCTTCCCCTATTTGCTATATGTTCTTAGCTCCTCAAATCATCTACTAGAGCTTGTGCTGTGAGATTCCCTATGTACACTGCTATACACCTTATATTTTTCTTACTACACACTCACTTCTTGTTGCAATTCAACTATACACTCTTTCTACAGCCTCCTTTGATCTCATAACCCTTCATGATTTTCACCCTTTGAAGTCCTTCAGCTCTCTGTCTTCCTTCATGGCATAGTGTTCTCTCTTCGTTTGAATTCTGATTCTATGGTCTTACTCTCTGTGTGAGACTCTTACCCTCCTTAATGGCTGAGATGGTATCTGGCTCCCCCTTTGTTCTCCTGTGACTTTCCTAAGATGTCAGATCCTGCAGGCTCTCAGTAAACTTGGTTGAGCTGAGTAGAATGTGTCATCTCATTGGCATTGTCCCCAGAAACAGTGACTTACTCTTTCCATGGATACATCTTGTGAATAGAGCAACAAATAACAGTTCCCTGCTTTTGTCTATTTTTGTGCCCAGGAGAGACAACGACAGCTTGAGAGCATGGGGATTTCTCTGGAGACCTCTGGAATCAAAGTGGGGGATGATAAGTGCTACTTGGTCAACCTGAATGCAGATCCTGCTCTCAATGAACTTTTGGTTTATTACTTAAAGGTGAGAGAGTGTATAAGTAGACAGAGCTGCAGTCCTGAATCATTCACATAATATTCCCAGTTGAACCTAGATGCCTCTCTCCATGATCTTGTTTTTTTTAAATCCATCACAACTGGCAATCGTAAAACAAAGGCCAGGCACTGGTGGTTCACGCCTGGAATGCTAGCTGCTCAAGAGGCTGAACTCTTAGGATTATGGTTCAGAGCCAGCATTGGCAGGAAAGGCCACAAGACTCTTACCTCCAGTTAACCTCAAGAAAAATGGAAATGACACTGTAGCTCAAAGAAAAGAGCTCAGGGACAGCTACTAAGCCCTGAGTTCAAGCCCCATGACTGACAAAATAAAAATTTTTTTTAAAAATGAAAATAGGTGCCATTGTCTCCCACCTGTAATCCTAGCTACTTAGGATTACAGGTGGGAGACAAGGGCACTCTTACTTCCAATGAACTACCCAGAAACCAGAAGTGGAGCTTCTGGCTCAAGTGGTAGAGTGCTAGTCTTGAGGACAAAAGCTGAGGGACAGTGCTTAGGCCCTGAGTTCAAGCCTCAGAACTGGTACCAAAAAAAGTGAAACAAAGGATAATATAGACTTTTACCATTGACAGTGAAAAACTCCAGTTGCACCTGAGCCTGGCAATTGGGGTAGATTTCCTGGGAATGCAGGCATCAGAGGGATGCAGATGGCCAACGGATAGTGTCCAGGTGATCCTCACATACAGCAAGCCCCAAATGTGCAAGTGCCAGTGGCTCACGTCTGTAATCCTAGATACTCGGAAGGCTGAGATCTGTGGTTTGAAGCCAGCTGGGACAGGAACCTCTATGAGACTCTTTATCTCAAAGTAAACACCAGAAAACCATAAGAGGCACTGTGGCTCCAAGTGGTAGAGTGCTAGCCTTGACCAAAAAAGCTCAGGGACAGCACCCAGACCCTGAGCTCAAGCCCTGTGATTGACAAAAAGAAAAAGACAAAGAAAAAAGAGAAGAAGAAAGCTCCAAATGTGAGGTGACACAGGTTCTGAGACTCTGGGTTCAGCCAACCTGAGAAGCTCTGGAGGCTCTCAGTTATGTAAGAGATCTAAAGAGCCACATGTGCTTACAAAGGTCCAGTAACTAAAGTAGACATGCTAGCTCTTCCAAGCCTGTCTTCTTTAGACTTAGGTCTTGAAGAAAGGACTGTTGCCTTCTAAATCACCTCTTGCAGTCGTTACTTTGGCCTCATTATGCACTGACCATGTTGGATAGGTTATTGCCACAGTCCCTGGCTCTAGAACCTACTCACACTCTTAAGAAGAGTCCAGGATTCCAAAGAACTATCTGTTCTATGTTAATTGCATTAGTGCTTAAGACTGCAGACAGTTTGAAATTAATTTGACTTCAAAAGAACTACAGCATCACACATCCACTATGCATGCAGTATGACAGAGCAGAGGCAAATGGCATCTTACTATTTTTATTAAAGTAGTTTTGACTTCTTGGGCCTTTCTAAAGGTTTCAGAAATGTCAGATTGCCAGACAGTCCTTTAGTAACTGCTGGTTACTTTGTCAGTAAGCAGTAAGACATCTCAAACAAGACCTAGGATTGAAAATAATATAGGGCATCCAATTGACCATTAGAGAAGGCATATCTAACCACACACACATACACACTCATACTCATACACTCACAAGGTTATGGTAGTATGTAGAAATTACATGGAAGTTGGAAGGTTTAGGGACTGTGGCCTTGAAGGTAGTTTATATATACTGTCCACATACTTAAATGTGAATTACCTACTTACGAAAGGTTTCATGGACATCACTTTGTTCAAGATCCTGATCTTTCCCAGGAATATATAAAATGCAGTGGAGAATGAACTAGAGTTAATTAAGTACAGGACTTCAATCTGCTGTGATCTTTTCTGTTCTATTTTTCCCAGATTAAATATGGTACAAATAGCCCGTGACTTTTTGAGAGTCCATGAACCATCTTAAGATTTGTTCATTTAGGAAACAATTAGAGTGAAGAAATACTTTCTCAAAATCTTAATTTTAGAAGACCAAGTCTTCTCTGTTGCATAGGAAAATATAATTAGGGAAATACTATTCTCTATGCAACAGAAAAGACTGGTTAACTGTTGTGAAGCAATAGATTAACGAGGGGTGGATGAACAGTGACTAGGTCACTGGTTGTAGTGATACTTGTGTGTTTGGGGTGTAAGTACTTTAGTTGCACTAATCTGCACAGCCACAGCACTCATATGTTGTTGTTGTTGTTACTTAAGTTAAGTGTGTTAAGGGTAAGCTTTTGAATTCTAATGATGCAGATCTCTAGCATGATTCTTTTTTTGGGGGGGGGGCAGTCGTGGGCCTTGAACTCAGGGCCTGGGCACTGTCCCTGAACTTCTTTTGCTTGAGGCTAGCATTCTACCATTTGAGCCACAACACCACTTCTGGCTTTTTCTGTTTATGTGGTATTGAGGAATTGAACCCAGGGCTTCATGCATACTAGGCAAGCACTAGTATGATTCTTTTTTATATATTGTCATGTATATCTTGTTAGGTTATTCAGAATGATTGTGATCAGATTTCATTGACTTACTTGTAAGTCTGGGGTTTTCTTTTTTCTTTAAAATTGTATTGTTAGGATCACACCAGAGTGGGTGCAGATACCTCTCAGGATATCCAGCTCTTTGGTATAGGGATTCAACCTGAGCACTGTGAGATTGATATTGCTTCTGATGGAGATGTCACTCTGACTCCGAAAGAAAATGCAAGGTAGGAGAAATAAGCAGCAACTTCACATTCCTTTTGTGCCTTCTTTTCAGAAAGAGGAAGCTACCTCTTCGTAGGTTTTTTTTTTCCTTCAGTTACATCAAAGTTCAGGATACACTAGATCTCGATGAGGTTTGCTTTCTTTTTATACAATAGTAAAACCACATTTAGAAGCCTCTAACTCTTATTATTAATAAAGACCTTTGTTGTCAGAGTTGAACTACTGCTATAAAGGAGTGATGATTTTCATTACATGAGTTCCAGTGCTCACTTACAGTACAACTCTGAGCTTTAGAGTCTTATAGAGCTCAGGAACTCAGATAACACGACTATAGATATAACTTACTGGAAAAATTAGAAGTCAAAATAATATCCATTATTTTCCTCCATCAAACTTTACCTTCTAACAAATTTACCTTTAATTAACAGACTGTTCCCCCAATAGTTTGTTTCTAACTTACCATCAAAACCTCCTTTATTGTGATGAGCTCTTCCTTGAATGTATGTCTTTTGATTTTTACAAAATTTGACCAGCTTTCCCTTTGGTGACATTTTCCATCTCCATCAGAATAGAGCGCATCATGTTAGGTCTTAGTGGGGTGGCCATCAATGACATCATGGCATAGACTGTTGTTACAGTGTACAAATCATTATTCCTGCAGGTATTAGTTGAGATACGTCTATGAAGTGAAAGCTCTTTAGTTGTCTCTGAGTGCCAGAGCAGAGTTTCATGCCCTTTCTTGTTCCTGATGTTTTCCTTTGTGTTCCTTCAGGTCCTGTGTGAATGGTACCCTTGTGTGCAGCGTTACCCAGCTGTGGCATGGGGACAGGATCCTGTGGGGGAATAATCACTTTTTTAGGTAACATCTTCACGTGCTCTTGTACTTGCATAGCATTTTTTTCCACTTTATCTAGTGACGTGCAAATAAGTTGATTTTCTCTAATGGTGAACACCCACACAGAATTAACTTACCGAAGAGGAAACGACGAGATTGGTTGAGAGACTTGGAGAAGGAAACAAGTCCCGCAGAGCATGACGTGGATGCGGCCAGTGAGGCTTCCTCAGAACCAGATTATAACTATGAATTTGCCCAGATGGAAGTTATCATGAAGACCCTGAATAGTAATGGTGAGACGCTAGCCCTGAATTCCAGCCTCCCTGTTACCAAGTATTAAGGCAGTATTTGGGGATGAGGACTATCCTCCAAGGATGAAGTTGAGGCTACTCTCAGGAACACCTGAGGAAATGAATCTGTGGACTTGGTGCAAGCCCACTGTCCCCCTTGAGTGTCCCTGCGGTACTGAAGGATCCCCAGTTTGAGCCAAGGAGGAACCCCAGGATCAGAGAGCCTGAGACAGCTTCTAACCGATAGTGTGCTCGGAGAGCCTTTTGTTTTTCAGAGTTCAGCTTTGCCCTTCAAGAGTGACTGTCTCCTACTCTGAATAAGTATCTCTGGGAGGAATTTGAGCAAGACTGGAGAATTGTCAGGTCTCTGTCATGAAACTGAGGATTCTGTAAAGATTTTGATTTTTTTTTTAACTTATCTCTCTTTATGGACTTTTAGCCTCAGGAAACCCTTTTATAAAAGGTAAAGACAAGACTTAGAAAATTAAGCATAATGTCTTTATATAGAGTATAGGACCATGAAAAGAACATGATGTTACAAAAGAAGTTTGGTCATCTCTGTCTACACAGTGTTTCGATTAGATACTAGGCCTTTTGACACTGCTGTGCAAGGTGGGCTTAAGCTGAAAATCCAGTTGCAGGATGCTCCCACTTACCCACTAATGGAGAGGACTCCCAAAGACCTGCCAAAGTGGTGTTGAGTCATCAGAATCACATTAATGAGTATTTCACAACATACCTGAGCAACAAGTCTCTTGTGAATGATCTTTCAGAAGCTCAAGTAGATTCATGTTGCGACAGGAAGTGCAAAGAGGGTGTGAGCTCCCAATTCCAGATAGAGGAGTAGCCTAGTGAAGAGAGTTTATTTTGTCAAAAGAGGCAATAGAATTCTGGATAACTATTCTTTAGCTCTGCAGACTATATACACACCAGAGATCTATCCCAGATCTCAGGCTTATCACATATAAGAGGAACCAATAAATAGCATTCATTAATTCCTCCCTCCCTTGACCCAGACCTATTAGAGTCTTTTGTGGTCTGTAGTATTAACAAGCTATTTCTTTGCATCCTGGATCAGGCCTTGCTCTCCAGTATTGACTTTTGTCAATGAAAAACGAATGGTTCCCTTTCTCTCCTTTTTCCCAATTCCACCAGTAAATGGAGCTTCCTTCTGTCTGGGGTACAAATTGCTCTGACACAAGAGTTGGGTGCTGATGGCCAACAGTGTTCACAGGGTTCCCCTCTCCTGCTTAGGTGGATTCCCGGTAGTAAGCCTGTCTGCCTGGTGGTCGTCCCCTTGGTGGTCTTATTTGAAGATCCTTTTCCCTCTCCTGTGGTTTCAGACGAAGCTCCTCCACAAACACTGGGACAAAGGTTATGAATGGACTGGTGTTAGCATGAGAGCTTGGCTGGTTTCTAGCAGTGCTGCTGATGGACGCTTGCGCTACCTGCTTTGCCACAGTGTCGCAGACATGCCTGGGAAGAAGCAGAAGCTTCATGCCTGACAGAGCTGCTCTACATTTGTGGTGGGAAACATGCCTGCCATGTCCCAACCCAACTACCTTCCTAGTGATTAAAGTCTGTCCCCTTTTGTAGCCAACTGCGTAGAGAAGGATGATTGCTACTGTTACTAATGGCTTTATTGCTCTTGAGAACATGACAGTTCAGAACAGCAGTGTTCCTGATAGAGTCACATCCATTTTCCCAGAAATACCCAAGAATAATGTGGTTTTGAGCCTCTAGAGTAAATATTGGTCTACCAGCCAATTCATTTGAATTTAAAAGTTAAAAATCCACCTAGTATCTATAAACAATAATTGCCTTCTTCCCAAGGGCTCATGATAGAAATTAGATATACTCATCTCTTCCCAATTTCAGTGCTAACTAGCTCTACAGGGGTGAACTAATGAGGAGCTGGCCAAGGTCATAGAGCCCATTTATTCCATTTAGGATTTAAAGGTTCTTCTTTTGCTTTGGACATCTGGGAGTATAACTTTTAATACTCTTTCCCACATAAATTTTCTCCTACCAGTACTACTACCACCATCCTTCCTTCCATTCAGTGGAGGGGAGATTACTTTGAGCTCATTTCAAAGACATCTCCCAGGGAAAGAATGAAGTAATGAAGAGGGTGTATTTATACTACCAAAATAACACTGTCCTTTCTTTCTCCTTAAAAGATATTAACTCTTTGGTTTCTTGGCTTAAATACCAGGCTCACTGCATTTTAACACTGTTCATTTGAAAGGAAAGTAGGCTAGAGTGTATCTCAGAGCCCTGAGTTCAATCCCCAAACTAGGCAAGAGAGAAGAGAGGAAGGGAGAAGAAGAAAAGGAAAGTGAAGCGGTGAAACAAAGCTGGGCAATCTCCTAATATCTGACTGAGTCATTAGAGAACAGGACAGGTGATCCTTAGCTTCTGTCCCATATTATACAGTCAGATTGCCTTGCCAGTTAATTAGGATGATCTATTAAAAAACATGCTGGATAGTGGCAAAGGGTTCAAATTGATTGATAGGAGAGAGAGGTGTTTTAAGATGTCTCTGACAAAGGTGTTTTTGGGAGCCACTAACCATCTACGGGGCTGTGGTGAGTCTCAGGAAGATGAACCTGGGAGTGTGCTGGGGCCATCACAGGCTCAGAAGTCTCTGTTGTTCTCTCTTCCATCTCTGAGCATTGGTTTGTGGCCCCTGGTGCATAGCAGTTATACTGTATCATAATAGCAAGCATGAGGCCAAGTTCAAGCCATTCCAAAATAAACAAAAGGAATATTTCCATGAGATGGTACATTCAAAGGGTCTAGTCCCTCTACTGAAACATCACCAGTAGCCTTTGTGTTTCTCACTTTTATTGAAGCAACTCACCCATATAAGCACATCTTGTGATATTTTTTTAAAGGGTCTTTTTTGTTTTGGATTATTTAACCCTATTTAAAGTTATGTTTTTCTCTTACCGCTCATAGAGAAACTTGGTGTAATTTACGTATTTATTTTATACACTAATGGGGGTATTTTGCAAGTTGGTCCGTAGCCATAATAAGGTTATATAAAAATTCCTCCTGAGGAATACCTCCTGAAACTGAGAACTAATGTGTGGAAAGACAGGCCATATGGCACAGAATAGCAGGCAACTGTGTGAACCTGCAAGGAGGAAAGTACATCCCAGGCATCCCCTCCCAAGCCCACCAACTGAGGAGAAATATTCATTGTTGTGGTGGTTTTCTTCTCATACCTTCTAGTCTTTCTAGCGTACTGTCTTCCTGCAGTCTACTTATTGAAGGAAGTTGACATTTTGTTTATGTTGTCTCCATGGCATCCCACTGATTGGTCTAACTAGTTCTTTGGAGTCAGGTCCCGCCATGTACCACAGCTACCACTAGTGTTTGTAGCTACTCCTTTGAGCCAGAGCTGTTGGCATGTCTGACCCTGCTCAGCTGTGTGCATGGGAGGGAGCTCTAGATCTGAACCAATATGACACCAGAAGCAGGATTTTGTTATTTTAACAATTGCTCTCTTGGATAGTAGCACCTGAGAAATTGCCATAACCGTATGCTCAATAAATAATACCTTTGAATACATGCTATGTTTTTAAAGTTTGCTCCCGCCACAGAGAAATATAAAAGTCATGAAATTCGTGACGAAAATCCTAAACCTTTTGTCATAGACCAGAACGCATGTTAAATGGGCATAGAAGTGACTGCGGCACAACTCCAGCCATGCCTACTTTTATCCATGGGGCTGCCTTAGATTTTATAGAATTTTTCTTCTCATGTATAGGATCACCTCCCCTTTCCTTCCATCACCTGATGGTAGAATGGATTTGGCAAGCTGAAGAAACTCAACAGTGGTTGTGGAGAGAGTTTATCTGAAATGTTAGTAAAAGGATACAGGATTTCACCTCTGAGCCCCTCAAGCCTCTGACATGAAACACATACTGTCTGGCAGGAAATGATTGTGGTTGGAAAAAGCCAGGACAGAGTTCAGTGCCCATGTGGAGACCTGTCTTATCCACCCGTTGCTTTTCTCTTGGCTCACCAGACCCAGTTCAAAATGTAGTTCAGGTCCTGGAGAAGCAATACTTAGAAGAAAAGAGAAGTGCCTTGGAGGAGCAGCGGCTCATGTACGAGCGAGAACTGGAGCAACTCCGCCAGCAGCTCTCCCCTGAGAGGCAGCCACAGAGCAGTGGGCCCGACCGCCTGGCCTACAGTAGCCAGACGGCCCAGCAGAAGGTCACTCAGTGGGCAGAGGAGAGGTAAGAATGGTAGGCCAGCAACCCAGAGATAAGGTCCAGGGCCCACAGCCTGATGAAGACCCATCAATGGGGTCAAACATCACAAAGAAGGAAATTGTAAGTCAGGCACCAGTGGTTCATGCTGCAATTCTAGCTATTCAGGAGGCTAAGATCTGAGGATCATAGTATGAAACCAGCCCTGGCTAGAAAGACTGTGATATCTTTATCTCCGATGAATCACCCAAAACCCGGAAGTAGAGCTGTGACTCAGTGGCCAAATGCTAGCTTTGAGCACAAAAGCTAAAGGACAGCATCCAGGTCCAGAGGTCAAGCCTCAGTACTGGCATACAAAAGCAGAGGGGCTACCTTGCTAATATAATTGTAACCCCTCTGTACGGTATTTTCACAATAAAAAAAAAAGAAGGGGAAAAGAAGGAAATCATAGTCCCATTTCTGATTTCATACTTGGCTTTTCCTTTCATAAATATTTTTCATCCTAAATTTGCTGTAGTTAAACACCATCTTGTTCACAATCCCATTCTTTCTCCTTCAGTAAAAATGGAATCATGTTAGAAAACTTAAGACAGTTACTGAAATAGAAGACATTTGAATGTCTTTAGCAGGGGAAAAAAACCCTCCTCATTTTTCTTTTTTTTTTAAAATTTACTTGCAATTCTATTTAAATAAAATTTAGGGGTGAGATTCTTTGAAATGTGAGTTTTCAAGATTTATGACTTTAGCCAGATGCCAGTGGCTCACACCTGTAATCCTAGCTACTCAGGGGGCTGAGATCTGAGGATTGTGGTTCAAAGACAGCCTAGGCAGAAAAGTCTATGAGACGCATCTCCAATTAACCACCAGAAAACAGAAAGTAGAGCTGTGTCTCAAAGTGGTAGAGCACAAGCCTTGAGCAAAAGAGCTCAGTGATAGTGCTCTGGCCCTGAGTTTAAGCCCCATGACCAACCAAAAAAAATACATATATATACATACATACATACATATATGTGTGTGTGTGTATATATATATATATATATATATATATATATACACACACACACACACACACACTGAGCAGTTTTGTTCAATAGGAAGTATGATTTTATGATTACATGCTTTTTGTGTTCTCCCCTAGAAAATATGTTCTGGGGACAGGATATCCATTTCATTCATTGAAGTATCCCTAGTGCTCAGAACAAGGTTACATGTTAGGTATTTGTATTGATAGTATGAAGTTACTAAAATAACGAGCACATATGCGATGGTTAAGTATGCCAAGTAAGTTGATGAGTTGTTTAATGGAGGACATGACTATGGTGATGGGTCTTGTATGGAAAGTTTTGTGGAGAAAGGATTTCAAGTGAGCATGAAAGGGGTAGGGTTTGCATATGTGGAGGGAAGATAGGAGTGATTGTGTCGGTCTTCCTTTTAGCTTCTTTCTTTTATAGTGCTGAGGTGGAGCCCAGGGCCTTGCACATGCTAAGTGTGCCCACATCTACTAAACTACACTCCAGCCGTGGTGGGAGGACATTTAGCCAGGAGAGTTTACATAAACAGGTAGAAACCAATGGAGAGGGGTTAAGGTGTATTTTGGGAGATTTAGCAGGTTGTAAGAGAACTATTTTGTTTAGAAAGTTATATAGAGAGGAATAGGGACATATTAATTGTACAGGGAAGGATGTTGCACTGTGAACATAATTGCCTTAGTTCACTTCCTTTTCTGCAATACCACAGGGATGAACTGTTCCGGCAAAGCCTGGCCAAACTACGAGAGCAGCTTGTTAAAGCAAATACCCTAGTGAGGGAAGCAAATTTCCTTGCTGAAGAAATGAGCAAGCTTACTGATTACCAAGTGACTCTTCAGATTCCTGCTGCGAACCTCAGTGCTAACAGAAAGGTAAGCATATCTGTAGAGAAGAGGAGAGCAAGAGGTACCCTTGCAAATACTATGACCTGAAGTCCGGGTGTTTACCCTTGGTAAGCCCTCCTGTGTGCACCTCCCTGGGTAGGAAAGCTGTCAAAACAATAAACAGTGCCCTCCCATTTGTCAGAATATGCAGAATCATGGTGACTTGCTAATTTTAAATGCTTTCTTTGAAAGAGTGGAACTAGATTATAAATAAATAACCTGTCCAGTGCCAGCTTTTTCTTGCATGTAAATGTCCCCTTCTGAAGTGGGGATGTGGTAGGTGATTTTTTTCATATAGTACTTTTCTGAGAGTTCATTCTGTTAGAAAGGAAGATAACTGTGGCGCCTGTCTTCATATTCTTGGCAGTTGCTTGGAAGGTTCTTGTCATTTAACGTGGAGAAATTTTCCTGAAAGGGAGAGTAATTTTTCATTCATTATTTTTCTGTCTAGAGAGCAAGACTGTAGGGCTTAGACATGTCACAAATATGTCACAAAATTGAAAATCCTGGTTTGTTGGGTGACTTAGTAGTGACTCAGGGTGATTTAGCTGGTAACTTAGTAGTCTTAAGTCCCTTAGGCATGGAAGTGTACATACTTTGATATTCTTTATATACAAGGGTACTGTTAGAGTTAAAAATCTGACAAGATGCTTACAATAGGAAAACCTTGAAAGACAGATATATTTGATGGATTGCTATGTTGTCACTAAAATCATGTTTATGAAGAATGTTGAGAAGAAAGTGATTCCAATTTAAACAATGGAGAAAAGATTGGGATGAGAAATTATATTGTTACTTGGTGTGTTGTGAGAAAAGGGGCATGTATAAATATAAATATATGAGCTCTAGTAATCAAAAGGGAAGTGACAGGAAGTGGCGCTGTGGCTCAAGCGGTAGAGCGCTCGCCTTGAGCTGAAAAGCGAACGGGCAGCACCTAAGCTCAGAGTTCAAGCCCCACGACCGACAAAAAAAAAAAAAGAGAGAGAAGTGACAGTACTGTCCATTCTGTATGTCTCGTTTTGTTGTGCAGAGAGGTGCAATAGTGAGTGAGCCCGCCATCCAAGTGAGGAGGAAAGGGAAGAGCACCCAAGTCTGGACCATTGAGAAGCTGGAAAATAAGTTAATTGATATGAGAGACCTTTACCAAGAATGGAAGGAAAACGTTCCTGAGGTAAAAGAGACAAAATACAAAGGAAATTTTGTTAGAATTAAGAGCAAAAATCATAAATGATGTAACCACTATACACGTGCATTTACACACACACACACACACAATGATACTTAGGACATGTGTGTTAAGATAAAATGGTCTTGACAGGAATGCTAAATGGGGTTGGTACTATTTACATGGAGAAGAACAGAATGAAGAGCACACAAAGCAGATTCTTATTTGGCTTCATTTTTTACCTCGTTCTAGCAAAATGAAGTGGGATGAAGTATATGGACACTGTTTTGTTTGTGACTTGCAAAATCAGATTTGGTTGGTGCCAGCCTGGATTTCATATTCATTCTTGGTTGTTCAGGCGCCTCTAACTGTGATCACAGCTGGGGAGGTTTTAAGTCATTTGCTATGCAGAACCTATTTTTCCTCACATCAGTAATAGGAAGAAGACTTGCAAAGTTGAGGAGGCTAAGCACAGGGAATGCACTGGAAAAGGCTGCAGGCCTGGCGGGAGGGGAAGAGGAGGCTGAGCACAGCACTTGGGCATCACATAGCTCCTCTCTTGACCCCTGTCTGTGTTTTATGAATGGACCTGATTCTCATTTTAGTTTTTTATTTCTATAGTTATATTCCTTTAAACTCCTCATAATGCTAGTTTTTCACTGCACCTACCACTCAGGCAAAGAGACTGTATGGAAAACGAGGCGACCCTTTTTATGAAGCCCAAGAGAATCACAACCTGATAGGTGTGGCAAACGTGTTCCTGGAATGCCTGTTCTGTGATGTGAAACTTCAGTATGCAGTGCCTATCATTAGCCAGCAGGGGGAGGTAAGTGAGGGATGCCGCCGAGGAGAAAATGTTCCAGGCTCTCAATGGTGTGTGTGTGTGTGTGTGTGTGTGTGTGTGTGTGTGTGTGTGTGTGTGTGTGTGTGTGTGTGTGT